>NW_019718618.1:1758058-1856966 GCF_002891405.2 Cryptotermes secundus | reverse complement strand
GGGGGTACATTCGTAACTACTGTATCGATGTATTGCAAATGTATTCGACATTCACCAAGCAAATAAATTGGGAAATATAAGCAAGGGGTAATAATACTGGCGTGTATGCTCTATTACTGCTCCCAGAAAACATACTGTAACCTGAATACACATTGCCAGGCCTCAGCTCCGTAAACAGGTTCCAACACGCAACAATAGAAGGACGTCATCTCTAGACTACGCCAGAAATACGCGCAAGCAACAATATAGGAAGCTGTGTTTCCTTTTTGTCCGCGTAGAGGTCACGCAGCGGTGGGTGATGGTCACGTGATATGTGTTTACTATAGGTCCATGCCCGTTCCGCGGTTCCCAGAATTCGTTCAGGACAGTTACGAGTAGTAGAAGCAGAAGCACGCAAACACCAAGCGAGGAGATAGCCACGGGAAGTTCGTAGTTGAAGAAGAGCTAGAAGTCGGCCTGTGAAGCCTTGACGTGTGATTTGAAGAGTTCATGTGCGTGTGATTCAGTGAGGCTGTTACAGTTCCCCTGTTGTAAACCCAGGAAAACTAGTGCAGATAGACTGAAGAGATTAGTGTGGCGCAACTGTAAATTGTGTAACGCAGCAACAATGAAATAATTAATTGTAGTTACCACCTGTAGGTCATTAATAAATCCAAATCCGCGTGTTAGTCACTGTGACACGTGACAATACAAATCCACTGCGCTTTATTACCTCAAAAGTTGTCAAGAGTTATGGAAAACTGTAGTAGCATAAAATTCGTGTTTCATTTGATTTTAAAACTTTTGTTCGAAACAATGTCACCTCATACAAATGTTCAGCATGTTAGTCATGAGATACAAGCATAAATGTACGTAGGTTTACGTGTAATGTGTCCATTATTGTTGCATGATGTTAACTCAAATTTAAATACTTAAACAAATTGTAGTAAAAATTTCCAATATCAAATTTTATGAAAATTCATTGCCATTCATAGAACGATCAACGTCCAGCATACACGAGGTAATATTGGAATTCTTTTTTAGATCTCTTCATGCAACTCTTCTGTATTATAAGATTTACTGTTATGTCACATATATTCTCTCGTTAGAATTACTGGGTTTTTGGAATTTGTCTATCGTCCGGTGTTCTACAAAGTAGAAAACACGTAATTTTGAGTAACATACACCATCGTCAGAACCCTTTACAATCTATTCTCTCGCTANCATAGTAAAACATTGTCAATATTTTTACACTTGGCCGTTCCCAATAAAATGCGCAGTGCAATGTGTCGAATCCACCGACGGTAATAAGAACTGTAAGACGCGGATGGGTTAATACGGACTGTTAGTTACACTACTTCATCCTTACTCCCACAATGCAACTGCAACCACTGTCCTCGTTGATCCTCACGCTCAACCCACAGGAAAGGATTAAAAACGCGGCCCTGCACATCCGTTATCTAGTAAAGAGAAAGTTTGTCATAAAGAGAAACCGCCATGTTGTGCAAGCCATCTAACTTCCATAGTACAGGGGGAATTATACAGGACTACGATCTATAAATTACAAAGTTTTAAGGCCCGCTGGGTACGTATGTCGATATGGTGAATGCGCGAACAGGAGAACGTATGGAACACAGGTGAAATTTGTTTTAGAGCTTGTCAACCACAACACGTCGATATTAATTTCTCTTCAGAAATTATTCCCACTGAAGCATCAAGCTTATATCAGCATTAATCCATCCATGAGCATAAAACTTACCACTTCAAAATTATGTTCAAATAAATGAAACATTATCTATTGAACGTGAACTGAGGCACTCACAGCGGTAAGTATGAAGATCATAGTCTTCGAATATGTGGTTTCAGTAGTAGTTAAATGGGGCTGTAATTTAGATTATATGGCGTGGGATTATTGGGCTGTAAATGGGGAACTGGTAAGTAGGGTTGTGGATGTAAAACTGATTTAAGTTATTAACCCGAAACGTTTCGTAAACTTTCTTCGACAAGTTTCGCTGTCTCTTTTTAAAGACTAGAGAAGCGTTTACAAATATTTTGCGGAGTTGATGGTTAATGTCGCGGGACACACAAAACCAGTGAGTTGGACAGCCCTGATACAAACTGCATCTTATAACATGACTTCAAAGCCTCGTGTTTTGAACCTACTTTTCTTGTTTTGAAAAAATAATGGTAGGCTTATGAGATCAACTTGCTGTCTGTGCGTCTGTATGTATATCCCCCTATTGCTGCTAGACGATAGTTCGGTAAACACGTTCCCGTGACAACGAATATACACGCAACAATAGATGAATTGTTGCAAGCGCCATTTACTATGCGGCCCGTGTCGTATAAAAGGACAATAAGGGATTAGTAGAAGAATGCCGTCTTCTGCGATGTCGTGCCGTATAGAATTGTATGAAACCGACGTTTCGGAAGAACGTCGGTTCACACAAATCTACACTGCGCCAGATCCAAGAAGACGGCATTCTTCATAGTCACCGCCGTGAAAACGTCAAATCTTACAAGGGATTAGTTCTTCCCAAAACTTCTTACATAGTTTTAAATTTCCCCTAAGTTTTATTTGCTTCTTTTTTGGGGGGGGAGGTTCTTTAAGACGCTGGCAGTATGCAGACAAGGCAAATGAACCTGTCGCAGATAAACTGAGGTACTATCCTTGCAAATGTTGGAGTAGCTGAGGAAAACTGCTTAATTTCTCAGTTCCGACCGAACACAAACCCACAGTGTCACCCCTACGCCACCCAGCTCGGGTTTCTTTCTTCCACGTGCGCCTGCACCTAGGCCCTCTGAAGAGCTTTTGTTTGCACTGTTCTACAAAACAAATGTATTGATTTCGGAACAGGGTGGTTCGCCCTTCCGCTGTGGCTAAAGATATATGGCATTAGCAATAAATTAATTTGTTACGTAATATTACACCCTTCACGTTAGTGAAACAATTTGTTACTTCCTTCATGAAACAATTTACTAAATTAGTTGAATAATGAAGTTATTATTGCGAGACATCATGAAGGTTAGTCCTTTGTTATATGTTTAGTGACGCCCTCGGTAGCCCAAACTGTGTAGCGTCTAATGAATGGATAATAGTGAAAAATGAACGGGTAAGGATAAGAAAGGAAGAGGGCGTCACGTAATTTAAAGTGTTATAGTGGCATGGAGGGACTTGGGAAGACAACGATGTGAGTGCAACACTAAATATATGAAGTAATATTTTTAGCCTACTTTCATTTAAAAAAAATAATAGGCTTATGCGATCATCATGCTTTCTGTGCGTCAGCGAATCCACCTAATCAAATTTTTAATGCCTGAACCAATCTTTATGAAACTTGGTATGTGTATCATGGCACCTAAGCCAATCGCAGCGGTGTACTTCACAAATCCCTCCCATCAGTCTCTGTGTCTGTATGCGTAAGCCCCTATTGTTGCTAGGCAACGGCTCGGTATAAACGTTACCGCGGCAACGAATACCTATGTATCAAGAGAAGAATTGTTAGACGGGTCGTTTTTCTATGCGGTCCGTATTGTGTCAAGGGAAAGGAGGTGGTTAATTCTTGCCAGAAATGTTTGTCCTCCTTTGACGAAATAATCTGCATACCTCACCCAGACAGTTTTGATGAAAATTTAAGTTCTCGTTAAGACACGCCCATGCCTTTTCAATGTGCGTGCAAGCTTGAACTGTTGCACTCGAATGTCATGCTGTGTTTATTTTTTAAACTGATACTCATTTATGTAACACCCGTCAAGAATTTAACGGAAGTCTCATAATTTGTTATACAAGATTTCGCACTTTCAACTTCCTCTGCTTTCTCCCGCATTCCTTTCAAATCCTAAATATTATCGAATGATACATAGAGGCCGACCTATAACTCCATCTAACACGAATATCATGCACAAATTGTCAATTGTAGACCATGTCCTTTCTACAGTATACTATGCTTCAATATCCATCTCAAAATAGCAGTACTCACAGAACAGACCCGATAGGCTCAAATAAAAGATCGCTCGGACGTTCGTGACCTACTACATAATTTACTTTCACATAACGTGTTTATTGCTGTTAACTTGAAATTACGTCGTTTCAAATTTTCATCTGAATGTGACATTTAATTTTACAAATATAAAAGGATAACTTCGCCACAAGTTTCGTCCTTGCTGTGATACAGTCATTCTGACTAACATGACAGTAGGCTTAGCGGTCGTGTGCAACTGAAAGCTTATTTTAACTTACGGACCAATATCTGCAAGATGAACAGTACATTTATAATGCATAACCCGATGTTCTCACAGCCCTGGTTACGAGTTCTGTCTTCTGGGATACAACGCCACTACCTGCTACCAGCTTCACGCCGGTTTCTTCCTTGGCTAATTCTTCGACACTGAAGATGAAGACGATATTTTTCTCCGAAACATCGGATTACATGGCGTTATATCCCAGAAGACAGAACTCTGAATAGGTTCACAACATGTACCGTGTCTGGTATAGAGCTCAGTCGGTATAGCGATTGGCTACGGCTGAGAGATTGGGATTTGAGTCCCGGTAGGGGAACGATTTTTCTCCTTTCTATGTAGTCCAGACCGGTTCTGGGGCACACCCAGCCTCCTCTTCAGTGGGTACCGGGGGGCTCTTTAAGAGGGGTAAAGCGGCCGGAACATGAAACCGACCACTCACCTCCATCTAGTACCGAGGTCAAGAATACGTGGATCTATACATCCACTCCTACACACGACTTCCTAGCGTAGTGCTTGGTTAAACACAGGAACAACTGCTCAGCTCACCGTGTCTGGTGCTCAGTAAGCCTGTGAGCTGCAACGGTACATGCAATGAGCTATTTTATCGCGTTTCACAGCCTCTTCTTGCGCGACTCTTCTATTCAACACCGCGCAAGTCACTTAGGCGTCTATAAATGACTACGATATGCAAATACGCCACAACATATCTGTATAACAAATTACAAATTCTTGCTGCGTGACGTATGAAAACAATCGTTAATGTTAAGATTACGACGAGGGTTCGTAACCATGGCAACGCAGTTTAACGTCATGTAGAAGTAGTTACGTTCGGTAAATACAGAATCCTTTGACAATGACGGATACTTGTGACGACACAACAGGTACACACCTGACGCTTGCCTTATGGAGGAAGGAGTGACTGTCCTGGTTACACGTGTGCCGACATTGATGGCTATGTGGGCCCAGATAATATTGAATATGAAATGTGATATGAAAGGTAAGATGTGTCAAGTCGGGATTCAAACCGAGAACCTACTGATTACAAGTTTACAGCGTTATCACTATGCTAACGCCCGCTAACGGGCTGGACGACCGAGGGGTCGAAGTTCGAGTCCCGGTGGGGTCAAGAATTCTCTCTTGTCTACGTCGTCCAGACCGGCTCTGGGGTTCACCCAGCCTCCTATCCAATGGGTACTGGGGGTGAAGAGGCCGGAGAGTGAAGCTGACCACTCACCTCCAGTTAGTGCCGACTTCAAGAAAATGTAGATCTATACATCCACTCCCCCATACGCCTTCATGGCGCAGTGCTTAATTAGTTAACAGAGGAAGGACTTTTGACTACACAACGTCGGAGCTTCCATTGTTACCTCAGCAGAACTGAACATCCGAGCCCCTGCGCATTTCAGAACTGGGCACCACGAACAGCTGTAAGCGTCTTACGAACTGAATTCAGAACTAAAGAGGATTAAATTCTGTGTAAACTGAAGTTAATTTCTGTTCCCCTTCGCATTACATATTCAGAAGGCAATGAGGTTTACAAAACCGCTCCTGCGAAGTTTTAACGATTTATGTACCCTCCTTCTTCTTATATGCGTCCCTGTTTGAATTCCAGTTCTTCAGGTGCAATCTGCTTCTCATGCTCCTATGGGGAGGAAACACAAAAACGTATACAAGCGCAAATTAGTCCCTTTGTAAGCACCACAACATGAAGATGTATTGGGGACTAGAAGTATAACTCCAGGTTATCTTAACTTGGGCACCGGACGGCAGTAAGTGGTCAGCTTCACGTTTCGGTTGCTATACTCCTGGAGACAGAGCGCCCGGTTCCCACTGGATAAGCTGCGTGGACCACGGCCAATCTGGCCACAGTGGAGAAGAGGACCATCTGTTACGTCAGAATCCAGAACAGACGGCTCGTGCAAGGCAGACGATGTTAAGGAGGACAGAAATTCGTAATGAACGCGGCAAGCTCTTCATATATCGAGTTCCCGAATGTAGTCGATTTTAGCAGCGGACGGTTAAAACAGACCAGTGCAACATTGAAAAATGCCGTCTTCTGGGATGTGGCACCATATAGATATAGTGCTAACCGACGTTTTGGAGGAACATACGAATATCGCCTCCATCTTCAGGATATAAAAATCCGTCTTCGCAGTAGGCTGCTCTCTCGCGGATTTTTCTACCCTGAAGATGGAGGCGATACCTTCCTCCGAAACGTCGGTTAACGCTATATCTATACGGCGCCACATCACAGGAGATTGCTTTCATCATAGTCACCGCCGTGAAAACCTCAAATCTTACATAATTAAGGTATTATCACAGAATCTGTCTGGAAACATTGAGGAAGACCACGAAAAATTTCAGTCAGGACAACCGGTGCCCCATCAGACACCAGAACCGAGCACCCCACAAATAACATCAATAAGAGCCTCCCTCCGTGACGCCGTATATTCTCGTAGTTACCGATGTTTATGGATATGTGCTGTCTTCTTGTTCAGGGTTGGCAACGACATGCCAGACAACACGGCGTCGCATTCTAAAAGACTCTAGAATGTCTTCATTTGGTTACGGCGACGTCTACATACATCACGTGACCTGGGGATCAAATGCTCGTAAATTGCTAGTCACTGGCGTCGGAACGCGTGGAGGCCAAGGTAATGACAGGAGCAGAGTAACGGTCCCATATCGAAGTATCGATTGCTTCACATCGCTCTATGAAGTTGTGCAGCTAACATATGCTGAAGGGGCCCAACTCCACTCAGACACATCAACTGGAGAGAGATATTGTGCTGGTTTCGTCGCTGTAGAAACACTGTTATAGAAATTTTCATTTCAGAAGGCTCTACTCCACTTTCGCGCCTATGTGAATAAAGCAATGAACAGTGCAGAAATATACTATTTTTTGGTAAAAGGTAAAGTTAACTAATTAAGCACTATGCCATGAGGGCGTATGGGCGAGTGGACATATAGACCGACGTTTTCTTGACCTCGGCACTAGTTGGAAGTGAGTGGTCAGCTTCACTCCCCAGCTGTTTTACCCTCGGGGAAAAATCCTCTGGTGCCAATTGGATACGAGACCGGGCGGGTCCCACAGCCGATCTGGACGACATGGAGAAATGAAGATTTTGCCCAACCAGGACTCTAACTCCGACCCCTTGGTCGTGCAACCCGTAGCCAGTCGTTTACCGACTGAGCTACCTCGGCTCCAATATTCCCTACTGTTTGACGCAATGTAGCCCGGTAATGGACGGTCACAGTGGTCGCGATTTCTAAGGGATGAACTGTCTTCGCTCGCTTGAACACTGGGATCGTGGGTTTGAATCCCACTCAAAGCATGGATGTTTGTGTGCGTTTATTCTGTGTTTATGTTGTTATGTGTAGGTAGCGGCCTTGAGACAAAGCTGATCCCCGTCCAAGGAGTCCTACCGACTGTGTATAGGATTAAGAAGCTGAAAAAGTAGCTAGGGTCCTAAGGGCCGTACAGCCATAGGGAGAGAGAGAGACATAAGTCCGGTAGTAGTTCATTGACGTTTCGGAGGAATGCGCTGCTTCAGTCTTCAGGGTCGAAGAGTAAGCCAAACAATCATCAGACAGGTGCAGGGTGCAAACAACAAATCCATCGTAGTAAGGAATATTCGAATTCCGTGAAATCTGGTGAACTTCTTCACTTGCTGAGCGACTATCAGCTTATCGTGAAGGGCTCTGGTCACCTAATTCAGTAAATCATTAGCATAATTGTGAAACTGCAAATTCTGTCTTCTGAGATCTGGCGCCGTGTAGTCTGTTATGTGGATACAGGAGTCGGACGTGGGATAGCTCAGTCAGTATAGAGGCTGGCTACGGGATGGACAACCGAGGAGGTCGGAGTTCGAGTCCCGGTACGGACAAAAATTTTCTCCGTGTCGTCCAGACCGGCTCTGGGGTCCACCCAACCTCCTATCCAATGAGTAGGGGTGGCTCTTTCCTCGGGGGTAAAACCTACCACTAACCTCCAGTTAATTCCCACATCAAGAAAATGTTGATCTATACATCCACCCCCCATACGCCTTTATGGCGTACTGCTTAATTAGTTAAGCACAGGGGAAACTTTACCTTTTATCTGATATCTCACAGGAATCGACATGTAAAAGTTCTAAACAACATTTCATGGACGGAGCATAACCGTGCATTACAGGTCACTGGTCAAAATTCCAATGAAATCGCTCGTCTGTTTTGTGACAGCAAAGAATCCAATCACCCGCACAGACCAATCAGCGCTGCTGGCTCATAACAGCATCAAATCCCTGATCAGTCATCACCGTTACTCTTTCAACTCGATGTCGTTCAGGACTTACAACAGTTAATTGTTTCCCAATTTCCTTAACGATGTTATGTGAGTGGCAATTATGGCAATTATGGGACTGATTTTGTACCTAGGGAGCCAGAATGGAACACAATTTGGAATCCCTCAAAGGGATGTCCAAATTAAAGTGTACACTTCGGAAAGAAACCCTTCAAAGCTACACATGAAATATTGGCTGATCCATCCTGTAGCCACATCACTATTTATAGTAGGATTCTCTGTTATGTGAAACCGTGTAATCTGGTACAAGTTCACTGACGTTTCGGAGGAAAATACTCCTTCCTTATTCGGGATCAAAGAATAAGTTTATAAAGGAAACATGCAAGGGAGAAAGCAGTCCGCTGCTTACTTTTTATTTTTTGGGATTATTATTCGACCACGAAGGAGGAGACAGGTAGTTCCACCGAAGCGTCCATAAACTTCTACAGGGTTACATAGGGACACTTCGCGGAGACAGC
Source organism: Cryptotermes secundus (assembly GCF_002891405.2). Lineage (NCBI taxonomy): Eukaryota > Metazoa > Arthropoda > Insecta > Blattodea > Kalotermitidae > Cryptotermes > Cryptotermes secundus. The sequence continues at coordinate 1,847,945 of NW_019718618.1, read as the reverse complement.
GTTCTTCATAGTCACTGCTGTAAGGACTTGGGACCTGAAGCCACTACTTGCTTTCATCCCTTAATATTTCAGGGTTTAATTGATATGAAAACAGTTGCTGCCAGTTATTATTGTGCCCTCGCAATATCAATCCCTGTGCTGTCTGGACGCTAGTAAGACTTCGTCACTGAAGAATTTCTAAAATAATAAAAACAAAAGATAAAAAAGGGTAAAGGTATCCCTGTGACAGGCCGTGGAGGCCCATAGGGTTGTGAGACGTCGAGGCTCCCACATTTTATAGACAATCGGCTCACAGATGGCGGTAAGGTTGTCAGCCTTACGCTTCCTCAGCCCTTTGCCCCTAGGAATATTCCTGGTACTCATTTCTGTTAGAGGCTGAGTCGACCCCAGGTCCATAGTGCGGCTCGAAGGATTGGGTCAACTGAAATATCCAGTGAATTCATAAGGAACCGAACCCGCGAATTCCTGGTTTGTATCATAGTGCCTCAACCAACTACGCTGCACCTACTATTAGGATCGCCAGTTAGGTAATAGAAAACCTAAAGCTGTCCCTTTGCTTATCAACAGTCCCTGAAGACGTATGTGGGAGTGAAGGTATAGCTCCACACATTCTTAACCTTGGTCAATACCTGGAGGCGAGTGTTTCTCGCGTCACGATCCTCTACTCATTCCCCAATTTAGGGCTACCGATTTATTTTAGGCCCTTTCCTACCATTACCGCCCCCTGCACTCAGTGAGGTTCAATTGGAAGGGTAGAACATGACGTAAGCAAAAGGATTTTAGGATCTCACGGTGGTGACTGGGTTGTGACGCCGTGTAGTCTGGAGAGACCACAGCACAATTTGCCGCCTACTTCTATTGGTTCCTTGCCTTGCTTATTCTTCAAACCTGTAGATGGAGGCGATTAATTTCTCCGAAACATCAGGGTATCTATAACCTGCACTGTTAATGAAGTAAGGAATTATTACCATTAAAAAGAAAAGCCTTTTCATTCTGTTTTCGTCATGTCCGCTTCTATCAAGTCCAGTAACACAGGTTGCGTCATTACTCTGAAAGAGAGCGTCTGTCTCTTTATGAGGCACGCCACTCGAGGCGTCCGTGCCGTAAACCAGGGCTCCATTGTATTCCGTACACTTGCAGGAGGAACAGCTGAAGGTCGGCCGCACCGAAATATTTCACGCTTTTAGATAAGCAGACGTGTCTTTGTGGCGTCTCTGCACTGGACGCTATGTCAGCCAACAGAATTCTCTGCTTCAGCGTCTGTGGCTGGGTTGTGACGAGATAGTCACATGTTTCACACGAATATATCGCCTCCATCATCATGGTCGAAGAGCAAGAAACCAGAAGCAGACGGCAAGCTGAGCTGCTATGAAGACGTACTGAGGAGTAAAGGTTCAGCTCCAGTCATACTTAATATATGCACTGGATGGGCGGAGGAGTTACTTTACAACTCTCTCAGTAAGTGCACTCTATAGCATCTAAAGCCAGATGCTCGATGGATGAATTGGGGTTAATTTGAAAGGAAGCGGTCCTGGCCTGTTGAAGGTGCTGTTCCGGCAGTTGGCTGGAGAAAGCGAGGAACTCCACAAACGCCTCTCAGGATAGTATATCTTTCCGACAAAGATTCGAACCAATCCCCCCAGGAATACGAGTCTAGAGTGTTCCTGACACACCAACCCTTTCGGTATGACGCGTATAGTGTTGGCTGGTTGTCAACATTTAGGAAAAATATACCGACTCCATTTTCAGGATGGATCTCCGAAAAGCTGGTACAACCCTATCAGATCACACGGCACTATATCTCAGAAGACCACAATATGCATAAATGTACAAATCTGATAGATAGACAGACAGACAGACAGACAGGGTGGTAAGCAGAGTGCCACGTGTACGGTGTTTGCGTGACTCATAATAATGGGTTCTGGATTAGATGAATAGATTTACTGGACACTCACAAGTCGTAACTACAAATAATTATAACCACTACACATTACTAACGGAGAAGTTCATGGAGGTAGGCCTAGGCCCACTGGGGCTGTAGTGCCAAGGGAAAAAAGAGAAAAAAAAAAACATTACTGTGCCGGTCACGGTAGCCGAGTGGTCTAAGGCTTGCACTGTCTTCTCTCGCTCGGAAGTCGGGATCATGGGTTCGAATCCCACTCAGGGAATGGATGTTTGGTGTTTGTGTGCGTTTCTCTGTGTTTGTGTACAGGTAGAGGCCTTGCGACGAGCTGATCACCCGCCCAAGGAGTCCTACCGAATGTGTAAGATCTAGAAAAACCGAAGTGAACGGAGAAGTTCATGGAGGTAGGCCTAGGCCCACTGGGGGTGTAGTGCCAAAGGAAAAAAAAGAGATTACTGTAACTATAACACACAAAGCCAATTCTTCAACTTCTCCTTATTAGTCGTTGCTTGGTAACTAATCTTATCTGGTTAGCAACTACTGAACTGCCTTAAGAATGATCTTCTGACTGCCTTGAACGACGTCCGTCTCTCTCTCTCTCTCTGATGAATTCACGGATCCACTGCCTTTTATAATTGTCACAGAGCCCTCACAGTAGTCACAGTGTCTTACAGTTCCTCTGTTCTCAATTTCATCCGTTGCCACGAAACGTCCGCCACTAATCAATCGAAGTTCTATTCTTGAATGCGTTATCTCAGGAATGTGTTTACCTAGCAACGAGCTTTTCTGACTCCACAGCTTAATGCTTTGAACAAATCCGTCACAATACTGACACGTGTTTGTACACCGGCAAGAGGTTTGCATTGAAAATTGGATATACTGAACATTTAGTCATAACCCGTTTAACTACAATTAATGATAGCACTAACCTCTAATCTGCACAATTTAAAAATCACTATAGCACACGCTGTCAGTCTGTTATATTAACTTGTTATTGTTATGTAGCGGCTACCAACAATGGACATTTCTCTGCTTCAGTGGTCACTTCCTTACCGGCTGGTGATTCTCTCACGCAGTCATTTTCTAGTTTGCAGATTTCAGGAAGAAAATTTCCGAGGTAGAGAACTCAGTACAGTTGATAAAGGTCACTCTGAACAGAAAGCCTGTTCGTAAGTTTAAATTTGGTGCATTTGTACCGAGTACGTCTGATTTACACTAATCCCAATCTGCAAATGTTTCATCTACATCACACAAACAGCCTCTGTCAAGTATCTTTCTCCAATTCATTCAGCGGGGTTCAGTTCTATTAATAATCTTGTTTTCATTTCAGACAGAGCGACACTGCTCATACGGAAGTCAAATACACAGAAGACGTTCCAAACAAAACAAATGAGAAAATTCGTCCCGGGTTTGTTTTTACGAGGGATCGTGGCAAGGTTATGAAGTGCATTTGGAACCTTAAGCGTTTCCTTTGTAACTGAACCTTCGCTCAGTCTTTCTTCAGAGCACTGTTATTTCCAGTTAAATTATTGATATCTGACAAACCCAATCTACAGAACTGACTCATCCTCAAAATGTTACAAAAATGGGCCTATTAGCTTCCTCGTGTCTTTCAGCATGTAACATCTCAACAGCCACTAAACGGATTTTCATGAAATTTGATATTGGAGGTTTGTATTACCATTTGCTTCCATATTAAAATTCTGGTTAAAATAGTGTCACGTGATTGAGTGACTATATACGGAGTATAGATTGGTATTTGGATTTATTGACCACTTACAGATCCGTGACGGTAGTCTCACTGAGTTACGCGCTCCAAAGATTACTGCAAGCACAGCACACGCAAAGTCTTGTCAGATCTGCGGTATGGGGATTTTGGTTCCCGTCACATGTTGCAAATAGGATCTAGCAGTTTTCTAATGATGACGTAACGGTCTACGTCACTATGTGATTATGATAACATCTCACGGCTACTTTCCATGCGGTTACACCAGAATGTCCCACGTGAAATTCACTACTGAAACAATCACAGCTACTGCGCTCGCTCGAACAATGATATCATGGGTTCGAACCCCTCTCGATGCATATATGTCTGCGTATATACTCTTTGTGCCTTCCTGATTAGGCAACGGCCTTGCGACATGGCTAATCCTGCCAACTGTCTGTAACACTCAAATTTCAGAATTCTGAATAAAAACAGTGCAGAGAGCCCAATGCATAATCAGTATTTCATCATTTTCAGATACGGCTTTTTCAAATTACATGTGAAAACTTACCATCCATGACCCAATAACATGTATGAACGAATCCTTGATGTTAGCAAAACAACCGCATTATATTGCTACAATGTTAGCACTACTGAGACATAGCTGAATTGCCAATGTGGTCAAGGGAACCAAAGAACATGAGAAACAGAGGAAATGCGCAAACAAAACAAGTTTCTAGACGCTGCTGCGTAAACTCCTGTCTGTTGAGGCAGCTCTATATACAGAGGTCTGTCTGCTTAACGCGTATCCCCGATGCGAAACGCATTCAACGTAAAATTGAGTTCGTCCTGAAATCTCATATAAAAGTGGGGCACGTGTCTGGAAGGATGATTACGCTGCCGATCTGTTCTGCTTCGAATTCACAATCATCCAGCCTGAATCTTAAACAAGAAAATTCATAGAATTACTGGGGTTTTTAATTTTTTCCACCACCCGGAATTCTGGGAAACACGACCCAGTTACTGAGATTAGCTCTTTCTAAGGGGTCAAACTGAGTAGGTGTCTTCTTCCTCACTTGAAGACGGAAACAGATCCAGTTTCTGAAACGTGGTGTTTTCTATTTCCTAGAATTCCGGACGATGGAAAAGTCCAAAAACCCCAGTAATTCTGTGTTATCCACCATCGTCAGAATCCTTTAGAAATAGAAAATTGTCTCGACTAAGATTTTACGTAGAAATTTTATCTTATGGGATATAACGCCGTGTAGTCAGTTGAGAGTCAGCCGACGTTTCGGAGAAACATGCTGCCCCCATCTTCAGGGGAGAATAATAAACTAAGCAAGAAGAAATGTGAAGACAGGTGGCAAACAGAGCTGCTTAGCTTATTCTTCGACCTTGAAGATGGAAGCGATATGGTCCCTCTAAACGTCGGTTGTCTTTCAATGGATTACAAGTCCTTATGTCACAGAAGACAGAAGTCTTCATTAATACAGCTGTGAGAACCTCATTTCATACAAGGTTTTTCGTGATTTATTTTGGCACGTTGGGGAAAAAAAGTTTCACAATTATGTCTATGAGCTTGAACCGTGTCTGTCTGTCTCACATGGAACAACGGGATAACGGCTAAGTCGATTTTTATGAAATTTGGTACTGGACAGTTTTATTAACATTTATAGACTAATTCAAAATTGGGCTAAAAATGAAACAACGATACTACTTGCCAAACTCAATAATAATTCATTAAATATTAACTGACATAAAAACAATGTTTCGAATAATAACTGTAGAGAAGATCACATGCTGCTATAATGAAACAAAAAGTGAGGCGACGCATCAGCGTCGTTGTGCCGCACTTAGGATTCATAACTTGCTTCCTGCGTCTGCAGACAAATGTTTGCATCTATATTGGAACAGAACCCAACCCCGCACTCCCACATCTCGTTCAATTCATCAACATGTCACTTCCAATTTGACGTCATACAAACTCCGCAGTCGAAATATCGTTAGATAAGCCAACAAACAGCAACAACAGATGAACGTAAATCGTTTATTAGAGAAGTAAAATTCAAAGCAGTTCATCAATAATTAATTTTCTTTCTTAATTTTAAAAATCGGTTTACATATGATTCTTGCTGTACAGGGCACGCGATGGAAGGTCGCGGGTTCGATTCCAGATGAGGTAATCGGATTTGTGAATTGACCTAATCCATCCAGCCGCACTATGGCCCTGGGGTCGATTCAGTCTTTAACAGAAATGAGTACCAGCAATCTTCCTTGGGGGTAAAAGAGGCCGGCGAGTAAGGCTGACAACCTTACAGCCATCAGTGAGCCGATTGTTTAGAAAATGTGGGAACCTCGACGTCTCACACCCCTATGGGCCTCCACGGCCTGTTAGAGGGATAGCTTTATCTTCTGCCTTCGTTCTTACTTCATATAAAATTGTGTTATTGTAAATTTTTCTCTTGAAAATTTCTGCATTCTGGTATGTAGTCATGCGCAATCCGGTAAAAGTCAACTGACGTTTCGGAGGAATATGTCGCCTTCATCTTCACAGTAGAAGAGTAAGCCAAGAAGGCATGACGACGTTTCGGAAGATGGAACTCATGCGATCACTGTCGTGGGAACCTCGATTTCAACGGCTTCTTTCGGCTTTATCCGTATTTAGAACCTACGCGTACATACAGCACAGTAACTCAGTCACGTCCTAAGCTGTAGCATGCGTGGGAAGAGTGAACTAGGCGTGAGATCCGGTTTGTTCCTCCCTACAAGATTTCCCGCAAGAGATTTTCGAGCCAATAGTAATTCAGCGACCCACAGGTAACTTACTCTTGCAATGCGCTCAAAAACGCATGTAGGTTTGCAAGTTCCGACTTTAACCAAATAATATTGTATCAAAAAATTTACTAATATAAGACTTGAGGTTTTCACGGCGATGGATAAGAATAATACCGTCTTCTGGGATGTAGCGCCGTATAGATATTGTCTAAACCGACGTTTCGGGAGAACGTATCGTTTCCATCTTCAGCGTATATGAAGAAATCCGCGAGCGAGGAACCAGAGTAGGCAGGTGGCTGCAGCCTGTAGCCACCTGCTCACCCTGGTTTCTCGTTCGTGGATTTTTTCTTCTACCCTGAAGATGGAAGCGATACGTGCCCCCAAAACGTCGGTTTACACAATATCTACATGGCGCCACATCCTAGAAGACGGTATTTTTTAAATTTGAGTAATCTTCACCAATATCAAATTTCATGAAAATCTGTTCAGCGATTATCGAATTGTTACATGAGAAGAGACGGACATGGCGTTGCTAACGGAAACGCGGGCTTCGGTATTGTTCCATATACAATAAGTTTGTTGATAGGCGACAATGAGTGTGAACTGTGTGGGATAAGGGTGAGTTCTGAGAATCTACCACAGAACTTATGCGAGAAGACTACAGAACACCACAAATTCCCTGAACAGAGAATCAGACGCAATCAGAACGGAATGCGATTAACATGAAACAAAATATCTATAGAATTTTTTGCCGACGGAAATCTCTCTTCGGTTGTATTAAATATTAAACACTGATTCGAAACTAATTCCGAATGGTCTTTTTTGTGTTAATCCTGAATAAATGTTTTCTTTTCACGGACCGAATACTGTACACACACACAGTAAATATGCATCTATGTAGATTAAGTCCATGGGAAGATCAAAACAAAATAAACAAAACACATCACATAAAACAAAGACATCATAGATCAATTTGTCCTCAAAATAAGATGAATTTACGAAGCGTAACTCAGTGGTAAACCAATAATCTTTTTCTTCTTCACGGCACTGATGACTGATTTTGTAATCTTCTGGTCTATGATACCATGTAGTCTGGTAATATTTACGGACGTTTTGGAGCAACATGTTATAACCGCCCTAATGGCCCACAAGCCTAAATGCTATTTTATTGAGAGTTATTCTAAGTATTTTATAATAATTACGCAGAGTGTGTACGCAGAGTGTGACATAGCTCATCTCTTGCACACACGAAGCGGCCTATTTCCCAGATGGACCACACACACACACAGAGACGCCAGATGACCCCCTGGTGATTTAGTTAAGCATTTCTTGGAATTTTGGTTCCAGAGTCGCTCGGCGACTCACTTTGGAAATTTGACTCTTGACAGTTTCTGCTAGTCTTAAGTCACACGAAGGCGTGCCAGGAGGGGACGCTATGGCCAGCATACATCATTACCTTTCAAAAGTTACGTTAGGTCATTAAAGAAAAAAAATTGCCTCTAGAGTAAAAATGATTGGAAGTAGCGGATTCAGAGTCAACTCCCTTACTTCAAATCTGACCAATCCTCAAAAGTCGAGGGTGTGACTTGGGAACTTCGCGAAAACTGGAAAGGCTCACATCCTTTCAGAAAGACAGTCTTCAAAGAGTCTTCAAAAAGTCTTCAAACAGTCTTAAAAAAAAGGTGGTGGTTCAGCTAGGAACAGTTGTAAGTGTTTGGCAGTGTCAGCACCTGGTGTATTGCTGTGTATGTGAACTGTGTTTTGTTTTACGCTTTCTTCACAAAAAAAAAAAAAATAATAAAGCATACTCACATGCAAAGTGCAAGTGTATCATTAGACGCTTCTGCCTCCCTGTCTCAGCGAGGCCCGTAAAAAGATCCTGAGACAGTCTCATCTCTACCTTCTGAGGTAAAGAAAATTCACCTGTGTTCCTTTGGCAAAGAGCATCAGCAACAGCAGCTGCAGGCGGAAGCCAGGTGAAGGAACAGCAAGGTAAAGGGGGACGGCGACAACAAGAAGGAGACACCCAACGTAAAGGGCATTACAGAGAGAGCGGTTATAATGTCTCCCTCTTCGTGGTTTCCTGCGGATGTGACTTCATGTAGTTTAGTGAATTTTTTGCTGAAGACGGAAACATCAGATTCCATCAATATTCTGGCATGAGTCTACCAAACTGTACGACTTCAGATTTCAAGACCTCTATGAGAATCTCAAATCTCAGAACCCATCCCCCAATATCCCTCAGATTTTTCACACAATGAAATCATTTCGGTCTTAACCATCAACACGTGTACCACTGCCCCTAAATGCAACCGTCATTTCAAATTCCTTGCGCTCACTTCAAAGACAAGTACAAGCAATTGGATTTATGTGGTTTCCAGGCACGTGCATGGCGCGTGTGTGTATTTTAAAAGGGCAACTTGCCCAGGGGCTTGCTGCAGTTACAATAGCATTACAGAATAGCGTTAAATAATGAAGCGTCCTACTCAAAGCAAGTTCAAACTTCTTCTGAAGCTCTCAACACCAGACGCCGTGTTTGGGGGTCAGAGCGCCCCAGCACAAACGTCCCGACGAGGTGGCCATGTCACTTGTTTCGTAATCTCGTTCTTGCATGAAACGTCACAGCTGCTTTGACAGCCACATTTGAGCCGAAGGCCTCGCCGATACTTATCAGGCACGTCGCCATATTGAAATTAAACTTTCGCCAACAACACTCAATCACCGAAGTCAAAACAACTGATTTTATTGTTTCGACCCTCATTTGACGCCAATTTTCTCGGCTGTGGTTGGTTTAATGGTACATCTGTCGGCGCTGTCAGTGTCTATATCGTCCAATGGCAGGATGACTCTCCATCATAAATTCCATATGACCTCACCTTGGATCGAACCCGGGACGCCGCGGTGGGAACCCTGTGACAAACTAAAGTGAGCAGTGTATGCGTGCGAGATATTCAGGGGCCTAGGCCGTGCCATGGCTCACGTGGTTCGTCGTCGGTTTACCACCACGGCGGCGCGGGTTCGAGCCCAGTTCAGGACATGTGGGATTTGTGGTGGACAAAGTGGCACTGGGGCAGGTTTTCTGCTCGAGTACTTTGGTTTCTCCTGCCAATTTGCATTCCACTGATTGCTCCATATTCAACATCATGTACCATGTGAGGCTTGTACAATGTCGGCAGAACCAAGTGAACTCAGTATCACCACCCTCCTTAGCACGACGCAGCTGCAAACACTTCCCCGCTGTTCTTTTGCCATATGTCTCATGCGCGCAACTTTGAGGTCAGGTCTAAAAGCACGGACTGTATTACAGTGTGCGCCTGCAGTAATTCGTTCAGGCTATAAGCAGTACATATATGTATGAGAAGTTTCCGCCTCTAAGGGGATAAGAGAAGGTAGAATGAAAGGATTATATCGTTCGTGAGGGTGGTCAAGCACTTGTAGTTAGGCACGTTGTAACGTTGCTAGGTTTATTACTTGCCTCTAAAGATTAAGCTGCGGAATTCCGAACCCATTACCAGTAGATGAACAAAATACGCGGTATAAATTCTCATAGGGGAGAATTTTAAGCGCTAAAGTTTATAAAGTTATGAACATAAAGATTAATCTTCTGGGATATAACGCTGTGTAGTCTCATAGAATTCTACTAAGGTTTTAGTGATACATACTGCCTCCATCTTCAGGGTGGAAGAGTCAGGATGTATGCAGAGGATTCCCGTGAAAATATGGAACATTTCTAGATCTGAGGGTTTCACGGTGGTGACTATGAAGGAAGCAGTCTTCTGGTATGTGGCGCCGTGTATATGTGTATACTGTGTTAACCGACGTTTCGGAGGAACGTATCACCTCCATCTTCAGGGTAGGAGAAAAAAGAAAATCCGCGAGCGAGGAACCGCACATGTTCACGCTGATTCATCGCTCGCGGATTTTCTTTTTCCTTCTACCCTGAAGATGGTGGCGATACGTTCCTCCGAAACGTCGGTTAACACAATATCTACACGGCGCCACATCCCAGACGACGGCTTTCTTCATTTCTATAAGTCTGCATGGTGTCACAACCCAGAGGAAATTACGTCAAATGCTCAATCCAGAAGCAATTCACAGAAATGTAATTCATTCGAACATGTGCTCAGGTTCACACGCTCTGTCTATTAATTCGTTTGTCTAAGAACGTCTTTAGTACGTCTGACTATGCAGCGAAGAGTGACAGTGATTAATTGGGAAGGATACGCAAAGAAGTGGTCATGACCTAACCAGGAACCAACCCATACGCGTTGTACTGCAGAAAACTAAGAACATTTCAGTTAAGGTTAGGCGAATTTTGAGCCGACGTTCCATCCAATTACGTCCCGAAAATAAAAAGGAATTCTAAACACTCGGCCGTAGTTTAGATCTAGTTTAATGTGAACTTGTCTGGGGTTATGTCTCCGCAACGTAAAATCTACTTAATTATTATTTAAAAATGTAGAACACTCCGCGTCGCAGCAAACACGTAAAATAGTGAAGTGGGATAATCTCAAGAAGAAACGCGGGAGAGTTCTTGGAGTTTTCGCATAACTGCAGTAATAATCTATTGATTTCGTCATGTCCGTCTGTCTGTCTGTCTGCATAAAACAAGTTCGATCCCACAGGATGGATATTCTTCATAGTTTACATTAGGACGCTCCATTGTAATCTGTCGACAAAATTCGATGTAACTGAAAATCGGACAAAAACCATAGTGAAACTACACGAAAACCCTAAACGTATATTTTTATATTGTCACGTAGAATGCGTGACTACGGCCGGGGTTTGGATTGGTGAATGCATTTACTGACCACTCATAAACACGACTCGGAACTACAAGCAGTTACAGCGCCACCTCTAATCCCAACAATTCACAGATCACCACAGCACTCGCTAAGGTCCTCTCTTCACTGACTCCGGCACAGAACTGACTTAGTAGCCTCAGTTGACTTCCTTACAAGTCCTCGGCACGGGCCGAGTAGAAACACCCCGTTTCCTACAGTTTCTCTATTGTTGCACGTAGATTCGTTGCTGCGGGAACCTGTTTATTGAGATGTTTCCCAGAAACGGTCGTTGCATATCAACGGCTGTGCACGCTACAATATTATCTTCTTCTATCTTCTACTGCACTGAGGAGCGTACACCGGGGTTGCCATGTGATCTAACTCATGTCCGTTCCTTTCATTGCCTTCACAGACGGAACACCCGAGCGGACCTCAAACAATACTTTGTATCTATTTTTTGCCTATTTTGTTAAAGCAGGCCATGCCTATACTAAGCAGCGCGTCTTGTGGGATTACGACACTAAATAACCCACGATAACGCTTCACGTGACTCAGTGTTATGAGAAGTTAGGACAAAAGGTTGCAGTGATTAATTGCTCCCTGCAGGTGGCAGGGAATCCCACTTCCCCAACAGCACATTCCTATGTGTGTCATATCCCCCGCAACAGCTGCACGCTGAACCATACCACACGGTTCGCGCTCGCGTAGCTTCCAGGTTTTCAAGGCACTGAATTTATACGTGTGTTTTTGTTACGAATCTCGCAGTAGCATAGCTATCTTAAGAGCAGAAGATTTTACCATGAAGAAGGAAGCATCAAGCTCCTCAGAAACATTGCTAGCCAGCTATGAGGCAACACGGTGTCACAGCAAAAGTACCAGAGCCACTGCTTTCAAATTTGCGTTATTTGGGTTTCTAAAAGTATCTCTTAGCTCAGTCGGTACAGCTACGGTCTACGAACTTGACGACAGGGGTTCAAGGTTGGCAGAAACAAGATTGTTTCTTCTCCACAGTGTCCAGACCGGCTCCGGTGTCCACTCAGCCTCCTATCCAATGGGTACCGGCGGTTCTTTTTCCAGAGGTAAATTGGCCGGGGCGTGAAGCTGACCCTTCACCTTCATCTAGTGTAGAGGTCAAGAATGGTGGAGCTATAATTCACTTTCCCATACGTCTTCACGGTGTGGTGCTTAATTAGTTAAGCACAGGGACAGCTTCACCTTTATCTCAACGCAGAACGCAAAATGTTGGTGGGAAAATCCGTAGGGGAGAAACAGCTTGGAGTGCCACGAGATGAACACAGGAACATAAGAAAGTAGAGTAGACGTGGACTGGATTCCTTTGCTTGAGAATAGTTTCGACTGGCGAGTTGTTGCGAACACAGTTGCCATAACATTCGGAGATTTGTTGAGTGTATGAGCGATTAACAGCTTCATGTCAACTCTCACAGGCATCAGAGTCTCCAAACTGCACCAAAATCGGTTTGGTCCAGAAGAATTTTAACGAACAACCTGGCTGATGGAAGTGCCGTCCCGGTGACATGAGTGGAGTTGCAGTGACGCAATGTGCATGACTTCAGCACCTCTGTCACTCCGCAAACACGCGCAACACCCACGCCGACGCCTCAGCGTCCACAGCAGGCCCCTGCAGTAGCGAGCGGTAGCGTTCCAAACTCGCTCTCTGGAGGTGCTCGGTTCGAATCTCGACCGCGACATCGTCCGATCTTACGGAGGCTTTTCGTGGTGTTTCTCAGTCCGTGCAGGAACATCCTAGGACAGGATACCAATTAAGCCACGACAGCTTCCTTCCGAATCCCTTCCAATTCTTTTTTATTTGTCATCCGGCCCTTCGATATTAACTGCCAGCATTGTAAAATAATTGACGGTAGTAGTAGTAGTAGTAGTAGCAGTGGCAGTGGCAGTAATAGTAGTGGAAACGTAGCTCTCAACTATTGCTGCCTTCTGAGATGTGACGGCAATGTAGTACGGCAGGCAGCAGGATCTCGCCTCCGTCTTCAGGGTGAAAACAGGAGTAAGGACAACAGTGTGCAGAACGCTTTCCCTTCAAGGGAGAGAAGCAGCGCCCTGCTCTGAGGAGCGGTGCCTCTGAGGGCCAGTAGTCTTTCATGTAAACTGTTCTCCTTACTGCCACTGGTTCGCTGAGGGCACGGATCACTCCCTCCGCCCCTCCACTGTATCTGCACCAATGCTCTCCATGCTCGACTTATTTTCTCCTGAGGATGAGGGCAGAAAGTTCTACCAGAATAGACGGCGTCACATTGCAGAACTCAATAGATAATCTTGACAGTCACGGCCGTGAGACCTTCAAGCGGGTGTCTCAAGTGCGAGAACTCCTGATCTTACACACGAAATAAACTAGGATTTCCATGCTCTCTGTGTGTCTGCGTATTCCCCTTATTAGCTTCTGAATGCCTGAACCAATATTTATGAAACTTGGCACCAGCTCGGTCATTTTATATCTCCTTTTGTTGCTGGGCAAGGGCTCGGTAAAAAAAAATCCGCTGCAAGGAACATACCCACTGTAATGGAAGAATTGTTGGACGCGTCGTTTTCTGTGCAGTCCGTGTCGTATAAAATTAAAGTAGGTTGTAAGTTCCTCCCAGGATTTCTTGCTTATTCGTGTTGTGGGGTGAGACTGAGTCCATTTGGTACGCCGGCCACTGTATGGCCTACTGTATCAGCCCCGGATGATGAGTGTTGAGTGTGGAGCAGTCGATGGAATGAGAATTGGCAGGGGAAACCGAAATACTCGGAGAGAACTTGCCACACTAACACTATGTCCACCATGAATCTCATATGACGTTACCTGGTATAGAACCCGGGCCGCCGCGGTGGGAAACGGGCCACTAACCGACCGAGCTGCAGAATGGCCCTGAAGTGGGAGTTTCGTCCCCACAAAATGGCCCCTATTCGGGCTGTGGATGGAGAAAATGGACTCCAGCATGGAAGTTAGGTGCCGTCGCGGACAACCGACAGGGGTGGGCCTTCAGATTTGGGGTCGTTCGGGGTACTCAAACAGAACCTCGGACTTGCAGGTATGCGATAGAAGGAACTGAATAATGGAAAATGGACGTGAATTTCGGAGCTCTATGGCGCAGTAAAAGAAAACCTGAAAAGTACAGGCACAGAATTGGAATAATATTAAAGTGGATCGTAAAGGAACACGATTGGATGGTGTGGCATGGTTAATCTGCTGTAAGACAGGAAACAATAGTGACGTCCTGTGAACAAGGCAATGGATCCTAGCGTTTCGTGGAATGTTGGGAATTTATTGATTCCTTCAACAGCCATCAGCTCCTAAAGACGGACTGTCGTTTACAAAATATTCACTGGACAGGTTTGGTAGAGCTCTTGACAAAAAGAGATTGTTACTTCTAAGGCTATTGCTCTTGGGGCATGCGTTGCGACTTACACGTGAGTCAGTTGTCTATGGACTTCATCCTTATATTTACACTACTTTGGTGTTTAGGTTGTGCGCCCACACGTCTGCACTGTTTTGCAGGCTCCCGCTGTTAACATCTATGCTGTTGCCACCCAGTTTACAGACGATGGCGCTGTTAATGCAGTGATAAATCACGAACTGTTCTCTTATAGGTCAGCTTTGGCCACGACTTATTTTAAGTCCCAATTCCTCCCGGGAAAGATCAAGGCTGCCAGTCCATACCCCAATTTCCAGTTCACATATTATTCGATGAGTGGTGAACTGGAAAGGATTTGGAATTATGGCGTTCTTTCCTGACTGCGGTAACGTAAAGTAAAAATAAAGTTGTCCTTGCGCTTAATTAATTAAGCACTACGCCATGAAAATATACGGAGGAGTGGAGGTACAGCTCCACCATTCTTGACCTCGAAAATAGATGGAGTTGTCAGTTTCATGCTCCTACCGCTTTGCTCCCCCCCCCCTGGAAACAACCACCAGTACCCTATGGTTATGAGGCTGGGTTGGCCCCAAGAGTCAGTTTTGAGGTTGTGGAAGAGATAAAAATCTTAACCTTATCGGGGTCGAACCTCGGTCGTCTAACCAGTAGCCCGTCGCTATATCGACTGAGCTATCCATATTCTTGTAGGGATGAGGCAAGTCTCCGAAAACCTCAGGTCTAAATTCAAATCGACTACTTCCTGAATAGAATTCTCATGAGTTACGATCAGACAAGTTGGCTTCTTTCATGTTTTGCCTAATGGGAAAGGGATTTATGATATTAATATATTTTTTTACTGTTTTCTTCATGAATTTTGCAAGAGATTCAATGAGTTAATTTAGCTTGAGGATATTGCTTCATCTCCTAACAGCGTACAAGTCCCATTAGTTGCGTTCCGCTTCGCAGAACACGACGCTACTTCACGTTCTGTGCCATTAAGTACGTATTATTGCCATGAAACTTCGTATCTGCATTGGTTGTGACTGAAATTTCCAACCTCGCAGCAAAAAGCAGCGCGATTTCGAGCCGTGCTTGAGAATAAAACCTAACGGGTTCGTTTCAAGCCGTGAAGTTTCTGAATTGTAATCGGGGAGGTTACGAGTTCGAATCTCGGTTGGGACACGCACCGCCGGATCTTGAATTTTTCTTCGTTTTACACAGCCCCCCCCTCAAATTTAAGTCAAGACTTCGCCGGTCACGGTAGCCGAGCGGTCTAGGACATGCACTGTGTTCGCTCGCGCGGAAGCTGAGATCGTGGGTTCGAATCCCACTAAGGGCATGGATGTTTGGTGTTTCTGTGTGTGTTTTTTTTCTGTTTGTAGAGGCCTTGTGATGAGCTGATCACCCGTCCAAGGAGTCCTAGAGAATATCTATGACCTAGTAAACCGAAGTGAAACGGAGAGTTTCATGGAGGTTAGCCAAGTCCCAAATTTGGGCTGTAGTCCCAAAAGGAAAAAAAGTCACTTCTTCTTCTTTACAGGTAACGTAAAGCTGTATGTGTGCTTAACTAATTAAGCACTACGCCATGAAGGCGTAGGGGGAGAGTGGGTGTATAGATCCACATTTTCTTGACCTCGGCACTAGTTGGAGGTGAGTGGTCAGCTTCACGCTCCTGTCGTTTTGCCCTCAGGGAAAGAGCCCCTGGTTCCCATTGGATAGGAGGTTTGGTGGACCCCAGGACCGGTCTTGACGACTTGGAGAGGAGAAAATTTTACCCTACCAGGACTCGGAACTCCGACCACTCAGTCGTCCAGCCCATAGCCAGCCGCTATATCGACTGAGCTATCCCGGCTCCTCTTCGTTACAGATCATTTCAAATTCATCATCGAACACACAATCCTGTCATTCAACGTAATAACGGTACGTGGTCTGAGCTACTTGGAACCCAGCCTCACAGACTGAGCTCCTTGTTTTCACCTGTGTGTGACGGTTGCCAGGGAAACAGCTGAGGTGGGCTTACGACTAACCAGAGATGAAGCACCAAAAGTTATAGACCGAGAATGTGATAATGTGCTGCGTGCTCAGGGCTGTCGAACACCTCGGGGGGGGGGGCGACAATAGACGAGTATGAAACAGTAGTGGATTGAAGAGTGGCAGAAGAAAAACGAAGAAAACTGGGTGGAAACTTCCCACATTTTCTTTAGTTACTTCTGAAATGATGATCATGTGCGTGGTGATTTAATTGTCAGTCGTCTCACTTTATTATTTTAATATTTGTAATGTGAATACTATTGATAATTACTCTCATTACACCACGATACTTGCTTCAATTAAGTTGTGAGCGCTTCCTTTCCCACCTTTCCCATACCATTATCCACGAAACGTCCTACCGTTAGATACTACGT
Source organism: Cryptotermes secundus (assembly GCF_002891405.2). Classification (NCBI taxonomy): domain Eukaryota; kingdom Metazoa; phylum Arthropoda; class Insecta; order Blattodea; family Kalotermitidae; genus Cryptotermes; species Cryptotermes secundus. The sequence goes on along the minus strand of NW_019718618.1, from coordinate 1,830,999 downwards.
ATTCTGAGCTATTGACTGGGTCAGTAACCGTTTCAAGACCTACATAGTACTTAGAACTCGGTCCGTACCTCACAGGAAACACATTAAGAGCTACACTGTACTTAAAACTCAGTCCGAACCTCACAGGAAACACATTAAGACCTACACTGTACTTGAAACTCAGTCAGTATCTCAGAGAAAACACATTACATCTTAATATTACCCTCCCATCTACATCTAGGTCTTCCTAGTGGTTGCCTTCCTTCCAATTTTCTCACAAAAATCCTATGTGCATCACTTTTCTCCTCATTCGTGCTACATGCCCTGCACATCTCATCACTCTGTAAGTGTTACATTAGTGCGAAAAGTATTGAGACTCACTCACCGATTCTGCAGACGAAAGACGCGAAGCGTGGAAGAGAAACTGACTTAAAAAGGATATGGGTTGGTGATCATCCTGAGGCACCAGTTGCGTGGTCTCGTGTTCTGGTCCAGGTACTTCAGGGCGACGGGTATGAACCCAGGGTACGGCAACTCGTCGTCGTCATCATCATCATCATCATCATCCTCTTCGTCATCATCATCATCATCATCATCATCCTCTTCTAAGTCGGATAGTGCAGCTACATCCGACTCGGATCCGTTCACGGGATCAGAACCAATGACCTGTTGTTCCAAATGGTACTGCTGAGGGTGGTAGTAGTGGTGTAGAGACATTGTTGCTTACACTTGTTGCAGTGTGTTCCCTCGGATATGGTTGCTATGAATATTTGAACATATTTCCTCTATCCGATTTTAGTCCCGTCTTGTTACCTAGGTTTCAAATGAAACAATCGATTCTTCATACACGTCACCTGATGACGTCACAAATGATTTCTCAGATCGATATTACGTTAAGTTCAATTTATTTCTGTTAAAAGCACCACTGCCGCTGACTTTATGAAATTTAAGTCACGTTAATTTTAATATATCGCAATATTACTTAAGGCGATCCCTTCTTGCGGAATAGTTATAACATGTAACATTATTAATATTAATAATTTCGTATTGTAAAACTTTCCCAGAGAAAACTGTTAATAGCTTGCTATTTTGTTTCTTTCGCGAAATCTATGAACTTTCTAACACATCTCACTTGACTTCTTCGATTTACACCAAATAACACAAACTAAATATCTTATCATATAAATTGAATTGTAGGTACAAGGTTAATTTTTCTAATATAATCAATTATACCACACTTGTTCGTAAATTCAATATTCGGCGAACTAATTTGTCATACTTAAGTACAACAATGCATCTGAACTGAGAACACAGATATATTTAAAGTTCTGGATTTGCTTCTAAACATAACAAGAAAATGTATCGCAATTTTAACATTTCTGAGATTCAAATAATTCGAATAACAGATTTCTATCTCCCTTCCTTATATATTTACACACGTCTCGGTTTTTGTCTACACTCTTCACAGAACTTATTGCTACTAAAAATATATATATTTTTTTAACCACATTCATAAAACACAATTTTCGATTTCAGCACATTCATCCATCTCGTTTCTATTTGCACCTGTCGATTCTTTACACTCTTCAAAATTTTTGATCCATTTCTTTTGTCTATTATGTGTTTTTCCTCAATGCACGAACGGCATATTTACAGCACTAAGTTTGAAAGACATATTAATGAATTTAATCTCAACCATTATTATAACTATTTACAGTTTTTAAGAAGATATGTTTCGCATTCAGTCTAGTATTGCTAAGAACATTGCAGTAAACAGTCTTCGTCCTGTAGCATGCACGCACTTATCTTCTTGCCTACCGACAGAGCAACGATTGTGAGACGGAGGAGAGTGTTTGGATGTGATGCCTGTTGCTCCCGACACTCAGGACGAAACTCCTGCATCAAACCGACCGGTCGACAGACAGACAGACACACAGACGCTCTGCTCAACGCGCCCGCGCGCCTACCTAGCGACGCTCCACGGGAGAGGACGGACTTAGATCGGCCGTCCAACAGCCGACACTGGCTTCTGGAGCATGCGCTGCGGTATAGCATTGCCCAGGCGCCGCGATTCTGATTAATTTATTAATTAGTATAATTTATCAAAAGCTCCACTTAATAGTGCCCAGCTGAACAACATCCATTCAATGGCTCTACGGCCCTTTGTTGGGCCCTGGTCGGTTTTTCAGTTTCGTAATACTATACACATTTAGCAGGACTCCTTGGATGGGGGATCAGCCTGCCTCAAGGCAGCTGCCTACACACAGCACAGCACAAATCCGGAATAAATTCACACAGACTGTCATGCCTCGAGTTGGATTCGAACCCATGACCCCAGTGTTGGAGCGGGCCTCAGACCGCGTGGCCACTGTGATCGGCTCAGATGAAAATCAGGTGATGCCCAAATTCTGAGAAGCTCTTGCACTTCGCTTCCCGTTCTGCACCGAACGGCAGGAAGAGCGTGAATGAAGAAAGGAGCTGTACTTATTGCCCTCCTGCCACACATCAGTGCGTATCCGCGAGATCAACTGCTTACTTTGACTGCAATTAGTACGTTACTCAGTGGGAACTTGTCTTAGTAAGCCAACGGACTCATTACAAGTACCATAAAATATATATGTAATTAATTTCCATAGGGCACGCGGTAGCTTAATCGGTTGAGGCACTATGCTAAAAGCCGGAAGGTTACGGGTTCGATTCCCGATGAGGTCATTGGACCTCATTGACCTAATCCTTCCAGTCGCACCATGGCCCCGGGGTTGACTCAGCCTCTAACAGAAATGAGTACCAGGAATCTCCCTAGGAGGTAAAGGGCGGCCGGCCGGCCGGCCGTCGCGTAAGGCTGACGACATCACCGCCAACTGTGAGTGGATTATATAGAAAATGTGGGAACCTCGACATCTCACAACTTTGCGGGCCTCCACGGCCTGTTACAGGGAGAGCTTTAACTAATTTCCATAACGAAGTGCAAATATGAGGAGCTTCAACGTTTGTATATTTTCCCAAACATCATTAGGGTGACGAAATCATGGAGCGGGGGGCCATGTAGCACGCTTTGTACTGCGGGTTATTTAACGACACTGCCAGTATCTCAGAATATAGAGCGTCGAATTTGTGACTAAAAGAGTTGGGAAGAATTTGCAAGAAGTGGTCATAGCCTAATCGAAGTAATATCTTGATAAATGTCCGGAGGACCTGAGAAAAGCCACGAAGAAACCTCAGTCATGATAGCCTGTGTCCCGGCAGACATTCGAACCGAGAACCTCCCGAGCACATGTCAAAATCGATGCCGCTACGCTAACCTGATCGTTGTCGGGCAAATATTGCTGTTTATTGTAAGAATTATATAAAAGCACATAAATACATTTTGACAAAAACGCAACGTTTTTATTGTAAACAGAGGTGATACAGAGGCTGGGTTAGAAGAGTTGTTCTTCTACCCTGAAGATGGAGGCAACGGATGCTCTCAAAATTCCGGTACTTATCTAAGAATATATATGAAGGAACTTGTTGCCTCTTCTGACCTGAACATGGAAGCGACAAGATAATCCCAAAATTTAGTAATTTTTTCCGAGCAAAATAAATGTCTACAAAAGAGCCTAGTACTTTTTTACCCTGAAGATGGAGGCAGCATGATCTTTCGAAATGTTGGAAGCTGCACGGCGTCGCATGCTGTAGTGTTGACATTTCTTTCAGTACATTACGTTACAAGCTGCTGTGCTGGCTCAGCCGCGAGCAGCGTCATGTCACCGTGGCTGTGTCATGGTTGTTGCGAGATGTTCTAATCTGCTGAATGGGTTGCTTTATGGAGTATAAAGGTGTCATATGTGCTTATGGGATAAGCGTAACTTGCTTCTGACTGCACGTACGTAAGCATCACGTTATGGCTAAGATTTCTGTCATCACGGAGGGAAGAGATTCTCTTTTAGAAGGACTATCAAATCTTATCCTACACCATTATGCATGGGAAGTTAACTCCAATATGAACCTCGGTAATAGATGGTGGTCAGCTTCACGCCCCGGCCACTTTTTCCACGGGAAGCGAGCCTCCGGTACCATCTGGATAGAAACTGGGTGGGCCTCAGAGCCAGTCTGGGCGTGTGAAGAAGAGAAAAATATTTTCCTCCTGTCGGGAATCGAACCCTCATTCTTCCGACGTCCAATCAGTAGTGTTTCCTTTCTTAATTAGCATAGNACTGATGGGCCTATTGTAGCCTGACTCAGGTGATTATGATGATGGAGAATTTGGTGGAATGGAGATTGGCAGGGGAACCTGCCCCAGCACAAATCCCACTTGACGAGACCCGGGTTCGAACCCGGGCCGCCGGGGTGGGAAGCCAGCGACTAACGCTTGAGCTATGGCGCGGCCAACCAGTAGTGTTGCCGTTATAACTGAGCTATCCAGGCTCTTGTGTAGGCCTACAAACGTATAATTAATAAAAATATGCTGAGCATTTAACCTTCCCACGTGTTACGAAACCTCATACCGAATGGGGCGTACGCTAAAGTTACATGAGCCTGACTACAGAACAGGGTCGCTCTTGAGAGGCTGCGAGATGCTGAGATGCTTAACATCGCCTAGCAGGTCCGCAGTATTTTTCCTCTCGCTTCATGCTTCGAAGCACTAAAATGCACTGGCACTAAATCTGTGTTAACATCTTTAATATTACACGACTCGCGGACAGGTTGGTCTTGTATCCTGGAGATGCTCGGTTCGAGTCCCACCCCGGAACATTGACTACCTAGTTTAAGCCACTCTCGCTTCCTTCCCAATCCGTTACAATTTATCATTCATCGGTCACTCTACCAACCGACCTGTATAACATCGATACCGAAGCCGTCGTTAAACGCCCCAGATGAAAAAGAAGTGAAGCAAAACTAGAATTGTAAATTCGATTTTGATTTACTTGGCGTACATTACAATCTCTTCACAGACTCCCGTAGAGAACTGACCAGACTCTAACTTTGTCCCTCTTTTATAAAACCTCAGCACGAACCTCACAGAAAACACAGCTCTTTTTTTTCGTATCTTTTGCTGCGGGAAAATGTATATCGATCCGTTGTCAAGAAACGGACCCGGTATAGCCTCTCATCTCGCGGTCGTTGCATAGCAACGGCTATACACGTTACAATATAGTCCTAAACTTAGGCAAAGCAACTATCACTGTTTCATGAATGGCTGCTTAAGGCCATGCTGAAACTGCAGATGCCCTGCGAGAACAGCCATTCCTTCATACCAGACCCAGCAATTACTGGATGTGCTTAAATATTAATGTTGCTGACAAGGTGTTAGCTCAAAAGCTAATTCATTAACAAATGCATTCAATATTCAAGTTGCCGGAAGTTGGGTCTGGTTACGGGATGGAAGGTCAAGGCATTTTCCTAGTCCCTACAGCGTTCAAATCCATCCAGGCTCCTGTCCGTTGGGTTCAGTGAGCATCTTCCTCGGGGGTAAAGCGGACGGAACATGAAGCTGTTGATTTACCTCCGTCTAGTTCTGAGATTAAGAACTTCGCTGCGCCTTCATGGCGTGGTGCTTACTTTTGCCTTTGAAATGTCTTCAGCCGTCACGATAAGAGCTTAGGGGCGGACCTTTGAAGTGGCTTATGGTTTTTGTAAGGGTGCTGTCAGAGGCGGCACCATAGCTCAAGCGGTTAGTAGCTGGCTTCCCATCGCGGCAGCCCGGGTTCGATACCGGGTCTGGTCAAGTGGGATTTGTGGTGGACAAAATTGGGCTGGTGCAGGTTTCCTCCGAGTACTTCGGTTTCCCCTGCCAATCTTCATTCCACCAATTGCTCCATAATTACCCTCACCTATCATCTGGGGCTGGTACAATAGGCCAGAAGTGGCCGCAGTACAAGGGACTTAGTCCCACTCCACTAGCAATAAGAAAAAGGGTGCTGTCAGCACATCCCTCTATATTGTGTCAAGTGGTAGGGTGATCAGTGAGCAATGAACTGAAATGACTACTAGACGAGGGGTTGCCCAGCAAAACAGAAGTTATTATCTTCCAAGAATGCGCCAGAAAATTCGTGACATGTGAGACATAAACGGAGTACTGCAGACTGTAGGGAAAGCAGTGGGATCCTGAACATGTCTTAGGACGGCCGCACACCCACTGCGTCAAGAAAGCATGAAGACATGAGACGAAAGACGCAGTCTTGCTTCATTCGTGATTCGTCAGCATCATGACTCGGACCGGTGCGGCGGTTTTCATGATCTCATTCCTTTCAACTGTGCTCCTGTGAGTCAAGGCGAGGAACATGGAGATGATAAAGGAGTAGAAGAAAAGGAATAAAAAGAACTAAGGAGAAGGCGATAGAGGTGGGGGGCAAGCAGGAATATAATAAAGGAGATGATAAGGAGGAAAATAACAACAGCAAACCGTCTCGTCTGTTCCTTAGCCATCAGAGAGGTCGCCCCCTGATGATGCACCAGAAATAGTCGAAAAGTGTTGGATCAAAACTTTTAAATACAAAGTTTTATTTGATGGTACTGGAAGAGCGTTATTATTAAACAAAAACTATTTCTAACTTTCCTAGTTCATAGTTTATGTTAATTTTGTCGAAACAAAAGCGAATTGTGAATAAAGCATGTCCATCCATTTTTTGGGCTGTTAGCTATGTAAAATTATGCAAATTCATTCTTAATGCTTAAATTTATCCTATCAATATTTTCTTATCAGTAGTTTTTGCGCCAGCCCAGTGGAACATTAACGCGATATACAAAAACTGCGAGCGGTCGTGACGTGTGCGCTACTCGGGTGCCCTCTGCTCTGTCCTACAGGCAGCAGCACGTGGTTCTCATCCCAGCGGAACGAAACAGCAGAAGCTGACTGCCAACGGCGAGCCAAGAAGAAAAAGTTACAGCTCTGATGACGGACTGACAAACATCTTGCATTCGTTGGTGCTTAACTTGAAGGGCTGTGAAATATTGCGGCAGAACGTGATGTCCCTGTGAGGTAAATTTGTCCCTGTGCTTAACTAATTAAGCACTACGCCATGAAGGCGTATGGGGGGAGTGGATGTATAGATCCACGTTTTCTGGATGTTCCAGTATGGAGTCGGTGGATTAATCTGTGGATTATTTTACAGCACTGTCAGTAACTAAACAATACAGGATGGCAGATTAACTGGAAAGGATCTGGAAGGAAGCGGTAGTAGATCATGAATGGAGGCGTTCGTACCACCACACGTGATCTGCAAAGGAAATATCCGTTACAGCGCGTAGCGGACAGGCAGTGAGCAAGCAGGTGGCTGTTCTCGTCACTTCCACCGGGACAACCTGTTGCCGAGCGTCGCAAACGACGGATCCACCCTCCCAAGGACAACTTGACACAAGCAGACGTCGGACTGCCTGTCTCGCATTAATGACATCACTGATTCGAATTCCGGGCAGAGTCAAGTTACGTGTCCAGAAGAACTTCTGAAGGCTGAGGTGATACTGTAACCCATATCGAGATGGACTGGAATTCGATTTGTACACCGCAGGGTAACGTGGCGGTAACAAACTAGATTCTGCTCTTCAGCCGTTCCACTGGAATGACTTCTAATTGCACTGTCAGCATTCATGCCAGTGAAACAGTTCCATACGGTGCTGAAGAAATGCCAAAAGTATAAATTATCGTAGTTTCGTTTATTTTATGTTTGAGTTGATGTATTGACGCGCGGACAGTTGCACATAATTCTTCCTGAGCAATTTATCACTCAAGGAACGCAGCCTGTGGTAACCCGCCGTTGTATTTAGAAATAATCATAATGAATTCAACGAATTCCAGAGGAGAGAGGGGAAATATCAGGAGGCTATAGAGAATTGCGCAATGGCGGTCTTTACCATTGGCAAACATTCTTAGAGTCATCAAATTAAGGCAAATGAGATTGGCAGGGAATGTAGCACACAGGGGTGGGTATTGTGGGTCACTTTACGGCGATTTCGATATCATTACTGACTTCATGGAGCCGAATTCTTGAGAAGTCGTCAACTGCGAAGTTACTCAAGAATTTCCCAACATTTTATGGTCCATTAACGTGTTCACAAGAGCCAGTAAATGATCCCAATACTGAGCCAGTTCAATCCAGTATGCATCCTGAAAGCACGCCTGTTCTGTTTATCTAGCATGTTTTTTAATATTATCCTCCCGTCTCTGCCTATGTCTCCGCAATTCAGGGTTTTATAACTAAAATTCTGTATGCATTTCTCACTTCTCTATGCATACTTCACGCCGCATTCCTCCTCCGCGAGTTGATTACCTTTACAGCAGTACCAAATCACACACTTAACTTCGTGAAGCCCAGCCCTGCTTCAGAAGCTAATAGTTGCTTAGCTGCTTAATTAATTTATGGGACCCGAAGATATATTGCAGTGTTCACAAAAGCCAGCCGCTGTCACTTATCGCAAGCCAGATGAATCCAACCCAAAACTTACCATCCTATTTTTTAATCTTTTTTTAATGCTATCCACGCATCTACGCTCACATCTGCATACGGTCTCATTTCTTCAGGTTCCCCCCCCCTGAAACTCCTGTCCATGCGTGCAACACGTCTTGCCTCTCGTATTCTTCTCCATTTGATAATTCTAACAATATTTGGCGAAAAGCACAAGTTGTTTTTCGACGTACGCAATATTCAGAATCCTGGGGATTATTGGGTAGTTCGGGACTGATTTTCGTTTTCCAGTGACTGGGGTTAGCTTCCTCCTAACGGACCAAACAGAGCAGTTGCCTCCACCCCTCACCTGAGGACGGAAGCACATCCAGTTTCCGAAACACTGTGTTCTTCAGAATACCGAACGATGGACAAAGTCCAAAAACCCAATTACACACCATCGTAAGAACCATTTATAGAACAGTGGTTCTCGAAGTGGGTTGCACCGCCCCCCCGGGGGGGGGGCTGTAGGCGGGCTCCTTGCTTACTTACGACTGAAGTGACTTCAGACCAGACACGGGGAAACTGGTGTCACTTCATTAAGCCCATCCACCGCATTAAGAATTTACTGACAGTGAAGCAGTTACTAAATGCGGTGTCTTATTGCTATTACCTTCCTTAGCGTATAGCGACTGGCTACGGGCTGCACGACCGAGGGGTCGGAGTTCGAGTCCTGTTGGGGGCAAGAATTTTCACTTCTCCATGTCCAGACCGGCTCTGCGGCCCACCCAGCCTCCTAGCCAATGGGTACCGGGGGCAGGGGGTAAAGCGGCCGGGGTGCGAAGCTGACAACTANCTCCTGTTTTTCATCCCTCTAAGATCCACATATTCAGCGCACCACTCTGTCCTCAAACAACCCACTTAATGAAACTTAACCTCCGATCGCAGTGGCGCGGTACAAGGCATGAACTGTTTTCGGTCGCTCGAACGCTGGGGTCTTGGTTTTGAATCCTACTCAAGACACTGATGTCTGTATTGTGTGCGTTTATTCTGTTTTTGTTGTTCTGTGTGTAGGTAGCGGCCTTGAGACGGGCTGATCCCCCGTCCAAGGTGTCCTGTCGACTGTGTATATGATTTGGAAACTGAAAAGCGGCCAAGGCTCAACAAAGCGTTGTTGTTCTATGATGATGATGATGATGATGATGATGATGATGATAAAGCTTAAACGCATTCCGCCTATTTGTAGCACAATTCGCTCGCGGTAGGAACAGTGACAAATGGGGCAAGTTGAATATTTCAGAGAGCATAACGATGCTTCAGCATGCTGGCCAGAAGGGAGGAGGTGGACTGTTGCAATGTTTATGAGAGGACGCGAGGCCCTGTTTGTTATCGACAAACAGCCCAGGTTCTGTTGACTGCACACGCGACTCCAATAAACCTCCCCCCTTTCCCTCCCTACCCGGGTCAACCACTGTTTCGACTCAATAATTAGCTAACGGCATGTTATCCCTGTTGCTTTACAACGTAAATTTTCGGTTCGTGCAAATTTGTGTACAACCACAAAATAAGTTAAATGCTCATCAGATGTTTGATCAGGTTCACTCTGTCACAACAAAAGCTCAAGAGTTCTCCTATTAAAAATCAAGTCTATTTTGTCCTTTTCCACAGCATCTTTGGGCGTCAGTCATTTGTTGGCAAAAATTGCCGGTGGATGGGGGTTGGACACAGCGGAGCCCCTCTCAGCCCACTCGAGACGATATTACTGAATTGTCTTCAGTTGTATAATTTAACGCACGTTGAGAAATAACGGGGAGTCTTAGCGTTTGTTATATAAGATTTCTTCCATATTCCCTCCAACTCTTATATGTTATCGAGTGATGCGTCGAGGCCGAATTTAGCGCCATCTCCTATGTATAACATGTATAAATAATCAATCATAAATTGTCTCCTTTACAGTGTATAATACACTTTAGATATCCACATCAAAATGCCATCAGTACTCACAGAATTGACACGATACACTGAAACAAAAGACTACTCTCTCTTTCGTGACCTACTGCATAACTTACGTTCATGAAACCTATTAACGCTCGATCATTCGTTGCTATGGTAACATTGGATAGAATAATGGTTCAAAACTTAAGCTTAAAATGTTTATTATATATATATATATGGGGGGGGCGCGGTAGCGTAGTTGGTTAAGGCACTATGCCACAAGCCAGAAGGTCGCGGGTTCGAGTCCCAAGGTGGATTTTTTAATTGGCCTAATCCTTCCAGCCGCACTATGGCCCTGGGGTCGACCCAGCCTCTAACAGAAATGAGTACCAGGAATCTTCCTGGGGGATAAAAGGCGGCTGGCGCGTAAGGCTGACAACCTCACCGCCATCTGTGAGCCGATTGTCTAGAAACTGTGGGAGCCTCAACGTCTCACAATCCTTCGGGCCTCCATGGCTTGTTAAGGTGCGGCCACACAGAGCACACAGAGCGCTACGTACGCGACGCACGCTACGTACGCTATGTTCGCTATACGAACAGAAAAATATCTCCCTTTATTGCCAATGTGACTGGCCACACAGAGCGCTACGTACGCGACGCACGCTACGTACGCTATGTTCGCTATACGAACAGAAAAATATCTCCCTTTATTGCCAATGTGACTGGCCACACAGAGCGCTACGTACGCGACGCACGCTACGTACGCTATGTTCGCTATACGAACAGAAAAATATCTCCCTTTATTGCCAATGTGACTGGCCACACAGAGCGCTACGTACGCGACGCACGCTACGTACGCTATGTTCGCTATACGAACAGAAAAATATCTCCCTTTATTGCCAATGTGACTGGCCACACAGAGCGCTACGTACGCGACGCACGCTACGTACGCTATGTTCGCTATACGAACAGAAAAATATCTCCCTTTATTGCCAATGTGACTGGCCACACAGAGCGCTACGTACGCGACGCACGCTACGTACGCTATGTTCGCTATACGAACAGAAAAATATCTCCCTTTATTGCCAATGTGACTGGCCACACAGAGCGCTACGTACGCGACGCACGCTACGTACGCTATGTTCGCTATACGAACAGAAAAATATCTCCCTTTATTGCCAATGTGACTGGCCACACAGACTTCCGTATGCTACGTACGCTATGTTCGCTATGTTAGCTGCGTCGCAGAGTGTTTGATTCTTGGCTATATTTTTAAAACATCGCGCTGGACGGGCATGCGCACTGGGCTCGCTTCCAGGTGTCAGCTGCGCGCCTCAGTAATTTCCAACTCTGATTACAACACGTGTTACGTATCATACAGCGCAGTGTTCGCTTAGATGAAAATGACACTGGAGGAATTAACTGAAGAAGGAAGTATCCATGTTTGTGGAACAAAGGGTTAGAAGAATATCAGAACCAGAACATGCGGGATAATGCCTGGGACATGATTTCTGGAGAGTTGAATACACCAGGTAATGTATAAACATTGTTATTTTATCTATAAATGAAGAACTTAAAATATTTTCATCAACCCCATTCATTCGGAAATATTCTTTAAATTTAACTTCATCTTCACGTAACTGCTTTATCAGATGATGAAATTCACCAAACTTTGTTCTTCTTAAGTTCACGCCATGCACCCACTTCCTTTTACGCTTACACAAGGAGAGTAGCGACACACTACCGGCCAACATAGCTTTCTGTGTGGCCACGCGGAGTAGCGCTCTGTGTGGCCGTACCTTTACAGGGGCAGGCAATGCTTGCTTATGTGTGTGTAGCATTATGTATGTAACCAGTATACCGGAATTCTACCTCATAAGAAACAACGTTAATGTTCAGGGAGATAATGGCCGTTTGTTGTAAGATCCATACGAGTCGCGTAAATACAGTGTGTGGGCAAAATGAGGATTTTATGAATGTTGAAACAAGTGGTACATATAGCTACCATTGTCCTTTAATGGTTTAATGATGTTAAATCTGCTGTAGCAACGGCTCACAATGATACAATGAACTGGTAATAATAGGAATGATTCGATAGTAACAGCCTCGTTTATGGACACAGAATGAACCACAGAACATAAAATCGAAATTACTCTCACCGGGTAAATAAGGAACGGTGTCTGTATTGTTCACAACCCTGTTACTGTAAAGGACGTACATATACGTTTATGTTAAATAAATACATAATTAGATATACACTACTGTATTAGCAAATTTTTGGAGCGGATATGTATTTAACGACGCTGTATCAACGCACGTATGTGGGAGACACACAAGACTCCCAGAGTCATGAGACAGTAAAATATGGTCATGGGTCTTGCGGGACTCGGAACCAAGAATGGCTGTGCTGGCGAGGATCAGCAGGCATGTATGGGATGGTAAGGACCGGATTCATCTGGCTCAAGGTAAGGACTAGTGGAGGGTTCTTGTGAAGAGGGTAATGAACCTTTAGGTTCTGTAAATAAATGGGAAGTTATTGAGCAGATGGGAGACTGACGGCTCCTCAAGAAGGGCTCAGCTCCGAGGAGTTAGTTAATTGGAAGGTAAAAAAAGTAAAGGCATCCCTCTAACAGGCCGTAGAGGCACATAGGGTTGTGAGATGTTGAGGTTCCCACATTTTCTAGACAATCGGCTCAAAGATGGCGGTGAATTCGTCAGCCTTACGCGGCGGCCACCCTTTACCCCCAACAATATTCCAAGAATATTCCTGGTACTCATTTCTGTCAGAGGCTGAGTCGACCCCAGGGCCATAGTGCGGCTGGAAGGATTAAGTCAGTTGTAATGCATATTATGATATGACGTCAATATGAAGAGACTTACTTATTTACTTCATCTGTAATTACCGTAAACGGCTTTAGTGGATTCGCTCCTGTCTTAAGATCTGTGGCAGGAACCGCCCCAGACGACTCGTTACAATAGAATGCTCAGCTCTGATCCTTAACGGTATTAGTTTATAATCCCAAGACGAACCCTCGAGGCTGAAAGAATAACTTACGTAGATTTATCTATATATTTGCTGATTTGACGTCGCTATCAACATATTAGACTGGTATGCTACAATGATTAATTAATAATCAAATGCAAAGGGTATGGAAAAAAAAGTGGTCGTGGCGGTTCAAATATTTTCCGGCATTTTTCTGGAGGTAATGGAGAACATGAAAAATCTCATAAGATTTTAGGTTTTCACGGCGGTGACTATGTAAAATGCCGTCTTCTTGGATGTGACGTCGTGTAGATATTATGTTAACCGACGTTTCGGAGGAACGTATCGCCTCCATCTTCAGAGTATAAGAAATAAGCGAGCGAAGAATCAGCGTGAGCAGATGGCTGCAGACTGCAGGTAGTTCCTCGTTGGCGGATTTTTATATACCCTGAAGATGGAGGCGATACGTTCCTCCGAAACGTCGGTTAACATAATATATACACGGCGTCACATCCCAGAAGACGGCATTCTTCATGAAAAATCTTGGTCACGACAGTGAGTCTCCTGGCTGGGATTTCAACCCTGTGCTTTCCCTCGACGTTCGTTCGAAATATGTTAACTGAAAAGATGTGAACCTGGAAAGGCCAATAATTGATCTAGCCATGAAAAGTAGGCAGCCGGAGGTACATCTCCTTCTGGACGTCACCTGTATGCAAGCTGAACACCCCTTTAACTGACAAAAGGGCGGACGCTTAGGAACTGGCCGAAAATACTGCAATTCAACCAAAAATGTAATATTTAAGATAATAAAGATCAACTCTGCAATATGAAGATTTCTCTCTTCTGGTGTGTAACATAGCGTCGTCCGTTGAAAATTCAACCGACGTTTCGGAGGGGAAAATCGCCTCCATCTTCATGATCAAAGAATACGTCAAGTAAGAAATCAGCGCGAAAGCAGGTGCCACCGCTGTGAGAAACTGAAATCCTATATAACTTTGCAATGGCGACGCATTTGACTAACACCGATTACATATATGTGACGTCATTAAATTCGTTGGCATAGTAAAAACCTAATTAATAACAACACAACCCAGGGGCGTTATTAAATTATATTATTCAACTCTAAAACAGTTTCGTACAAGCAGATGCAATGTAAGCATGGCAGTACTGCAACGCATGTAGGGCAGGCCCATTTGACTTCCCTAGCCACGTAACATAATGCCACTGGATATTAACTTAATTGAAACCTCTCTAACCGATGTCCATTTTGTAGTATCTAACGTTAAACTAATTTTAAATCTGTGTATGATATTTATATGACCTTCACTCGTAGAACGACGCAATCTATATATATGAATGGGGCAACAATGTTGTATAAAGGTGCTGAAACAACAGACGCCACAACTGACTTAATGCCTACATATTCCTTCTGTAAATGTTACAGTAATCTGTAATAACATGAAGAAATGTAAGTTTCATACCCTTACCTTGTCACATTGCTGCTGCTGCTGTTGCTACAGAAGACGCTTGCTGAATTGCGAGATGCACAGCTTCACCACACAAACATTATTGTATCTGACTAGTCTCGTTTTTGTTTAAGTTCCCACTAAAACCGCTGCAAGTGACCAAAATATTTACAGTAGCTTTCAGAAACACTTCACATCACCAACCAATAACATTCAACTAATTCTTTCCACGCTCTACGAGTCTCGACACTTATAGCGTCGTTAAATAATCACCTAAAAATTAGTCCACGTTTCTCACTTAAATTATGGATACGCACTATTTCGGAGTTCGAGTCCCGGCTGGGTCAACAATTTTCTCTTCTCCAAATCGTCCAGACCGATTCTGGGATCCACCCAACCTCCTATCCAAATGGTATTGGGGGCTCTTTCCCCGGGGGTAAAACTGCTGGGGCGTGAAGCTGACCACTCCCCTCCAGCTAGTGCCGAGGTCAAGAAAATGTGGATCTATACATCCACTCCCCCATACACCTCCATGGTGTAGTGCTTAATTCGTTAAGCACAGGGACAATTTTTTTTTACCTTCTACGTATTTAATTTAATAAGCACACCAAGACTATAATTCAACAAGTTGCCTTCATGACGCAGAACACATATTCAATTTCAGATTATCGAAGTAGTCACTATACACTGTTGCTTGGCGTGCGTGTTTACCTGCTCACTCCATCACACCGTTTCGAACACGGCGTCCTATACATCACAAGACAAACTGTAAAACAAATAGTAACCCAACAATTTTCAGTCCGCTAACCTTGAAGACATGTGCCATTACTTCGTGGAAACGCTAGTTTTTCTTTCGAAGTCCTGAAGTCAGGTGAAGCCACAAACACACGAATATTTTCACATAAACGAACCACTTCACTACACAGACCTGTAACCGGACACAGCGAAGACCGCCAAGAGAGCGCGCGTCTTTCTGCACAACTCGACAGTCATTTCTTTCGAGTTCCTTGCTTACCGGACGATTATGTCACATAGCGGCAGCACTGTTGTCCTACAAGCAATGAAAACATTAACTCCTTGAGAACAAGGTTGGTCTGTTTAAAACAACATTAATATATCACTAAATCTTTAAATCACTAGAAAATATTATTCTTTCATTACATTTACAATACATTTAATACATTACGTTATAACAAAGCTGCTTCCAAACTTGCACTAAATAAAATACTCACTCCTTTCGACAATCACAGATGCGCTTACGACAAGATTAGAGCAGGGATGCCAACGTTTAGAATCACTGAACTACACACCATGACGATAATGTTAAGACTTCTGGATTGCCTTATAATTTGTTTTGTGGCATACAAATTCGACGAAAATTATTCACATAACATGTACTTAAAGTATATATATATCTGAATGACACGAATTATATGGCGTATGTTGACTTTGCTTTTTCTTTTTTTTTTATTGCTAGTGGGGTGGGACTAAGTCCCTTGTACTGCGGCCACTTCTGGCCTATTGTACCAACCCCAGATGATAGGTGAGGTTGATTGTGGAGCAATTGGTGGAATGAAGATTGGCAGGGGAAACCCAAGTACTTGGAGAAAACCTGCCCCAGCGCCACTTTGTCCACCACAAATCCCACTTGACCAGACCCGGGCCGCCGCAGTGGGAAGCTAACGACTAACCGCTTGAGCTCTGGCTCGGCCTGGATGTTACGATGGGTTGGACATGTAGTTAGAATGGGAAGATATGCAACGTACCTACAGTGAATTTTGGCTCGGAAATCTCTAGAAATACCGCAAACAAATGGGAAGATAGCATTAAAGTGGAGTTTTGGGAGACATGTTAGGAAGACTGGCGAAGTTGGGTGAGGGCTGTATCCTCTGGCAGGCTTTTGTATCAGCTGTTTTCAAGGTTCCGGTTCTGCCAGCAGGGTTTATTTTTATAACATTTAGCCCTTCATTTTCTTTCCCTGGAAACAAATTAAACCGTGATGTAAAACGTTACAATTTCGATTTTGTAGGAGATAACTGAAACCGGATTTAACAAGTATTTATGTTTTCATGTAACTGAAGTGTGTAACGTCACGCAAGACCCTGTCAGCAATGACGTACTCCTACCCCACGCAATGCAGAACACAACGCGTTGTTTTCCTTCTTATTTTACAACATGATCCAGGTCCATTTAGAAACTTATATCCTGGGATCCGCGCCGTGAAGTCAGTCACGTTGTCACCAGACTTTTGGACGAACCTACTGCCTTCATCTTCAAGGGAGATTGAAATGACTGGCTCATTGGAACATGTTAATTGTTTTCTTTTGGGGGAGGGACACACGCGGTAACGTAGTTGGTAGAGGCACTGTTTTACAAGCCGGAAGGTCGCTAGTTCGATTCCTGATGTCACTGGGTTTTTTCAATTGACCCAATCCTTCCAGCCGCACTATGGCACTGGGGTCAACTCAGCCTCTGACAGAAATGAGTACCGTGAATCTTCCTGGGGGTTAAAGGGCAGTTGGCACTTAAGGTTGACAACCTTACCGCCATCTGTGAACCAACTTTCTAGAAAATGTCCCATTTGGGTTATGTTTCTAACTCTCTTACTATATGTTAATTCCTTTGTAATTATGAATTATATGGATTATAATCCATCCAAGTGTATTTTATCATCTGTCTCACAACTTTTAATTCATCAGTTGTTTATTCTGATTCTGCCTTTTGATTTCGTTGTCTGCCATTCACTAGAGATTGAGGTTAACAACAGCCATTACTGTTTAAGCAATCCGAAATTTAAGAAAAAGAAATTCTTCACAGTAAATCAAAGGTGAAACTTTCCTGTATACACACAATCCCTACTGTTAGCAGCTCGTCCCCTCTTCTACCTACTTGCTGCTACTGCTACTACTTGGGAATGGTAGCTGCACTTACGTTACTCCCTTGATGGAATGGGGTGTCCAAGCCGGTCTTTCAGCAAGAAAAACTGAATCTCCAAAGGAGCAAGCATTTAATAACAGTTAGACCTAAATTCATGACATACAACAAACAATAATAACAATAAACAATAAATAAGACTCAAAACATGCTTCAGTACTTCAAAAATGCATATGCAACAAAACTATGTCCTCCGCCATTTTGGTGGATCTAGACAGAATAAAATAACACACAAAGTAACCACACAGAATCGTCTACCTACCCCAGAGAAAATATGACCAAAATTCGTGTAACACAGCGAGTGGAACCAGATCACAATGTTACCCCATTATATGGTTGTACAACAACTTTAAAGGAGGCAGGAGCAAAAAGTAAAGATAAAGCTATCCATGTGACAGTCCGTGGAGGCCCCTTGGGTTGTGAGACGCCGAGGCTCCCATATTTTCTCTAGACAATCGGCTCACAGATGGCGGTGAGGTTGTCAGCCTTACGCGCCGGCCGCCCTTTACCCCCAAGAATATTCCTGTTAGAGACTGAGTCGACCCCAGGGCCATAGTGGGGCTGGAAGGGTTAGGTCAGTTGAAAAAATCCAGTGACCTCATCGGGATTCGAACCAGCGACATTCTGGCTTGTAGCATAGTGCTACCGGGGCAGTAGCAAGCCAAAAGAAATAACAGTATAAGGCCAGACAAGAACTCTTGGTCACAACTTCCCCTAATGAAAAACATAACCTTACAAAGAGGAGGCCCCTTGCCCTCAACGGCCCGAGCGAGGAGTCCAAACACAATTTTGAAAGGCCAGTTGAAACAGAATTTAGGGGCCAAGTTCACCCCACTGCTGGCAAGCAATGCCCTCTGCCCTATCTCCACCCACACCGCCACACGTCTTCCTTTCTAAACAAGGGAGGAAGGGGAAATCACGTGGTATAGGGAATGATGGGATAATGGTAAACGAGTGATGACACTGATGCCTTGGGGGGGGACATGGATGAGTGGATACCGGGCCAGGGGGGCTCTACTCCTGAGCCATCCAAAGAGAGAAAATGGCTCAACTGAATATTCACATTGTGACATTGTTGTCTTCTGGATTACAACATACAGTCTGACACAGTGTTACCAACGTTTCAGAGGAAGACACTGTAACTTTTACCCTGATGATGGAGGTAGTCAGGTAATGGGCTCCTCTGAAATGTCGATAAGAAAACTATATGGCTTCACACCCCATCAGAAGTAATCTTCCAAATTATGTCACACTAAGAAATCAAGAAATTATCAGATCTTCAGTGAACGTGAAGAATGGATTCTGACCACAGCCTGCCTGCTAAGTTTCCACTCATTCATCAACAGGTTGTCTTTAAAAAATGATTATGTTTAAGTAAATATTTATAATTAACTATAGATAAGACTCAAAACTTGTACATGTAATATGCCTCCTATTCTGAAAAAACTCAAGATGTGATCTGATGTACAAGTAAATAACAGGCCTACAGGTTGAATACCCATATTATTTGTGTGAAATGTTAAATCTCGAAACTGGTACTTTAAAGTACAGGGGGCTTCCAAGCATTTTATTATCTAACTTGCTTATTTATAAACAAAACACTAATCACAGTGACTATCACATATCACCATCCGAAACTTTTAGACTAATTAATTAACTGACCCTAGTAGTACAATTTCTATCTCTTGTACTGCCAAGTTGTCATTTTTGATTCTCAGCGCTGCTCTGTTTAAGGGGTACAGGTGCCCCTGGAGTGGCACTAGATGGTGAGCAGTCAGCTCCATGTTCCGGCTGCATTATTCTCAAGGAAAGTGCCCCAGGTACCAATAGGATGAAAGCCTGGGTGGGCTCCGGAGCCTCCAGCTATAGGTAAGGAGTTTATATATATATATATATATATAAACTCCTTCCGGGATAGCTCAGTCGGTATAGCGACTGGCTGGATGGCCGAGGGGTCGGAGTTCGAGTCTCGGTAGGGGCAAGATTTCTCTCCTCTCCACGTTGTCCAGACCGGTTCTAGGGGCCCATACAGCCTCCTATTCAGGGGTACCGCAGGGTAAAGGGGCAGGGGCGTGAAGCTGACCACTCACTTCTAACTAATATAATATTGGCAAGAATATGTGGACCTATACATCCATTCCCCATAACGTCTTCATGGCGTAGTGCTTAATTAGTTAAGTATAGGGCCAACTTTACCTTTTATGTGAACTCTTTTAAGAACTTGGAATGTACAAAAAATATCTCCAATTTGAATATGTACTTGGGGCACGCGGTAGCGTAGTTGATTGAGGCACTATGCTACAAGCCGGAAGGTCGCGGGTTCAAGTCCCGATGAGGTAATTGGATTCTTTTCAATTGACCTAATCCTTCCAGCCGCACTATGGCCCTGGGTTCGACTCAGCTTCTAACGGAAATGAGTACCGGGAATATTCTTGGGGGTAAAGGGCGACCTGTGCGTAGGGCTGACAACCTCACCGCCATCTGTGAGCCGATTGTCTACAGAAAATGTGGGAGCCTCAACATCTCACAATCCTATGGGCCTCCACAGCCTGTTACAAGTATACCTTTACTTACTTACTTTGAATACGTATTTCATAAGAAAATTCTAACATACGCTACATGATGTCAGATACAGCAGTTTTTGTGAGGATGAAATCTTTTTTTACACTTGGCATTCCTAGGGTTAAGATTCCTACAAAAATGTCATCGATTCCACAGGGATTAGAACCCTGAATTTTCATAAATAAATCCGCGATGAGTGGCTACAGGCTGTACAGAAACTGAAGTGTCCACATGTCGACAAGAGATATTTTAATCGAGTTCTTCGAGAAGACGGGCCAGCTCCTGGGGGGATGCGACTGGAACCGAACACGCCTGATGTCTGCACACGTAGGCAGCAGCCCTTCCTCCGAGCGGCTTCATCCGCCTTATCACCTCACACCGACGGTACAGCACGCTGTCATCTCTGCCGTCTGCCAGCGCCAGGACTCGGCCCGGAATCAGTCTGCCGTACACGACTTCCAGAAGGTCCTTCGTGTCCTGAGAATCGGGAGGTCCAGCGACGAACACCTGGTCCACAAGCACACAATATGATGATAGTAGCTCAGCTACTCTGGACATTCCTACCGAGCAAGCTCAAGCAGTAAAGCTCCTGAGGTGCCGAGTTCGAATCTCGGGTCGGAATACCGCCTATCTGAGGTTGTTCGTAGTTTTCCCTCAAGTCTCTCTTGACAAATGCTAGGATAATACCTTTAATTAGGCCACGACCGCTTCATTCAGCATCCTTTCTAATTCAGTATTCACTTGGCCTGTCGTGATAACAGACTGACTGTGTCGTAAAACAGCTCACAAAGAAATATATGCCACTACCATATTTGCTAATGACAAAAAAAAACTCCGTGGCCTGTAGTCCGCAAGCGAACTATACCGACCGAGCGACCGCCGCTTGTCGGCAAAGTTCGTGCCAAATTTAGCGGATAGAGGGTGTCGCGTGGTCAGCGCAACGGATGCCCACGGCCGTCAATCTCGGTTTTCTACACCGGAGCAGTTATTTCTTTGAAACTGTTCCTCAATCATCCTGAGCAGACCCCGTTCCAGGCCGACTACTTCTCAGAAAATATGGTAGCGCCGGGAGTCGAACCAGGAACCTCTTGATCTGTAGCCAGGAACTCTGACCACTAGACCACAGAGGCGATCTTTGTTACTGACCACTCATCTAAATTTCGTCGTCTCAGTTCTTAATGAGTATACGTATCTCCATATTTTCTGGGATAGGAAAACCAAGGATACAATGAATGTGAATAGTTGAACAGACGAGACAGAAAAAAGGGGTGATCTTACGTTCTAATTTCTATTATGATTTGAGCCAGTTAAGGAATTAATGCATTTATAACCTGAAAAATAATGAGAACTGGCTCTATCTAGACGCGTGTTGAGTCCTGCCATTCTGTTCCATTTCTTTTTAGGTTCAATAACATTCATTCCTGCTTCCTGTCAATCCTCTTTACTCTTGATTGGTATGCACTACGCTACGCTACAAGCCGGAAGGTCGCGGGTTTGATTCCCCGATGAGGTCATTGGAGTTTTCAAATTAACGTGATCCTTCCAGCCGCACTATGGCCCTGGGGTTGGCTCAGCCTCTAACAGGAATATTCCTGGGGGAGGTAAAGAGCGGCTATGCTGTGTCCAATCTTTCCACTAAGTGACAAAATTAATTTTTTGTGGGCTACTTTACGATACTGTCAATAGCAACACTACGTACGAGTATATATGGCGTTCACTGGTATGACAGACGAACTGGAAAGGATTCTGAAGGAGGCGGTGGCGCCTAACCGAGAAATTACGCCGGCATTTGCGTGAAAGCGTGAAATCCCTCAGTCAGGATAACCACGTGTCGCGGCCGAGACTCGAGCAGAACACCTCAAGATAGAGTACACAACCCTGTCTCCAGTGACATAACGACACAAACCAAACAGACTTAAGTATCTGCATTACTACTGCATTAACGCCTAAACCCGTTACGTTTCGGGTTCTCACAGAAGCAACTATAAACGCTTTCTTCTGGGATGCGTCGTCGTGTAGTCCGGTAGAATTTCGGTGACGCTTCGGAGAAACCCACTGCCTACATCTTCAGGGCCAGAAGATAATTTGTTAAGCAAGCTGAGTAATTTTTTCCCGTTAGTTGCTTAGCATATTTTCGACCCTGAAGATGGAGGTAATACATTTCTCCGAAAAGTCTGTGGTATTACAGCGGACGACACGGCGTCATATGCCAGATGAGAGCATTCTTCACTGTTTTCTCCTCCTGTGACTTGCCTCTTTCCCCCAGCACAACAGAATTCAGGAACAGTATAACCAAAAGCTTTTTTTTTAATTCGCATAGTGGGGGGTGGAGTCCAGTTGGGTCCACTCGGCACAGCGGCCACTGATTGGCCTACTGTACCTGCCCCGGGTGATTATGATGATGGAGAATTTGGTGGAATGAAGACTGGCAGGGGAAACCGAAGTACTCGGAGAAAACCTGCCCCAACGCCACTTTGTCCACCACAAATCCCATTTGACCAGACCAAGGATCGAACCCGGGCCGCCGCGGTGGGAAGCCAGCGACTAACCGCTTGAGCTATGGCGCGGCCTCAACCAATAGCTTACTTGTATCGGGGAATCATAGTAGCACATGAGCGCTGACGTCATTTCGGGCAGCGCGATGGGCACTCCAGTCAGTCTTGTCCTAAAGGCCGTGAACAGCCTCGCGGCCCGGTCGCGAAGCTCTGGCCGGTCCAAGAAGGAATACAGCCGCAGAAGGTTGCTGGCCGCTACAGAATTACCCGAAGGCTCGGCTCCGTCTTGATCTGCGAACAACAGAAAGAACTTCACATGACAATATGGCGCCAGTAGCTGTTACACGGGATGTAGCTGAAAGGTGTGGGCAGACTTTCACATACCAAAACAAGAAAAGATCTGCATATCAACATGTGTCCGGAAAGTTTAATTTGTGAATTATATTTAAAAGAGTGTATTTATAATAAGCAGACCACCTGTGTGGTCTAGTGGTCAGAGTTTCTGGCTACAGATCCAGAGGTGTCGGGTTCTATTAGCAGATTTTCTGAGAAGCAGTGGGTCTGAAACGGGGTCCACTCAACCTCGTGAGGATAACTGAAGAGCTATTTCAAGGAAAGAGCGGCTCCGGTCTACAAAACCGAGATTAACAGCCGTGGGGATCCGTTGCGCTGACCACGTTGCCCCATCCTTTGTGTCCAATGGGCTCTCCGGTATGGCGATTCTCAGTCCCGTTTTACGTGGAAAAATTTAATGTAATTTTCTAATAATTATATAATGAAATGCGTCATTATCTGATAATGCTACACTATGATAGTGTAGCACCAAAGATGCTGGGTGATGTATAGGACACAGATAATATATATTAAGCCACTGTAAACAGTGTGAATCTCTGTTAATTCTTTGGTGTTACTGATTCGTGTGACGGTAATGCGCCCCAAAATTCCGCCACAATTTTCGCTGGCCAGAATAAATTTTAAACAACATTCTTAGGTGGGTATCCGAAATGTATGGGGTATCCAGACCTTGACTGCATTAGGGATACGCAGACTAACAGAAATTCTTAAGACTGGAATGAAACTGGATAGCTACTTAAATTTCAACATTACTGACATGTTTTATCATGAATGAAAATAGATGGTGGTTTAAAGGACTTTTGGCCTTTACCTATTTTACATTCTACGAACTCCAACTCAGATAAAAAGATGTTATTTTTGTTGTGGTTGCGCCAAAATATATATATTTTGTCGTATTATATATATATATATATATATATATACTTATTGCATATACAGCGTGCACCATTTAAAATGAAAACCAGAGAACAGTCACGTATTACAGTACATAAATTAAATCAGAAGGTGTTCTTCTCGTGTAACTGAGTGACTCAGTATTTCTCAATCTGGTTGCTAGGCTGCCGCAGTCGACAGTCGCACAGAAGCTCCGCAAGAGCGAGCAGGGTGTCTTCATCCTCGAAACACTATTTCGCATGGAAATAATTTGCTACTCTGCGCGAAACATTTAGCAGGAAAGTGCCGAATAAGCCAACACTATTAATTATTATTATTATTTTTGTTGGTTATTTAACGACGCTGTTCATATGGACCATACAATGTGAGATTATAGGACGAGTAATGAACTTGGAACAGCTATTAAAATGAGAATCAGTACTGGAACTGAGATACTCGGAAAAAAACCCGCCCCAACACCACTTTGTCCACCACAAATCCCATATGAACTGAGCTGGGATCGAATCCGGACCGTTGGGAAGCCGGTGACTAACCGCCTGAGATATGTCACGGCCAGTAGCAATATATATGCCACTTTAAGCTTGAATATATTGTAGTGGCGCTTGCGTTTAAAACGGAACATCCTGTATATATATTAGTCCCGGCGCCCACCCACAAAGATAGCTACATGTGCTGCATCAAACTATTACAAGCAATTTGTGTCTGCTGACATGACGTTTCAGATGCAGAAAATCAGTGCGACTGTCCCACTGCAGTGGCACTTGGCATTGCGCACATCTTCACGAGTACATAAATGTCTCGCCAAACATACTGCTGCGCCCGCCTATCAAGGAAATGTATATCTGGATATTAAACCCGATTTTTGTGCCAATCCAACTGCGTCACTTGACACGATGAGAGAGTTACGAGTTCTACCGTGTTAATTGATAAGTTAAGAGTTCAACGCTCCTGTTATAATTCGAGGAGAATTCCGATATCCAGACAAAAATATACCGCGGAAATGAAGAGCCCGATGTGACATCTGGGGGGGGGGGTTTACACGCACAAAACGAGGATAATATTGCGCGCGCAGCATTAAAAGCGAACATTTATTAAGTAAACGTAAAAAATATTTCAGACTGTATCTCCTTCCAGTTAGGTCCTGGCTATAGATCCTGAGGTCCGGGTTCGATTCCCCGCGCTACCTGAGAAGTAGTGGGTCTGGAACGGGGTCCACTCAGCCTCGTGAGGATAACTGAGGAGCTATTTCAAGGAAATAGCGGCTCCGGTCTAGAAAACCGAAATTAACGCCGTGGGGATTCGTTGCGCTGACCACGCGACAGCCTCTATCCGCAAAAGTTGGCACTAACTTCACCGACAAGCGGCAGTTGCTCGGTCGGTATAGTTCACTTGCGGACTACAGGCCACGGAGTTTGTTTTTGTTTATCTCCTTTAAATTAAACCTACTTAACTTCTGATCTTTGGATAGCATAATCAGTATAGTGACTAGGTTACTGGCCTGACGATACAGAAATCGGAATTCAATTCCCGGTAGAGGAAAGGGATGTTCCTCTTCTCCACAGCGTCCAGACCGACTCCAAGGGGACCAACTAATCACCTGTCCAACGGGAACAGGGGGTGGAGTTACATAGATCAGTACAGTCTTAACCTCGGCAGGTGACCGAAATCAGTAGACAGCATCACGCCCCGGTTGTTCTAACTGATCTCCATCAAGTACTAAGAATGTATGGAGCCATACCTCCATTCTCCCACGTCATGTTGTGGTGCTTAATTAAGCACAGGGACTTTACTATCCGCCTACATCTGTCACTCAGCTTTGGGATTGTTTGGGAGACCGAACGATCCTACACCTCCCGGAATTAACATCTTACGAAACGTTGCGCAGTCTTAAACAGGGCTCTGAGAGGAATATTTGCACTTAAGGGAGAGGCTGTAGAAAACTGCGTAAGGATACGCTTCGTGATTTGTGCTCGTAGTCAACATAAGATGTTATTACGATGCTCAAATTAACGAGATGGGGTGAGCACATAGCACGCACGCGCGATAAGCCCACTCATCTCGGTGTAGTGCCGGGGTGAACGTATGTGTGAAGCTATGCCTATGCTTTCCCATGCGTCTTCATGGTGCAGTGCTGAACTCACGGACAATTGGACATTTCGTTGTGAATTATACAAGTTCACGTACCGGCACGTACGTGACTACCTAACCGTAAATCAAGCAAAATAATGTTCCAATCCGTTTGGAGTCTACCAATGTTTCGGAGGAACATGTCGCCTCCATCTTCAGGGTCGAAGTACAGTGGGCGAGCGGAGGCGAAGGTATAACCTACTTCCCACATCTACACGGTGCAAAGGCATGTCGCAAGGAACATATCGATTTTCTGTACAATTCACAGCTATTAAAATCACAACATTCTGGGCTGTAACGCCGCGTAGTTCAGAGATCGCCTGGGGTTACGGAGAAAAACATCGGCTCCGTCTTCAGGGTCTACGAGTAATCGAAGAAAGGACCAGAAGCAGACGGCAAGCTCGGTTGGTTTCTTGCTTGGCTTACTCTTCGACCCTGAAGATGGAGGTGATATCTTCCGTTGAAATGCAGGGCTATCTCTGAAGCACACGGTGCTACAATACACAGCCACCGCCGTGAGAACATCAAATCCAATTTACAGCCAGAACCTGAATGTAGTTCATGGGGTTGACGTACTTTGTGGGGGCGCTTCCCATCATGCAGTACACAAGTGCTGACAAGGGGACTCTATTTACAGCTACTGGACCACCCCGCTCATTATGTAGTTCTCACTGGCTCAAGTCCAACCGACAAACATCAGGAAAGTTCTCCAAGCATCTTACATGGAACACAACAGTTTTCGGCGCCCACGCCACGCGAAAAATTAATAAAAAACCCGTGGCTATTATTGTCCGTCTAAAACACATCTGAGAGCATGTCACACCTTGAGTAGGAGAACTTAACGGTACAGAATTCCTGTGCGGTCAACGATGTCTCCAGCCTGGCGAATTCGGTTCACAGCGTATGTTTACAACAAACGCTAATCAATTTCTAATGATCATGCAACGATCATGCGGCGTTGCGACGGGCTGATCCCCCGTCCAAGGAGTCCCACGGACTGTTGAGCCATAGTGAGAGACAGAGATCCTAGATGATAGTAATTTAATTGGGCAGGGTGGGGAAATGGTCGTGGCCAAATTTAAGGTACGACACCGTTATCTGATTGGAAAACTGAGCAAAACCCTCGGGTGTTCCTGCTGAGATTAAAAACGGACACCTTTCGAATACAAGTCAAAATCATTTTCGACCTCAGCCAATTCCTTCGGTAACGAGTCACGAGTATTTCTTAGAGTGCCTCGCATCTCCAGACCATCAATTCTGAGCCCACACACAATCCTACAGAGCACGGAAACTGTCTCTCTTTCAGTGCCCAAATTCTTGCCAATTTTACGGACAAACACCAAGGAGTCTGAGCTGTTGAAACGTAGTTAAGGACGGATTTAATCAGGTTCTGACGAAACTGCAGGGGCCAAATATTTTTACAGAAACCAGCAGATTAACTTAACTCCGTGGCCTGTAGTCCGCAAGCGAACTATACCGACCGAGCGACAACCAGCAGATTATTAAGACAATAAATTAAGTGGAAAGTAATGTCACTGTACTCATTTATATTTATTTGAGGTTTGTTTTCCTATGAGGAGGCGAATGAGAATATCTCCCCACCGCAGCCATGCGAGTCGGCCAAGGTGACGAAACTGGAACCTGGAGCGTGGGCCACTATGGCACTGGGGGGGGGGGNAGGCATAAATACAGGAACCTGGTCCTCCATGTTGGGTGTTGGACCCATGGCTGATGACCTGACTGTGTAAAAGAATTAAAAAGGTAAAGTTGTCCCTGTGCTTAACTAACTAAGCATTACGCCACGAAGGCGTATGGTGGAGTAGATGTATAGAGCCACATTTTCTTGACCTCGGCACTAGTTGGTGAGTGGTCAACTTTACGCTCCGGCCTCTTTATCCGGTACCCATTGTGTATGAGGTTGGCTGAACCCCAGAGGCGGTCTGGGCGATTGGAAAAGTGAAAATCTTGACCCTACCGGGACTCGAACTCCAATCCTTCAGTCGTCCAGCCCGTAGCCAGTCGCTATACCGACTGCGCTAGTCTGTAACAGAATTACTGTTGTGAAATCCAAAGAAGTGAAAACCGGATGCAATCTGGAAGAATCTTCTGAGGAGGGATACACAGACAGACAGCATTGCGACCGCATAAGCCTACTTTTATTTTTTTCAAAACAAAGAACGTACGATAAAAAGAAAAAGAAACAGCGATGACCGCTTGGCCGAGACATTCTGTCGGCTATGCATTAAAATGTATTTAACCGGTCTACAATAATTCGTGAAAGGGGCGGGACACGCGGTAGTGTAGTTGGTTGAGACACTATGCTACAAGCGAGGCGGACGAGCATTCAAGCACTGGAACCTATATTGCAGCCCATTCGTGGAAAGGGGCTGAACCTTTGGCTGACTGAGTGAATTTCGTACGGTGGCAATGCGCCTGCCTATACGTCCCACTTGATGGACTGGCCAAGAAGCACGTACCATAGCTAGAACGTGGGCTGTACTGCCCTTATTTGGCGACGTGTGACATTCACAATTACATGACAGACATTATCCTTTGAATATGACTCATTTTGAGTCAGTCGGGGAGACATTCAGAGAAATCCTTCCAGGCAAGTACAACACTTTGAAAATACGTGTATATTAGGCTATGGTGTGGGTCGTGACGTACTGTAATGGGGTTATTTAAAATAAAGTTATATTCATGGAGTTCTGGCATGCCAGACAGATTTAACAATACACGTGCTTTCGGATTATGTAGTGGCAGGCGGAGAAGCGTTTCGCGAAACTTTTCGTGACTCTGGGTGCGAGATTAGGGGAATAACATCACAGACTGAGGGACTTTGAGAACAGGCCGCTGAGGAGAATATTTGGGCCCAAGAGTGGTGAAATAATAGGCGGTTCGAGAAGACTGCCTATTGAAGAGCTTCGTAACTAATATAACTAGAATGTTCACGTCAGGGATGATATGATGGGCCAGGCCCGAAGCACGCATGGCGGCAGACAAATGCACATAGGGTTTTGTTATAAAACCAAAAGGAAAGAGACAACTATGAAGGAACAGACGTAGGTGGGAGGATGATATTAAGACGGATCTTGTAGCATAGTGTCTCAACCAACTGCGTTACCGCGTGCCCCTACAGAAATACGATAACAGTACTAAAAGTGATAGACCAGTAAGAGAATTAGGGCAGCAGACAGTCCCACTGAGAACACCTGCCCATTAGCAACCAGAGAGTTTGGGGTGGATTTCGCCTCCCTCGTGTCGAATACTAGTTAAAACTACTTCCACCTCATTTACAGGGCTCTCGATTCAGTTCCAAAATGACTACTGGAAATTCCAGTCCGGTAACACTGTCACAGTACAGTTCTCGCAAAGTAAACGGCTGATATATTTTCCGGAGTAGCCTGCATGAAACGGAAATTGGAAATTAAAGGTACTAATCTACAAAAAACAAAAGGAGAAACATAAGTCCGTCCCAGTTTGGCAGAGCGAGAGTTCCTGTGCAGAACGGAACACTGAACGTTAGATCTGGGGTTCTCACTGCAGTAGCTATGCAAACTTCCCAACTTCTTGGATGTGGGGCCCTGTATTTTTTCTCTGCGTCATGTTATGACACCATCAATAATACTGTACAATATTCTATAACGTTTGGGGTACCCACGAAAGTAATGGCTTATTTAAATGTGTACATGAAACCAACAGTAGAAGTCCGCATAGGTAAAACATCTGTCTGATAATTTTCCCATCCATAATCGTCTAAAACATGGAGATGCTTTAACGCCACTGTTTTTCAATTTTGCTTTAGAATATGCCAGTAGGAAGGTCAAGGAAAACCACGTTGAACTGAAATTAAACGGGACACATCAAAACCTCATTCAGGAGGAAATTAAGAGGAGACTGAACTCGGGTAATGCTTGCTACCATTCAGTCCAGAACCTTCTGGTCTTCTCGTCTGATGTCTAGAAACGTAACAATTAGAATACACAAAACTATAATTCTGCCTGTGGTTCTGTATGGGTGTGAAACTTGGTCTCTGACATTAAGGGAGGAACATAGACTGAGGGTGTTTGAGAACAGGGTGCTGAGGAGAATATCTGGACCGAAGAGGGATGAAGTGACAGGAGATTGGAGAAAACTGCATAATGAGGAGCTTCATAACTTGTACTCCTCTCCAAGTATAATTAGAATGAGCAAGTCAAGGAGGATGAGATGGGCGAGGAATATAGAGTGCATGGGAGAGAAGAGGAATGCACGTGGGGTTTTGGTGGGAAATCCAGAAGGAAAGAGACCACTATGAAGACAAGGACGTAGATGAGATAATATTAAAAAAGTGTCTTAGAGAAATAGGATTGGGTGGTATGGCCTGGATTGATCTGGCTCAGGACAGAGACTTGTGGCAGACTCTTGTTAACATTGTCATGAACCTTCAGGTTCCATTACATGCTAGAAAATTCTTCTTAGTAGCAGAGGAACTGTTGGCTTCTCAAGAAGGGCTCGGATCCATGGAGTTAATTAATTAAATAGTTAGTCAACAGCGTCAGATGATGAGCTTCGAACACAGGATCTCCAAAATAAAAGTCTAGCTACTCAAGCCTGCTGGATTACATTCCATCATAGATGCCATTTATGTTCTATCTGAAAAAAAAAGTAGTTATCTTCTCAAATGTGACGCGCTGTGTTCCGGTAGAAGTTCCCGCGATGTTTCGGAGGAACATACTGCCTTAATCTGCAAGGCTGAAGTGTAAGGCAAACAGGTATGCAGCATGAAGCAGGTGGCAAGCAAAACTTGGCTTACTCTTCGACTCTGATGACTGAGGCAATAATTTCCTCCGAAACGTCAGTGATCTACCGGAGTACACGGCCTCACTCATATCCCAGAACATCCTTTATATAATAAACGTGAATTCTTCTCAGCACTTACTCTTGAAGCATCTAACAACGAATCAGAACTGATTAGTTTACATTCATCTCGTCCCGTTCTGAATGTCAGAAACTTTCGTCAGACGAGGCATTAACGGATTGCGAGAGATAACGGAACTGGAGAGACGGAGAGAGATTTCCGGTCTTGCGAGGTGCCCGTCCTCAAACTCGCAGACTCCGTATGTTTTAATAATAATTTGGCCTTGAAGAGAGGTTAGGATTTATGTGCGCTTGACACAGGCAATATGGCCGCTGGGGATATACTCCAAGCATAAATATTATGACGTGCAGACGGAAATTAGCAAGTGCCATCTCGACGCCGGGATCGCATCCTGCAGGTAACTGCTTTTCGTGACGTCTGCTTCATTTCGCTTTGCTGATCCTGTTCCAATTTCAGTACGAATCTATTTCCCAGTCATTATTAACGCAGATTTTGCAATTAATTCAGGCGACGCCAAATGAATCATCGCGTTTGTGAATAAATGGGGCGTCGTACCGACAGCGCCGTTCGCTTATTGGGGGTGGGGACGCGGAGGCTCGGTTCCAATCTCGGACGGGGCACCGGCAACACTTACTGAGGATTTTGAGGACCGCGCCATAGCTCAAGCTGTTAGTCGCTGGCTTCCCACTGCGGCAGCCCGGGTTCGATCCCGGGTCTGGTCAAGTGGGATTTGTGGTAGACAAAGTGGCGCTGGGACGGGTTTTCTCCGAGTACTTCAGTTTCCCCTGCCAATCTTCATTCCACCAAATTCTCCATCATCATACTCACCCGGGGCAAGCTACAATAGGCCAATCAGTGGCCGCTGGGCCGAGTGGACCCAACTGCACTCCCCCGCCACTAAGCGAATTTAATTTTTTTTTTTGCTGAGGATTATCATGATTTAACTCAGCCACTCCAGGAAAATGTAGGGATAGTAGCTCGAACTAGTCAACGACAATTTCCTTCCAAGTTCTTTCTAATTCATTCTCCTATTTGGAGGGACACATTCTAGCTACTAACACCCCCGTAAACTAATTCCCTACACTTCATGGCACACACCAGTGGCTCCAAAACCCGTTCATTCTGACTACCTTACTACGAATGAGTACGTTTGAGGCCTCGTGACATATCAAAATGACATCATTCTATTTAGAAATGTTAGAAAAATAAATATTAATGAACCTTAATCACTATATTTCGTGATGTGGCATCGTATAGTTAGGTGAAAATTCACCGACGTTTCAGAATAACATATTGCCACCATTTTCAGCGTCGAATATACTGTCACGATTGTTACGGAGTGACTATAGACGGGGTTTGGATTGGAATCGGATTTACTGAACATTCACATACAGTAACTACAGCATTAACCATAATTCACACACTCTAGCACGCACTAAGCCTTCTAAGTCTGCTGTCTCTTCACTGGTTGTCGCCTGGTAACGGCTTCCAATGCCGTAGCTTTCTCAGCTTCCGTGCTCACGTCCTTACAGGCCGGCGACTGTCTCACAACCGACTTCCAAGCTGGCGGCCATCTCACAGCAACTCTTTTGATGACTGACGTCTCAAGACTCTCGTAAGTCAAAGTCAAAGTTACTTCGACTGGCAGTTCACCGCCCATCAGTTCGTCTTGGCGTGAAGCCCCTTAGGATCCACGACCAGAGACTTTTTCCAACTGAACACTTGCGGTAATAGTCCTTATGGAACATCCTCTCTGAAGAGAAGATGGGTTTGTCTGTTACGAATACGCTTGGCTTTTCGTCAGTGTATATTTCACACATATACCATGTTATTGAAAAAATTTCCTTTCGCACTATATACAAGTCCTCTGTCAATGCAGGCTTTGCAGAGCAGATAGTGCCTAACTTACGTATCTTACGCTACAAGGGCAGCTCAGTCGACTCTCATAATCGCAGCTGTTTCTAGTTATTACATCCTCGGCACGGAACGAAAAGAAAGCACCTCTCCCTCTCCCAATAGTTCTCATATTGTTACGCCAAACAGCTTTCGTACGGACCGCGTAGAGAACACCATTCCTGTTAGCGCTTACGGCAATTACCTAGTAACGGCCTCTGTTTACAAAATCATTACTTAGCAACGGGTCTATATGCCACAAGATGCTACTGAGGAAGCAGCAGGCTGCGCCCAGACAGTCGTCATTCGCTCCCTCTGAGGTCCAAATATTCCTCTCAGCACCCTGGTCACAAATGCCCTACATTTATACTCGTACTTCTGTTTTAGGATGAAAAATCTACAGAGATATTGGGTTTTCGGACTTTATCCATCGCCCTGGTTTTTAAGATAACTAATAAAAACACGACGTTTCGGAAACAGATTCAGTTTCCGAAACGTCGTGTTTTTTCTTGGTTATCTTAAAAACCAGGACGATGGATAAAGTCCGAAAACCCAATATCTCTGTGTGTTATACACCATCGTCAGAATCCTATAGTAACTATACGAAAAATCTAGTTTCACACCCATACAAAGCAAGAGATAAATCTATAATTTTGCATGGGCCTATTTTGATAGTTACGTTTAGAGATAACGTCCACCTAAGATTTCTAGTTGAACCCGGATGTGACCGTGTAACCCTTCACACCTTCCACACGGACTGCACGGAGGCAGGTCGGATGCTGGATTGGAGGTTCCCACGGAGATTATTATGAAGAGCGGAGTCGTCTGGTGGGTAATGCCGTGTGGTTCGGACGGAGTACGACGTTTCGAAGGAACCTACTACATCCATCTTCAGAGTCGAAAAGTAAACAAACAAGCAACAATGTAAACTCAGCCTGCTGTCCATTTCTGCTGGTTTCTTCCTTAGCATAATCTTCGACCCTGAAGATGGAGGTGGTAGGTTCCTCCGAAATATCGGTCTCTCTCCGAATTACACGGCATTACAACCAATGAAAGCTATGTTCGAGTCCGTACATGTGTGCTCAGCGAGAGAGCCTTCGCACATTCGCTGTCACAGCTGTTTTAATTATATCGAAAAACGTGAGAGTTACGGGGACGTTTCCTCGACACGTCGTTTCGATAAATATGAGGGCCGTCCAGAAAGTAACCGGTCTAGAAAACCGAGATTAATGGCCGTAGGGATCTGTTGCGCTGACCACGCGACACCCTCTATCCGCTAAAGTTGGCACTAACATCGCTGACAAACGGGGGTCGCTCGGTGGGTATAGTTCGCTTGCGGACTACAGGCCATGGAGTTTTAGTTCAGAAAGTAAAGACACCACTAGCTACTTGCTGACTTAGCTTCTGACTTCTTTTCGTCCTTCCTAGAGTCCGGACCTGGCACCAAGTGATTTTCACCTTTTTCACACACTTGAAGCAGTTTTGGAGCGACACGCGCATGCGTAGAGATGGTTAAAGATTGGTTCAGTGGACTAGCGGCAGCTTTCTACGATACAAGTGCCTGAATCTTCATGGAGATTATGTAGAAAACTGGTTTAAGGTCTGTAGTAATGGAGTACAATATATTTTTTTTTTAATTTATCCATTTATCTCTTTAATAAAAAACAGGTCTTTATTTTATGGACCTACGTGTTTCGCGAAATACGCTTCAGATGTGAGTATAAAACACAGGCAGATCTTCATATAAAATGGCCGTTATTATCTGATTCTAATCAAACTCGCAACATGTCCACAAATGTCAATAAAATTCCCCAATATGAAATTTCATACAACTCCGTTCGGGTTTTCTCGAGTTGCAGATGCTAACAAACGTATTGTTACACTTTCTCTTTGCGAACGCGCCTAAAAACACTCAGTGACACTTCGAAGGTCTGAAGGAAGGAGGGAGGGAGTGGCTTATTTGATTCTAAAATGACTTTCCTTACACTTACTTGAGTAGAGAAGTCTTTATGATCTCGGTGAACCATAAAACAGTCATAAAATACATTTGATCGATCGAAGAGGGAGAGAGTGAGACAGCTAATAAACATAAAACTAAAAGCTAGCCTCCCCCCCATAAAACACGTGACGTCATTACACAACTATTCTGTATCGTCAGAATGCTGTTTCTTTTCCAGACAGGAATCCTATAAACCTTTCAAAGCACAGCGGTAACGATATGTACCGCCTGCTTCAACGTTACAGAACTCTTAAATTCTGACTGCACTTGGATTTATGGGTCACATATGATTCTCAGAATAACGGGCGATTATTTCTTCAAACAATATTAAGCCGTTTATCTTGCTGATGTAGACGCCGTTTGTTTTCTGTGAGGTAGGAATTGAATTTTAAATATTTAGATGAACTTGGGGTCTGAAACCGTGGCCACAAACGCAAGGACAGATTCTCTGCCCTAACCCTCAACAATTTTATTCTGACTCCATGGAGCTGAGCCCTTCTTGAGAAACCGCCCGTTGCGCAGCTAAGAACTCCCCAACATTTATTGTAACCCGAAGGTTCATTACCGTCTTCACAAGAGCCCTCCACTGGTCCCTATCTTGAGCCAGATGAAACCAGTCCATACCTTCCCATCCTATCTCTCTAAGATCCATTTTAAAATTATTCTCCCACTACGTCTAGGTCTTCCTAGTGGTCTCTTCCCTGCTGGCTTTCCCATCAAAAACCTATATGCATGCATCTTCTACCCCTTGCGTGCTACACATGCTGCTCATCGCGCCTCCCTTGACTTGATCATTCTAATTATACTTGGAGAAGAGTACAAGTTATGAAGCTCCTCATTGTGCAGTTTTCTCCAACCTCCTGTCACTTCATCTCTCTTCGGTCCAAATATTCTCCTCAACACCCTGTTCTCAAACATCCTCGGTCTATGTTCCTCCCTTACTGTCAGAGACCTTTCACACCCATACAGAACCATAAGCAAAATTACAGTTTTGCAAACTCTAATTTTTATTTTTTTTAAGACAGCAGACGNAATAATAATAATAATAATAATATCGGGGAAGTTTCCTCAGGAGGCAAGTGATCTGACTCGTATACTGGAGGTGGCAAGTTCGAATCTCGACCGGCAGCAAGCATTACCCTCCTGTTTATTCATTTATTAATTTGTGGCCCATTCAAGAACCCCGCCAGCAGGGCAGACTCCGAGTGTATGATGGTTTACTGAGTAATGAATGTGGAAGGCAGTGGTCGTGGCCTAATTTCACATCTGCCTTCGAGAACCGAGGAAAGGAATAATAACGCTCATTAGAACAGCAGGTCTCCAAGACGACATTCGAACCTGGGACCTTCCCCCCCCCCAAAAAAAAAGCAGAAGTTGTATGCACATAACTCTGGGGTTCGGTAAAGCGAATAAATAATACATGATAAGCCATGGTCGTTATGTGACGGAACTAAATATTTAATGTTTCCTTTTGGGCGAGGAACTGAAAAGGGATGAAATATAGGGGTAAGTTTGGGGTGGGTTTTAAAGCCGGCCGGGAAGCTGGGGGTACACAGGAGCTTTCTATATACTCGTGGAGAT
This sequence comes from Cryptotermes secundus, assembly GCF_002891405.2. NCBI lineage: Eukaryota > Metazoa > Arthropoda > Insecta > Blattodea > Kalotermitidae > Cryptotermes > Cryptotermes secundus. The sequence continues at coordinate 1,794,573 of NW_019718618.1, read as the reverse complement.
TAAACAGAAGGAGAGGAGCTGAGTAATCAATAACACATGGGCTGGCTCGCTGCTACCTGTTTCCAGGAAGCTGAGGTGTATACGTGTTCAGCACAGCGCTCAGCTCAAACGTAACGAGCAGGTTCTCGGCCTCCACTCATCTCTTGGCCTAATGAGTATGGGGTTCGAGTCCAGGAATTTTATTCCATTCTTTACAGTGTCTATACCAGCTCTTGGCAAGGTAAACATATATTTATGACTGTGCTTAACTATGCCATGAAGGCGTATAGGGCAAAGGATGTACAGATCAGCGCATCTTTACCTCTGCATTAGTTTTTTCTTCGCATATCTGTTACACAGAAGCTGCAGAATCTGCAATACATGTACATTCTCAATAAGCACTGGCTCCTGAATGAGTTGTGCCCAGTGGCGTAACATATATGAGTTTTTCTTTTTGTTCACTTAGGAAGTAAGGAGGTTGGTCTAGAAGTAAACACAGAGAAAACTAAGTACATGTTACTGTCTCGTCACCAAAATGCAGGGCAAAATCATGACATAAAGATAGGAAACAGATGTTTTGAAAATGTGGCACAGTTATTTGGGAAGGACGATAACAGATCGAAACCTGATTCAGGAGGAAATTAAGAGAAGATTGAACTCGGGTAATGCTTGCTACCATTCAGTCCAGAACCTTTTGTCTTTTCGTCTGTTGTCCAAAAACATAAGAATTAGAATATACAAAACTATAATTTTGCCTGCGGTTCTGTATGGGTGTGAAACTTGGTCTCTGATATTAAGGGAGGAACAGAGACTGAGGGTGTTTGAAAACAGGGTGTTGAGAATATTTGGACCGAAGAGAGATGAAGTGACGGGAGGTTGGAGAAAACTGCATAATGAGGAGCTTCATAACTTGTGCTCTTCTCCAAGTATAATTAGAGTGATCAAGTCAAAGAGGATGAGATGAGCACGGCATGTAGCACGAAGGGCGGAGACGAGGAATGCATATAGGATATTGGTGGGAAAGCCAGAAGGAAAGAGACCACTGGGAAGACCAAGGCGTAGGTGAATTCACAATATTCAAATGGATTTTAGAGGGACAGGATGAGATGGTATGGATTGGATTGATCTGGCTCGGGATAGGGACAAGTTGAGGGCTCTTCTGAACACGGTAACGAACTTTCGGGTTCCATAAAATGCTGGGAAATTCTTGAGTAGCTGCAAAATTGGCGGCTCCTCAAGAAGGGCTCAGCTCAATGAGTAAGTAAGTGAGTAGGAATCAAATTCTTGTATTGGGGTGTATTGAGGCCTGTCTGGTAGACTCAGTGTGTGAGTAGTTTCGCTACAGTCCAGTAGGTTCACTGCTACTGCATTAGTGTGGTTTTCTAATTTTCTTAAGTATTTGGTATTCCAGCCGATGAGAGTGGCCGCGCCATCTAAGGCATGAACCGTTTTCGCACGCTCGAACGCTGGGAAAGAATGCCTGGAGCTATACTTATGCTCGCCCCATACGTCCTCATAGCGTGATGTTGGCTTAGGCACATGCATGATTTTATATTTATTTCAACTTTACAGAAGCTTCATTAGACGCTAACGTGGAGGGTGTCCTAGAAGTAACGGAAAAGAAACTAGGAGTGTGTCCCAGTAAAGAGACATGAAGTGTAACAACTTTCAAAAAGGCAAACCGTGAATTGCAAACAAATTATTTCTGATGCATGAAAGGAAAAATCAGATCCTCGTTAACTGCAATGACACGCCGCGATACATCGGCAACTTCTCCGCCTTCACAATATGGCGGGGTTGCATAGCCCAGTCGAATTAGGCGGTTTGAATTGCGTCTTTTCGAGAACTTCCCACGTTGTCTGTCTTGATGCAAATCCACCTAAACCTTGAAGAATGATATTTTTTTGTAGTTTTTGTTAGTTTCTTTGGGCGGGGGGGTGAGACTGAGTCCCCTTGGTACGTCGGCCAATATTTGGGCCAGATGATGAATGTGGAACAGTCGGTGGGATCAGAACTGGCAGGGGAAACCTCAGTACTCGGAGAGAACCTGCCCCAGTGCCACTTTGTCCACCACAAATCCCACATGACCCGACCTGGGCTCGAACCGGGGTCGCCGCCGTAGGAAGCCGGCTCGGCCATGAAGACAGACTTACTCATAAGGCCAGATCCGTATAAACTGAAGTCAGAACCCAGTTTCACCTCTGTGAGATCTGCAGTTCTCACTGCGGTATGAGATTACGATCTGTTGGAAGCGACGCCGTGTAGTTTGGTAGATGTTTCCACCATCTTCTGGATAGAACTATGTCAAATCGCATCCGAATGTTCTACCGCCGTACTTTCATGTCGCTTTATCAACAGCTGCTGCCTACCATAAGCCGTATTCCATATGTTAGATATTACACTATATGATATTCTGTTTCTTACTGTGGCATGCAGACCCGTTGCTGGACAACGACCGCCAGATAAGCAAAAATACAACCGTTACTGAGTAACGGTCCCTCAAAGAAACATGTTTGCACCGAAACAGCAACAGGGGAATGGTGTTTTCTGTGAGGTCCGTGCCGAGATGTTCGTTACCCGGTAGCGGAAAGATTTTTTCTTCTCCATGGCGTCAAACCGCCTCTGAGGCCGACCCAGCCTCCTATCCAATGAGCACCGGCAGCTCTTTCAGCGGGAGTAAAGCGCCCAGGGCATGAAGTTGGCCACTCAACTAGTGGCGAGGTCACGAATGGTGGAGATATACCTTCAGTCCCCCTACGCCTCCTATTAATTAAGCACAGTGACAAGTTTATCTTCACTGCTTCCTTGTAAATCCTTTCCAATTCATTATTCACGAATTATTGAATCACTCGACTCTGTACAGTCTGAGATGCGGACATCGTCGTTAAATAAACAATAAACAAGAAGTTCTGGGAAGAACTAATCGCCTACTTTCCTTTGATACGACAAGGACCGCACAGAAAACCAAAACATTAGGGGGAACACACAGGAACATGGACAGAAACGGACGAATAAGCAGACAGCAAGGTGGTGTCATAAGCATTTTATTTTTTAATATAAGGAATGTGGGCTGAAAACTATTCGTAACGTAGCACCACATTAACACGGAGGAGCAATAAGAAATTATTTACGGTGCAATGGTGGACAATAAAAACTTTCAGGGCACAAGACTCATCTTGAGCGAAGGTTTCCTAACCTCATTTTTCCAGGCGCTGTGTGTTTTCGTTGCCAAGTTTTGCATATAATAAATATCGCAGCTCTCGATCCAATTACCACAAAATAAATAATTGCAACTGCTTAACCAATAGCACAGAAACACGTTGCTTTAGTACTGCGCTTTTAAGCTCTGCATTCGTGGTTCACGGTCAGCTTATAACCCTCACATTAAACTTCCAATTCTGAAATTTGTAACAATTTTCGGCGCAATCATGAGGGGAGTCTGTCCGTCAGTATGCATGGAACACCTCGAAAACCGGTAAACGGATATTCACAAAATTTGATACTGGCGATGTAGTACTTTCTGGGATGTCATGCTGCATCTGACAGAAGTCTGCCGAGGTTTCGTACGAATGTACTGTCTCCATCTTCAGGGTATAAGACAACGAACAACCGTCAAGCTGGAAGCAGCAAGAAGAGTTCGGCGCGGTGCTTAATTAAGTAAGGGCATGAATTTTCAAATTCATTATTCTCTCATCATATCACCTGATGCTATACAGAATAGGCTACATTTTAGTGAATAATCAATAAATATCCGAAACGTACAACCTTCTGGATTGCTATGCCGTGTAGTTCGGAAGAAGTTCACAGACCTTTCGATGGAATGTAAGGCCTCCATCTGTAGGGATGAAGAATAAGCCATGCAAAGACACCAAAAAGCTCAGACATCAACCGGGGCAGTACTTCTACCAGACTGCACGGCGTTACAACTCGTAAGGCAGTAACAGTCACAGTCTCGAGACCTTCGAATATAACAAACATCCTTTTTCATTTTATCCTTTCGTCTATGCCTATGCGGACACGCGGTATCGGAGTTGGTTGAGGCACTATGCTACGAGCCGGAAGGTCGCGGGTTCGATTCCCGATTAGATTATTGCATTTTTCAATTGATGTAATCCTTCCAGCCGCACTATGGCCCTAGGGTCGACTCAGCCTCTAACAGAAATGAGTACCAGGAATATTCCTTGGGGTAAAGGGCGGTCGGTGCATAAGGCTGACAAACTTAATTGCCATCTGCGAGCAGATTGTCTATAAAAAGTGGGAGTTCACTGCTCAGTTACACGAATATTTTATTTATGCTTATGTCTCGCAAGTGATCTCTTTCCTTAAAATGAATTTACCTCTTGGACCGTTTATTCCTTTATGGGAAGGCGTCCATGTGTGTGGCTGTGCACATGCTAATGAAGCCAGAACTGAGAGTGCACCAAACGTCAGCTGTGCGCGGCGCACAACTCGAGGGAGGGCAGTTACATAGAAAATGGTTTGGGGCTTGGAGACACAATTGGATAATTCGTTTTCGTTCTTCGGCCCATTTGATTCTCCCTGTTTGACCTTTCATGCGGCCTGTGCGTGCGTCTCACAGCTCTCCATCTCTCTCTGCCCTCGTAGCATTGCCTCTCGTGTGGTGACGTAAGCGGGTATTCATCCGTTTCTTCACAAATGTATGCATGTGTTTCTTGTTTCCTAATTCAGAAAAGTAATCATTACTTAACAAGATGAACTACCCTTCTTCGCCCGAGAAATGGCGGCCTTCCTAACGGCGACAATGGCTCAGACGATATAAATCTTCTGACTTGTACTTTGGAGGCGTCTGCTTCGAACCTCGACAGGGAAATCGACTATCTTGTGGTTTCCCTTAGTTCCTCCAGGCAAATACCAGAATATCTCTAATCAAGCCACGACCACTTCGTTTCACTTCCTGTCTAACTGATCAATCATGATCGCCCTACCATTCTACACTTCATGGCCTGAACTACTTAAAGCGCCGTTAAAGAAATAAATAACAAATTACTTTCCTTGCCTATACCAAACTTTATAATATCTAAAACTTTAAGGATGGAATGACATCCAAATTAAGAAATTAAAATTTACTCATGTAATTAAACTAGAAGTTCTGGGAACAACTAATCGCCATTTTTAACGAGCCGTTGCTCAGTAACGACAAGAGGATATACATACAGACACACAGACTGATGGGAAGAATTTACGAGGCACGCCGATAGTATGGGCTCAGGTGCTAAGTTTCGTAAAGACTGTTCAAGGTATACAGAGTTAATATGGGAAGATTCACAGGCACACAGACAGGAAAGAGATCCCATAAGCCTCTAAGCTGCCGTTGTAGCATAAGATACGTACGATAGACATGATCTGCTCTGCAAAGCCTGTACTGACTGAGAGGACTTGTATACAGTGCAAAAGGATATGCTATATGTAAGACACGTACAATTGATGAAAGGCCAAGCATATTCAAGAGACAAACCCATCCTCTCCTCAGAGAAGATGTTACATAAGGATCATGACGACCGCAAGTGTAAAAGGAAAAGGCAGCGGAAGTCCCCTGTGCTTAACTAATTAAGCACTACGCCATGAGGGCGTATGGGGGAGTGGATGTATAGGTCCACATTTTCTTGACCTCGGCACTAGTTGGAGGTGAGTGGTCAGCTTCATGCCCCTGCCGCTTTACCCCCGGGGAAAGAGCCCCCGGTACCCATTCGAAAGGAGGTTGGGTGGACCCCACCGAGACTTGAACTCCGACCTCCTCCACCGTCCATCCCGCAGCCAGTCGCTATAATGACTGAGCTATCCCGACTCCCACGACCAGAAGGGTTCAGTTGAAAAAAAAAATTGTCTGGTCGTGAGTGTCAAGGGGGTTGGCGCCATTCATAAAGTAACTCTGACGTCAGTAACCAATGTATCGTTATTCAACAAAGTAACAGCTCACATGTAAGAGAATTCCTTCGTATGCCGGACTGCTGACTAGAAGTCAGTGCGCGACTGGCCATCCCGACAGAGGTTTTCTTGAGGTGGTTCCCAAGTTCAAAGTTGTACTGCGTGCTCTTCATGCAGCCCCCCCCCCCCGAATTCATCAAAGTTGCACCCCATTCCTGTCAAAGCCACCAAATTATTTTTTTCTTTTCCAAATTTTACAATTTGTTACTAATTCAGAAAAGCAAAATTCCGCGGTCCCTGTCTCGAGCCACTTCTTCTAACCATCCTAACGCCTTCACCTTCACACTGCCCTTGTGATCAGGATGAACGTGTGCAGCCTGGGAGCCTTCTAACAAAATTATGCGCTTTCTAATCTCGGAAATAAAATGCCTCGTATTACTCACATGACTTCTCCCATTCTTCTACTCTTCTGCTATACTTTCTACCCTACCCTCCTGCTCTATTTAGTTCTGAAAGCGCTCAAGGGGGTCTGCTGTCAAATCTGTTCTTTCAGAGGGTTCACACTGAATTCCGTAGTTTGTCTATCTCAGTTTCCGCCACAAGCTACACGGGTTACGGCCAAAAATTGTCTACAAACGCCATGTAGTCCGTTGGAAGTCGATCGAAGTTTCAGAGGAACATGGCGTCTCCATCTTCAGAGTCGAAGAATAGGCCAAGTAAGAAATCAGCGTGAAAGCAGGTATGAAACATAGCCTGCTTGACTTATTTTTCGACCATGAAGATGGAGGCGACATGTTTCTCCGAAACGTAGGTTGACCACACGACGTTATATCCCAGAAATCTTTATAACCACCGCTGTGTGAGAGTGTTCCATTTCGTAAGAGAACGGCAGTAGAGATTAATTCGAACTGGGTTGGTTTTGTTTTGTTACTAGGGCCTCATGACTGACATATGACGGGACAAATAATATTAAAGGCAGTGTGGCCATTCTTTTGACAACATCACAGAGTTCATAATGGACCGAAACGGCTGACAGGATGGACGGATGAACTGACAAGGATGGCTGAGTCGGACTACATCGATTCGCCGCGCCTGGATGGGCAAACTGCGTATGTACCAGCGCCATACACACACACACACACACACACAGCAAACAGAACATGTACGTCCACAGTCAACCGTCCGGCTCAAGAACATACAGTAAAATCCCTCGCTAATCCGGTTGCAATTAATCTGAATGTCGGTTAATCCGGATTGAAATACGAAAAATTCTGTGTAAGATTCGAGTTTTTCACTGCAGAAACTATGAAGAATGCCGTCTTCTGGCATGTGACGCCGTGTAGATATTGTGCAAACCGACGATTCGGAGGAACATATCGCCTCCATCTTCAGGGTAGAAGAAAAAATCTGCGAGTCTGGAACCAGGGTGAGCAAGTGGCTGCAGTCTGCGATACGTTCCTCCGAAACGTCGGTTTACACAATATATACACGGTTCCATACCACAGAAGACGGCATTCTTCATGAGAAATGCTGCTCACAGCTGAGATGCATGGCATTTATGAAGGCAGATGAGACATTTGTCTGTTCAGACAAAAACTTGTGGCTTTTTCTTTAACATTATTACGTTCAAAAACAAGTACAACTTCTGAAGTCTTCTATCGATGAATAAAATGTATTGTTTTTTATAGTTCTTAAATAGTGATATTTTGTTATTTATTTTCATCAGCACTGCTTACATTTAATTTTGTTCTAAGTTTTTTTTTTGTCTTCTTGGGCTACCTTTTGCTTCACTAATCCGGATTTTAAGAGGCAGAAAACAAAAAAGAATTACAAATTGAATTAGAGGAATTCTTGCTACCATTCGGTTTAGAACCCCGGCGTCTTCATGCTCCATCACGATGCTGTCAGTATTTCGGACTACATAGCGTCGAATCGTTGTATGACTGACGAACAATGAATCGTAAAGGATTTGTAAGGAAGCAGTCGTTGCCTGATCGATGTACTATTCCGGAATCTGCCTGCAGGGAGACTGCGAAAAACCATGAAAATCTTCAGTCTGGGTAACTAGAAAAACGGCTTATCTTGACATGTATTTCATGGTTGAACTCAGTCCCTCCAGACAAATACCAAGTTAGTACATAAAAATTTCGCTATGACCGCTCCCTTCCAAATCATTCATCAATCATTGTAACATTGGACGCCATACTGTCTGAAACACTGACGTCATACAATACACTACACACAAAAAAATGTGTGTTGTAAATGTGATTCGCAGATTTTGTTTGATTTTATAACAGACTGCATAGAAAACGGAAAACAATTATTGCTTACAAGCCATGAGAGCACTACAGAATGCGTCCTTTTGTCTTGTTTAACGTTACAGTGCGCATAAAGAGAAGTGTACTGAAATAAAGGCAAAAGGTCGCGGGACAGAACTTGTTGAATTACACCATTCCCCATTTTCTTTTCTTTTCATTAGTTCAAATGTGAGGTACAATTCGTTCAATTAACCACGAGCATACTGTGCACCATGCGGTCTTCGCATGCTGTCCTTCTACTGTCGTGCTCCCACCAACTGACCCCTATCAAAATTTGCACTTTCGAAGGAAGGGGGGAAAAAAAAAACTCCGTGACCTGTAGTACGTAGGCGAACTATACCGACCGCCTCTGTGGTCTAGTAGTCCGAGTTCCTGGCTACAGATCCAGAGGTCTCGGGTTTGATTTTCTGAGTAGTGGGTCTGGAACGGGGTCCACTCAGCCTCGTGAGGATAATTGAGGAGCTATTTCGAGGAAATAGCGGCTCCGGTCTAGAAGACCGAGATAAACGGCCGTGGGGATCTGTTGCTCTGACCACGCGACACCCTCTATCCGCAAAAGTTGGCACTATCTTCACCGACAAGCGGCGGTCGCTCGGTCAGTCAAATAAATAAACGTACATATGCTCATTCGCGCCGCCATGGTCCCCCGCTCCCTTATCGAAAGGACAACCAGAAAACTGGCTTAAGGTTCAGGTTATTTACGGTCATGTTTAATTTATGGCAATTGAGTAGTAAAGCCAGAAGATGCTTTTTGAATAACGTTATTTTTTTGCCAACTTTCCTTATTTTGAAAATAAAATAAAAGTAGAGCTTATGATATCACCTTGCTGTCTGTGTGTCTGTGAATGCCCTCTTTTAACTTTTGAATACCTTAACAAAACTTTATGAAACTTGGTATGTATACAATGGCACCTAAGTCCATCTCAACAGCGTGCATCATAAACCCCTCCTATCAGTCTGTGTTTCTGTGTATCCATCTGTCGTTCCTAGGCAACGGCTCGGTAAAAATGCTACCTCGCCAATGAATACACACGCAACAACAGAAGAATTATTGATCGCGTCGTTTTCTATGTGGTCCGTGTCACATCAAAGGAAAATTTAGTGTACTAGCTTGGCATTTTCCGGTCAACTCCCGAATATAAGCTGGGAGCGTCGCCGCTTGAGGCAGTCTGCCCGAGTATAACGTGCATAACTGTCAATATGTAAAGAACTTACCCTCCTTTAGTCTTATGAGGATACGCGGATCGGAACCCGGGCTGGTGAAGTAACCAGCGCCCTCCTCATCCCAAAATAATCGATCCTGCTGTTCCTGAAGAACTTCAGCCCATTCAAGCCACGATGGATCAAAACAGGACTCGTACAGATCCAGAAGTCCTCTGACTAGGAATGCGTAGTCGTCCAGAAATCCAGGAATGGGTGACGAACTGAAGGCAAACAATTTTACTGGTTTTAGACTCTGAGGCTGCTTTTGTTCTTCAGTAGTTGCATCATGTGGATCTGGGCAGTGCTGACGACGTTTCGGAGGTATATGAGGCCATCTGATAACGTCATTTGTCAGACCCGAGCTCCCACACTTCCTTGTGCGCATATTAAACCAAATCCAAACCCTCATCCCATCCAACTAAATTCGAGGATGGGCCCCCAAACCCACCTCGACGTTGCGGTGTTCCTCGAATAACTCATTCGGTTTCTGGACTAAAGGGTCAAGCGCTGCTGCAGTTTCCGATTCCTCCCGTTTCCCCTCTCGCGCCATAATCAAGCCACGCATAACGCGAGAACACTCAAGGCCTGTTAATAACAAATCTCGGCCGCGCAATAGCTCAAGCGGTTAGTCGCTGGCTTCCCACCGCGGCGGCCCGGGTTCGATCCCGGGACTGGTCAAGTGAGATTTGTGGTGGACAAGGTGGCGCTGGGGCGGGTTTTCTCCGAGTACTTCGGTTTCCCCTGCCAATTTTCATTTCACCAAATTCTCCCATCATCATAATCACCAGCGGCAGGTACAATAGACCAATCAGTGGCCGCCGTGCCGAATGGACCCAGTTGAACTCCACCCCCCACTAAGCGAATTTTAATTTTTAATGACAAATCTAGGTCGATGAATTAAAAGTCAAAGAAATGAGGGAAAATCTTTTAATTTAATGTAGTCATAATTATTAAATCTCAACCTGTTTTTTTTTTCCAATTTATCTACAGACGTGAAACACTAAAGGATATTTTGTATGCANCCCAAGCTATGGCACGGATATATATATATATATATATTGTTTGAATTCGGGTAATGACTGTTACCACTCAGTCCAGAAGCTTTTGTCTTCTCGTCTGCTGTCTAAAAACATAAAAAATACAACATACAAAACTATAATTTTGCCTTTGGTTCTGTATGAGTGTGAAACTTGGCCTCTGACATTAAGGGAGGAACATAAGACTGAGGGTGTTTGAGAACAGGGTGCTGAGGAGAATATTTGGACCGAAGAGGGATGAAGTGACAGGAGGTTGGAGAAAATGCATAATGAGGAGCTTCATAACGTGTACTTTTCTCCATGTATAATTAGAATGATCAAGTCAAGGAGGATGATATGGGCAGGGCATGTAGAATGAATGGGGGGAAGAGGAATCCATATAGGATATTGGTGGAAAAGCTGGAAGGAAAGAGACCACTAGGAAGACCAAGAGGTAGGTGGGTGGGCAATATTAAAATGGATCTTAGAGACAGGATGGGATGGTATGGATTGGATTGATCTGGCTCAGGACAGGGACCATTTGAGGACTCCTATGAACACGGAAATGAACCTTCGGGATCCATAAAATGCTGGGAAGTTCTTGAGTAACTGCACAATTGATGGATTCTGAAGAAGGGCTCAGCTCCATGAAGTCAGTTACATATACATAATGGGCAGCATTTTGTAGGCCCTGCAAATTATGTGACAGTCAGTACGGTGGAACTGAACAACTGCACTGGCGTGGGTAAGCGTTGTTTGTCGTGTGCAGAAATGTCTGGCGAGTTGAATATTTTTTTGTATGGCTTGTGAACCTGGCCAACGTTGGTTGACCCCTGTCTGTAGCCTGTCTAAACGCGTTGCGAGATATTAATTTTCTAGACCACCGAACAAAATATGACCATTCCCAAAACGTAAGCTAAGAATATATTCATTTATGTACCACCACTGAATAATAAATAAATGTTGAGGTAGAAAACAAATAAATTGGATGACAAATAGTTCTCTGCAGCAACGCCCTTAGGCCTTACTTTTGCGTGGAGCAATAAATATATACTAAAATACTGATATATGCAGCACAGTAACGACCGTAAGAATAATATTACTGCGACCTCGTTACCAAGATCCTGGGTTCGATATTAAAATGCTTCAGTTATAATTATTTACCGCAGGCTGTAGCTAAGTGTGTTCATATAATGCCTTTATAATTTCTAAACGAATTATAAGACCGTAACAAATCACAATTAGCCGGTCACGGTAGCCGAGCGGTCTAAGGCATGCACTGTTTTCGCTCGATCGGAAGCCGGGATCGTGGGTTCGAATCCCATTCAGGGCATGGATGTTTGTGTGCGTCTTTCTGTGTCTGTGTACAGGTAGAGGCCTTGCGACGAGCTGGTCACTCGCCCAAGGAGTCCTACTGAATGTGTAAGATCGAGAAAAACCGAAGTGAACGGAGTTCATGGAGGTAGGCCTAGGCCCACTGGGGCTGTAGTGCCATGGGGAAAAAAAAATCACAATTACATCCAATATGAAATTAAGATTAGATTAAATAAAGGGAACACTTGCTACAGGCCAGCGCAGAATCGTCTGTCTTCCTGTATTCTATCTAAACCCTAAATACTAGGATATAACAAACTCCGTGGTTTCAGTCCGCAAGCGAACTATATCGAACGAGCGACCGCCGCTTGCCGGCGAAGTTAGTGCCAACTTCTACGGATAGAGGGTGACGCGTGATCAGCGCAATGGATCCCCACGGTCGTTAATTTCGGTTTTCTAGTCCGGAGCCGCTATTTCCTTGAAAGAGCTCCTCAATTATCCTCACGAGGCTGAGTGGACCCCATTCCAGACCCACTACTTCTCAGAAAATCTGATAGCGCCGAGAATCGAACCCGGGACCTCTGGATCTGTAGCCAGAAACTCTTGACCACTAGACCACAGAGGCGGTCAAAATATTAGAATATACAGAATTATAGTTTTAACAGTTTTATATGGGTGTGCAACTTGGTCACTCAACACAGGGAAATAACGTTGATTTAGGACGTCTGAGAAGAGAGTAGCGAGGAAATGGCTTGGACCTAAGACATCCGAAGTAAGAGGAAGTTGGAAAAAACTGCACAATGAGAAATTTGACAATTTTTACTCTTCACCAAATATTATTAGCGATCGAATAAAGTTCGTTGGGATAGGAGGGGCATACAGTACGCATGAAAGAGGTGAGGCATACATACAAATTTCGGTACGAAAACCTCAAGGAAAACAGATTTTTTTAGAGATATAGCCAGAGATGGGAGTATAATATTAAAACATATCTTACAAAAACCGGATTTGAAAACCAACACTTTAACAATATGATAACTTCGAAGAGTGCTGTCTTTATGTTGTAAAGCAGTGCAGTACGAAAAAAAACTGACGTTTCGGAGGAACATGCGAGTATCTCTATTTTCGGGGTTGCAGGGTAAGCCAAGCAGGAAACCGGAATGATGCAGGCGATTGGCACAATAAAAACAATACACGTCTCAAAATGATCACGGCGGAGGTGCCTGAAAACTGTGGTCTTCTCGGTTGTGACACCGTGCAGTCTTGTAGGGGGGTACTGAAATTTCGGAGGAATATCTCCTTCCATCTTCCATGAAAACTACTTTACATACCACTGAACCACTTCAACTCACCCATATGGTTACACCATGTTCGCCACCCAGAACAGGTTTGAGGTTCTCGTGTGGATGAATATGAACACAAATGCATTCTGGGTAATCCCGAGACGGAGGCTACACGTTGACAACTTTCTACGAGACCACACGGCATCGAATCCCTCAAGACAAAACTTTGCCTTTTAAAAAAGAATTTGCTCTTCTAGGATATAACGCCGTGTAGTCCGTTGAAAGTAAATAGACGTTTCGGAGTGACATATAGTTTCCATACTCAAGGCCGAAGAATAAGCAGAGAAAGAAAAGACCGTGAAAGCTATGCTTGACACCTGCTTTCACGCTGGTCCCTTGCTAGGCATATTCTTCGGTCCTGAACATGGAGGCAACACGTTCTTCTGAAACGTCGGTTAACTTTCAACAGAGTACATAGGACAGAACGCTGTAAGAATGTCAAACCCAACCTTACCCTTTAATAAGTTGGTTTGCATTGTTTATCTGTTTGATTTGGTTTAGATAATTCGCACAAAATAGAAATTTCAACACGACGTAACACAAACAGTACCATCATCAGACTGCGTAACTGTCCATCCTAACATTGATGTCTTCCAGAAGTGCTATTTGGCGCCGTGCTTCACGTGTGTTGCGCGTGTAGTCTGTACAGTGTTAAGCAGCAAGCGAATATCCTCTCCATGGAGCTCAGCCCTTCATGGGAAGGCACCAGTCACTCAGTCACTCAACAATTTCCCAACATTTCATGGAGCTGTTATTCCGTGCCTTAAAACATCTCTGGGGGCACGTCATCATCAGATAGTGACGCGGGTCGTTACGTCATCAGAAGGGCGCTAGTTTGTATTTTCAACAAAAACAACAGGAACCAAATCTCCATACCGGAGATTTCATTGAATAGTCCAGAAGTTTCTTCTGTAAGGTAAGGTAAAGCTATGCCTGTAAGAGGCTGTCGAGGCTCCCACATTTTCTAGACAATCGGCTCACAGATCGCGGTGAGGTTGTCAGCATTACGCGTCAAGCTATCCCTATAACAGGCCGTGGAGGCCCACAGGGTTGTGAGACGTCGAGGCTCCCACATTTTCTAGACAATCGGCTCACAGATGGAGGTGGGGTTGTCAGCCTTATGGGCCGGTCGCCCTTTACTCCCAGGAACATTCCTGGTACTCATTTCTGTTAGAGGTCAACCGGACCCCAGGGCTATAGTGTGGCTGGAAGGATTAAGTCAACCGAAAAATCCATTACTTCAGGTTGCCTACTCAAAGTATGAAGTATAATCAAATGTTTTTCAATAAAGTTTACTATTTTTTTCCTCTTGCTTTGTAAATATTACGAGCCTTCTTCAATTTCGGATTTGAGGTTCGTGGTCCTTACTTTGCTTCAAAATGACTAATTCCCAGAGCTTCGTGTCGTATGTTCAATGTCACTGACTTGTCTATCACTTTCAGCAACAAACAAACAGAAACAGACTCCGTGGCTTTAGCCCGTAAGTGAACTATAACGACCGAGTGACCGCCGCTTGTAGGCGAAGTTAATGCCAAATTTCGCGGACAGAGGGCGTCGCGTGGTCAGTGCAACGAATCCCCACGGCCGTTAATTTCGGTTTTCTAGACCGGAGCCGCTATTTCCTTGAAATACCTTCTCAGTTATCCTCACGAGGCTGAGTGGACCCCGTTCCATACTTACTACTTCTCAGAAAATCTGGTAGCGACAAGAATCGAATCCGGGACCTCTGGATCTGTAGCTAGGAACTCTGACCACTAGACCACAGAGGTGGTCCAGTTTCAGCAACTCTGACCAGAATTCAGGGAACTTTCTTTTGCAATGCCTGTGCTTTTTACATTTCCAAACCCAGTCCAATAGCATCCTTGCTTTTGTGTATGTGCTTTATAATTCACGGCTCTCCCTCCCCCCAGGTACTCCCAGCAGGAGGGGAAGGGGTCCCTGGGTGTCATAATTTAACCCTCTACTTTTGTAACTGAGTGGGGGTGGTTTCCCTGTGGCCTTTGATGACGATGCCCTTACTGATGCATATATATCTGCAGCAGAGCAAGGCATTCTACACCTACAGAGCCCTTGGAGTTTCCAATACTTTACAAGCTTGGCTCCTATAACATACACTAAGGTTGTCCAACTGGGTGCATTTGGGTTCCACGTGGCCCACAGTTTGATTTGATCAGCCCCCAAGAGTATCATTTCATTCCCTAAAACTCGGCTAATCTTGTTTTATTTTAGCTGTTTATTTAACGATGCTGTATCGAGACAACACCCATAATGCATCAGTTCATTAACAGGGGCATTGTCTACAAATTGGAATGCAGTTAACACTTAGGCTCAAAAAGACTAGGTTTTCATAAAAGAAAAAGCATAGTTATCCCTGTAACAGAATTTGGAGGCCCATAGGGTTGTGAGGTGTCGAGGTTCCCATGTTTCTATACAATAGGCTCACAGATGGCGGTGAGGTTGTCTGCCTTACAAACTGGTCACCTGCCCTTTACCCCCCAGGAAGTTTTCTGGTACTCATTTCTGTTAGAGGCTGAGTCGACCCCAGGGCCATAGGGCAGCTGGAAGGATTAGGTCAATTGAAAAAATCCACCTCGTCGGGATTTGATCCCACAACCTTCTGGCTTGTAGCTCAGTGCCTCAACCAACTACGCTACAGCGTGACCCCTCATTTCACATAACATCTATTAAATAACTTTGCGAAGTATGGAATCAGTATGGCTTCATGACTTTACAATAATATCGACAAAATGCTGCAGACATTTAATGGCTAATTTTTAAGCACCATTGACCCAGTAATTATCTGTCCCAGTGTAATGGAATAAAACATACTTTTTTGAATACGGCCTACAGGTACAATGTGGTCCCTCCAGTGGTCTTAAATTGGTCAGGTCTGCCACATACAACTGATCACATCAAATAAAACAAATAAGGAATGTGATTTGGCAGCTGTACAATTCAGAGTTTCACAAATCAGTAAACTAATTAACTAAGAGCATTCAAGTAGAACAGAGTCCAACTTGAGAAGCCAACAGTTGCTCAGCTACTCAGTAAATTCCCTGCCTTTTATGCAATCCAAAGATTCATTACTGTGTTCACAAGAGCACACCAGTGGTCCCTGTTCTGAGCCAGATGAATCCAGTCCACACAATCACACTCTGTATTTTTTGAAGATACATTTTAATAACTTCTTAGTGTTCGTTATTCTTTAATTCTGTAACATGTTGCTCTTTTGCCGTGAAGGGTTATTATATCCCTGCACGACTTCCAAGCTGGATGATCACCCCTTGTCAACCGACAGTACATTTGGCGCTACCCTCCATATCTGGACGCTGTCTGCAACCTGTGAATGTGCCATGCTGTGGTGACAAGGGACCCACTTTCTTATTTTCTTCTTGCAAAGGGGCTGGCAAGAGTCCCTTAGGACTTACACTACAAGCAGGTCCATTGTACCACAATCTGGTGATAGATACAATCATTGAGCATTTGTGGAATGATAATTCACAGAGAAAAACCAATGTGCTTGGAGAGAAACCTTCATTTGTGCCACTTCATTCACAAAATATCACACATGGACTGCTCTGGTTTTGAATCCAGGCCTCTGTGGTCAGAAGTGGCAACTAAAAGAGGCTCATTTAACAAGAGATTTTTCAAGCACTGCCAAAGAATTATTTTGAGTACATGACAGAAGTGCAATTCTGCACCGTTAACTAAAAGAAGACTATTCCTTACACTTAAAATACAAAGGAGGGAACGCAAAAGAATCCACATGCATATGTGTGTACATGAGAGAGACAAAGATAAGGTAATAAAGGACGAGAAAAGTTGTGTAGCAAGAGGGGCTACACAGGAGGGTAACATCCATGGGGAAATGAATGCACTGCACATCAAAATGTGTCTTACAGCCTTGTGAAAAGTCTCCACAAATGCATGGCAAGAGGCTTACTTACAAATGGAAGTCTGATTCAACTTCACACAAAAGGTTAAACATAAATGTGGATTTAAAGTAGTTCTGAGCATGGTGTATGCCACAACTGCTGTGTTTTTTACTTCATTCATTGCCCGGTATTCTAAAAACTACAGAACACAACATTTTGGAAACTGGATCTACTTCTGTCCTCAGGTGAGAGTAACACCTACTCTGTTGGGACCCTTGAGCTCATCTCAATTACCAGACGACCAATGTCTGAGTCTCAGTCTTATGTTATGACTGATGGTCAGTTGGCCAGTCTCTCTTGGAACAGAGCACCCATCTGGGGCTTATGACCAGATTTTTATTACTGTCTGACAGTTGTTGGTTTGTTGAGGTGGGATGCCCTCTCTGATGAGAGGACTGGTCAGTCATTTACCATTGCTGCTGGCCCTTGCCAGCACAGTCATTCTCGGGTTCGAGTCCTGTGGGGCTCGAGACCATATTTTACTGTCTCAGATTTTAGACTTCACTTTTTGTTGCCTCCTATGACTCACAGAGCTTTGTCAAAGGGAGATAATAAGAAAATATGCAATAAAAACTGTCATAAAACATGCACAGACCTGAAACTAAGACAGAAAGTTAAGTGAAAATTTATAGAACAATCAAGACCATGAAAACCTATGCACAGGATTAGATGGAGAATTTGTGAAACCATTCTGTGCCTACCACTAGCACCATCTGTGGAGTAAGAACTGAACACTTGGTACTAAAACCTTATAGAAACCGTGAAGAATCTCTCATATCATACCGATCTTCTCTGTGAGTTGGTGACATCATTGCTGAAATGGGGGATCCAGATGGGAGGTGTCCACACTGGGTTAAGCATGCCGTACGGGCCGATTCCTTGTATTTCCTGTACCTTCTGTCACTTTCAATATGCATACTCCAGTTTCATCCCAGCAAATCAATAGGAGGAACGTTGATAAAGAAATTGTCACACTCTTTGGGAAAAACGTGACACACAGTGGATTGATTGCACTCATGCCAAGTCCTGGTTTCTTGTGATTCTCCTCCTCAGTGACTCTCGTCTGCTGATTTATCTTCTCGCATCATCTTAATCTTATGTGATGGCCATTATCAGATTCTTTGTTTTCACAAGAACAAATCAGTTACCAAACTAAGATAATACTAGTTACTACAGGATTCTGACGATGGTCTATAACACCCAGAGATATTGGGTTTTCGGACTTTATCCATCGTCCTGCTTTTAAGAAAACTGAGAAAAACACGACATTTTGGAAACTGGATCTGTTACCATCCTCAGTTGAGGGAAAACACCTATTCTATTGGGTCCCTTAGAAAGAGCTAGCCTCAATCACTGGACCAGTGATTGATCCCTTGTTAAATGGGTCTCTTTTAGTTACCACTTCTGACCACAGAGGCCTGGATTCAAAACCAGAGCAGCCCATGTGTGATTTGTTGTGAATGAAGTGGCACAAATGAAGGTCTAGTGATTGAGGCTAGCTCTTTCTAACGGGCCCAACTGAGTAGGTTTATCCTTCCCTATCCGCCTGAAGACGGAGACAGATCCAGTCTCCAAAACGTCGTGGTCTTTTGTCTTTTACATACCAGACGATGGGTGAAGTCCAAAATAAGCCAAAAGAAGTACAGTATACACCATCGTCAGACTCCTTTCAAGTACATCTGGAAAGGTTGAAGAGAGAAAAATCTCAGCTCCTGCCAGGAATCAAACCAGGTTGGCCAGCCTGCAGCGTCAGTATACATACTCAGGTATCATGGGCCACATATTACGGGGGGAGGGGAGAGAGTAGATAAATAAATAGAAGAAACAATGTAAAAGCAAACATTTCTGAAGGAAATATGTCAAGTGTGTAGAAGTGTTTTACTCACATTTGCGCAATGTTGCCATCTGTACCTTTGTAGCAACTTCTTAACAGTGTTTCAGCTGTTGGATTATAGAGATGCTTCTTTACAAAGTTGGCAGCAGTGACTGCTCTCTGAACATACTCCTTACTTTCCAGTGCTTGGCCAGCCTTGGCAAATCCTGTTATCATCAGCCCTGTAAAATAATGCACTGATAATTCATAGACAGTAAGTGCTGTTGTGGTCAATAAATACATAACGCTGTTTTCAGTGAAGAAATTAAACATAGGAACATTAACAGACTCACTGCCAATCCCACTGACCTGAATGGTTCAAATTTATTGCATGCTAATGCTCATCCAATCAAGTGGTGAGCTGTCCCTATGTAAATGTTATTTAATCCTACAAATGTCACTCAAATGCAGAGAAAATTTAAGTGCACTTGTTGAAGGTAAAGTTAAAATATTCAATAACTGTTGAGCCATTGCTTGTTTCCTGCTGCTTATTTGCTTGGCTTACTTTTTGTCCTTGAAGAGGGAGGCACTATGTTTCTCTGAAACATATGTGGACTAACAGCATCACATCCTACAAAATAGTAGTCTTCCAGGGTCACTGCAGCGAGACCCTCAAGTCCTGTGTTTTGTTCGTTCTTTGTCATTCCTGTTCCAAATTAAATAAGTTCAAAATCCCATTTTAGTGGAAAAATGGCTGACCCAGCAGGTAAAATCCCAGTACAGGGTCATGGCAGTGAATGTGCTAAACACATTCGCATGTAATAACCTTGCAGAACAATTACCGTATGTCTAAAACATCTCTGAATGTGTCATTTCCAGACACTGATATAGATACATGACATCATCATTAGAAAGTTACCAGGTTCTGTTTTTACCACATATTGGGGAAAAAAATCGTCATACTAGACATCCTGTTCTACGAGCAGGACTTCACCTCTGTGAGGCTGTCTCCTCAAGGCATGACATAGATAAACAAACAACAAAACAAAAAGAAACTCTGTGGTTTTAGTCTGCAAGCAAACTATACCGAACAGGCAACCGCCATTTGTTTGTGAAGTTAGTGCCAATTTTAGTGGATAGAGGGTGCTGTCTGGTCACTGCACTGATTCCCCATGGCCATTAATTTCGGTTTTCTAGACCGGAGCTGCTATTTCCTTGAAATAGCTCCTCAATTATCATCAAGAGGCTGAGTAGACTCTGTTCCAGACCCAGTACTTTCTCAGAATATCTGGAAGCGCCGGGAATCGAACCCGGACTTTTGGTTCTGAAGCTGGGAACCCTGACCACTAGACCACAGAGGCGATCTGATGTAGACACAGCTTACAACAAAAAGTTCCATCCAAAATGCACCAGCACACACCGAAATTCACTGGTAACAAATAATTTACGAACCATCACTAATACTTGTGCAGCAGAATATTTTTTGAGAAACTAATAGTCACTCAGCTAGTGAGGTTTGTTCAATATATCTGCATATGTGAAAGATGTCCGTGTAAGTTTCACATTAACATGATTACGTTTTTTTTTTGCTTACCTATTGAAGACTAAACTGCAATAAAATTATCTTCTGTATGACAAAATAGCGATTTATAAATGTCTAAAATGAATGATAATAAAATTAACATAATTACATATACTTTAACGAAAATTAAAGTCTGTAAAACTGAAGTAGTAAAACAAATTAAATAAAAAACCTGAGTTACGTGCCCCATAAAGGAATCATCAAACAGCCACAAATGCACCAAGAAAATATTGCCATATGTTGTTCATCACCATATCTAAACATCAACACTCAATGGGTTGCAGTAGCAGTAACAGTCTAGACTTGTATCTGAGAGGTGCTTATTTCAATATTGGCCGAGACAGACTACCTTGAGATTTCTTAAGGGCTTTCTCCATCCCTCTAGACAAATGCCAGGATAATACCTCCATCATGCCATAATCATTTCCTTCCAAATCCTATCCAGTTTATCATTCATCTGCCATCCTACCATTCCACGCTGTTAGCATCTTATCATCAAGATGCGGCCTAGGTCTCTTCTGACGAGCTTCATACAAGATTTCTCTGCCCTCCTTGAGAGCCGCCTGCACGGTCGCCACATCGAGTTCCAACTTCTCTCCTGTCTGCTCCTCAGTCCCAGTTGCTATCAGCACATTCTGGTTTTTCAGTTCATTGTGTGGGTCCTGCAAGAACTTTTCTTCATGTCATACCAACTACATAACTCCATGGAGCACATATGCGCTTGAGAGGCCAACAAACTGCTCAGTGGGTCAAGAGCTACACTACACTTTAAGTAATTCATCAAGCTCACTGGTCCCTATTCTCAGCAAAATGAATCCTGGTGAAACCCTTACATCCTATTTCTAAAAGATCCTTCTTAACATTATTCTTCCACTAATACCCATGTCTCAAAAGTGGTAACTTTCTTCTAGCATTCCTAATTTTATGAGGATTTCTCATCTTCCTCATACATGCTACAAGTTTCTCCCATCTCATCCTCCTTAATTAGATAACCCTGAATTGTGCCTGGATCCATTGCCATCATCATCATCATCATCATCATCAGACAGTGATGTAGATCATTACATGATCATTAAAATGTTACTAGGTTTTATTTTCACCTACACCATGAGTACCATAATTGCCATACTAGAAATTTGGTTAAGAACATAGGACTTCTGCTGTGTAATGTTGCCTCCTTTCTAAGATACTTTAGACAAAGAACAGCAATATTCTGTGCAGGGCACAAATTACGAAGTTCATCACTGTGCAATTTTCACTATCCTTCTGTTATTTCTGGTCTCTCCTGTTAAACTAGAATTATCTTTGTCTTTAAATGTAAAACTCAGATGCCAATCTGTGTTTCTGTACATGCCAAAATCCTGTACGGTCTTTCAAAGCTGGGCAAGAAAACTATTTCACAATTTACACCTTCAACACCCCTATTTAAAATGTAATTTTGAAGACATCATCATCGGAGGTGGAATCCTTAAAATGAAAGTGCCAGGGAAGTCTGGCTCCAAACAGTTCCAGTTAGAAAGAAACATGAAGCTTTTCCCATTATCTAGCAATAGCTTTATATACTTTAAAATACAAAACAGAACAAAAACATAGCCCATGAAGTGCACAAACTTGCTGAGGCTTCCATCTCAGAGGTCAGAAATTAAACCGGCTACAAGAACGTTATGTTCCACATCAGTGTCCTTTAATAGAAGTGGCAGGGTGACACTCCAGGAACCAAACATCACTAGGATGCATGCCCTGGTTTAACATCATCATGAATTTTGTGGGCTTAGATTATTAAGGCCTGTCCCTGTCAACTGAAAGACATCCTTAATAATACCATGATTATTTTTGTTGTCTTTGGTCCTTTCATCCCTTCAGCTCATAATAATTTGAAGATTTCTTGAAAAAAAAAATAGCTTATTTTTCAGTATTAAAAATCTGTGTCATTCTGTATTTAAGCATCCTGTTGCAAGCCATATTAAAACATCTATGTATAGCACTGTCCATCAATAATGCAAGAAATTGTTCCTTTTTCTTCCACTTTCACTTTAACGCAACATGTTCCAACCTTTGATCGCCATCTTCAGGTGTCTTACATCAAAACTGCTATACTGCATTAATATGCGGTAAAATCACACGCTGTAGTGCACTTAATAAAATAAAACAAAATAAAATTCATTAACATTTTTCTATTAAAATAAAATAAAATTCATTAATATTTTTCTATTAAAATAAATAAAATAAAATTCATTAATATTTTTCTATTAAAATATAATAAAATTCATTAACATTTTTCTATTAAAATAAAATAAAATAAAATTCATTAACAGTTTTCTATCAAAATTTTAACGAATTTTATTTTAGTAAGTGCACTACAGCGTGTGATTTTAGCGCATAATAATGCAGTGTAGCAGTTTTGATATAGTAAGACACTTGAAGATGGCCATCTAAGGTCGGAACATGTCGCGTTANCTTTCACTTTAACGCAACATGTTCCAACCTTAGATCGCCATCTTCAGGTGTCTTACATCAAAACTGCTATACTGCATTAATATGCGGTAAAATCACACGCTGTAGTGCACTTAATAAAATAAAACAAAATAAAATTCATTAACATTTTTCTATTAAAATAAAATAAAATTCATTAATATTTTTCTATTAAAATAAATAAAATAAAATTCATTAATATTTTTCTATTAAAATATAATAAAATTCATTAACATTTTTCTATTAAAATAAAATAAAATAAAATTCATTAACAGTTTTCTATCAAAATTTTAACGAATTTTATTTTAGTAAGTGCACTACAGCGTGTGATTTTACTGCATAATAATGCAGTGTAGCAGTTTTGATATAGTAAGACACTTGAAGATGGCCATCTAAGGTCGGAACATGTCGCGTTAAAGTGTCTGTGTCACTCTCTTCAAGGAATGTGGTTTTCTCGTTTACCTGCAAAGGATTTACATTTCCCTCAGGCTTGACATTGAAATGTGTACAAAACACAGTGGCCAGGGAGTGATCATCATTTCCGTTCACATGTTTACTGAGCAGACTCTGCACTTCATTGTATGTCCAGACGCAGAACGCCCCCTCCTTCTTGTGTGATGCACCATGCGTGGGGTAAGAGTCAGCATCCTCTGCGCTATAGAACCCACCATTCTGCAAAACAATACAACAAACTGGTGTAACTTACCAAATACACGTACAGGAATTATGTCAACCGTCAACACAACAAATATACTCAGTTTTAATATTCGATCTTTATAGCTGCTACATGTTTCGGTCGCACAAGACCATCATCAGGCAGTTATACACAGGAATACGTACAGTCACTGAAATACCAATATGGATCCCTATCAGTGCAATGTGTTGTACTATATACTAACATAAAACTCTTGCCTCATGTTGGTGTTATAATTAAAATAGAAAATACATATTTCATTGACTACATATTCCTGTGTATAACTGCCTGATGATGGTTTTGTATGACTGAAATATGTAGCAGCAATAAAGATCAAATATTAAAACTGAGTATTTTTGTTGTGTTGACAGTTGACATAATTCCTATATATATATATATATCTGAAACACACATCAGGATGCAACCAATGAAGATAAGTTATCAGGCTTTCATGACTGTGACTGCTCAGAAAGTGGTCTTCTGGGTTGTAACACCATGTAATGTAAGAGACGAGTATTGATGCTCTTCCTTCTTCATGGCTGAAGCATTTAGGTTGCAGACTGTTTCAGGGCCAGTATATGCTTCTCTCATAAGACAAAAATGGAAATATGAGGAGAGATGGTTCTTTTCTGGGCCATGATATTATTTCCACTATAGCAAGGCCTGAAAACATTATCTTTTCCAGAGTTCCGGTTCCCTCTTGTGAAAAGGAAAAATTCTGGGGACCAGAAAAGTGGTTCTCTCTCTTCCTACTGTTTTCATTGGCCTGCGCCCCACTTCTATATCTCTCTTCACGGGTCTGAGTGACCTCCTCCTTGCAACCTGGTTATATAACCGAAATCTATCCTCATCCCACTCACTTCAGCCCTGCAGATGGAGGAAGCGTACTCCTCCGAAACACATCCATCAACTAGAGTAAATGGTGTCATAACACAGAAAGTACATGCATAAAGGAACCAACCAAACTGAAGTTAAGATGAAAGGACATACCAACTTGTAAAATCACATGTCTATAGTTTCATCTGATACAATTTCTTTGATTCACTTCAACACAATACTTAACCACTGACATATTTTGGTTCATTCTACATGTGATTAAAGGAACCAGCTCCATGAAGCAGAGTTCTTTAGAAGCTCTTCAGTCACACTGATGGTCATGGCAGGCTTTATTGCTTATAGGTTCACAAAGGGTTATTACATGTAGGATGGGAACAGTGTACAGGAAGTGTACAGACCAATAAACAGCAAGGGATCTGGGGATTCGGAACTGACCAAGAACTGAGGGAGTTATATGACATCTCTCACGAGACTCCAGATACCGTACTGCTTCAATTTTTAGATGCACATTTTTCACATTCTTCCCATTTAAAAATTAAAGCATGTCTTAAATTCAAGGAATTATTCACTAGTTTGCAAAATGTCCACAAGGTAGCCTGTAACAAACGTACCATAAACACATTCAGAGTGAGTCATCAATTCAAATCATCACCCCCACCTTTAACTGTGAGTCAACCCCCAACTTTACTCATGGAAAAGCATTTTATTTATGATGCTGCATTCAAAAGGAAAGTTATTCTGTGCACTGAGAAGATAGGTACTCGTGCATGCAGTTGGCAGAAAGAATGCAGTAACTGAGGCATGTGTACATCATTGGTGAAGCATAAAAACTAAACTGTTTCCTTGTCTGACAAACAGAAAGTTCTTTTCTGGATCAAGGAAAGGGAGAAAACCTGAGGCTGATGCCTCTGTATTACAGTAGTTCAAAGATCTATGAAATAAAGGATTACCTGTAACTAGGGAAGTCTTAATGTCTGAAACATCTCACAACCCTATGGGCCTCCATGGCCTGTTACAGGCATAGCTTTACCTTTATAACAGAAAAAGCAATGGATACCATCCTGAGCCAATTAAATCCAGCTGAACACCCTCATGTTTAATTCTTGAAGACCCCTCATCTCATGTATGATTAGTCTTCCAAATGTTCTTTCTGATTCCAGTTGTCCATCCAAATATTTATTTGCATATCTCATCTCTCATGCATTTTACATGCCCTGCACATCTTATGACCAAACATATCTGCTTAAAATTCACCTTATCGCTCAAGTCCCTGTCGACATATGTCAGGATATCCCTCACAATGTCTGCATAGAGAGGATTCTTCGTGGCAACATATGCAGAAGAATAAGCCACAACCAACTGAGCCTGGTCATACAGCATTTTCTCAAAATGGGGCACATGCCATCGATCATCTGTGGAGTACCTTGCAAAGCCCTGCAGAAATAAAACAAAATTAATGGGAAAACAATGTTACAGGAACCTAACAGTCTCTTTGCTCTCTGTCTTCATAAAGTGTTACATTTTACAATATTCAAGGTGCAAATCTGAACAAAATCAGTACAATGTTACATGATTTTTGTCTGCACAAAATCCATAAGCACTTTATTAATATTAAATTATAATATATAATATATATATATATATATAATATTATAATAAATTCCATCACAATCACGGGTTCAGTCATGAGGGAGGAACATCAGTTTTCTAAAATAGATTTTTCCCAAAAATCTGGTAGGGGGAAATGCCTTGTGAGAATGACAGAGATTAGTTCTTTCTAGAAGAAGTAGAGTGATTGAGCTCGGCTATTTCTAAAAGGGGTCCAGTGATTCAGATTAGCTCTTTACAATGGAGGTGACTGAGATGAGCTCTTATGAAGGTCAGATGACTGATATCAGCCTTTTCTAAAGAAGGTCCAGTGACTAAGATCGGGTCTTTATAACAGAAGTTCAGTGATTCAGCTTAGGAGGTCAAGTGACAGATCAGAATTTCATAAAAGACTCAACTAAGTAGTTGCCTTCCTCACCCTATCATGTGAAAATGCCAACAGATCCACTTTTAAATGTATTCTGTTGGGAATATTCAACAATGGACATAGTCAATGCACATAATAATAATAATAACAATAATAACATAACAATATTTGTCCAAATCTAACCTGAGACACATGATCATGAATTCCTCCCTTTGCCATCATCTGGAGGCTGTGGAGACACATGTCTAGGGCTCTCTGCCCTGTCTCGGAGGAAGGCTCTCGTGAATACACATGAAACAAGAAATTCAAGTTGACTGGCTGAGGGAATTTCGGTGCTTTTCCAAACCCACCATACTCTGGTTCAAAACTGTGCGATAATTGCTGCATGCACTTCTTCCAGCATGCTTCACCGGGGACTTCTGCGTTTCTCCCTGATGATGCTTCGTCCAGCACTGATGTCCTCTGCAGCACTTCTATGATCTTTGATCCAGACTCTGAGAATTTCTGACGATTATCCTTCCACTAAAATAAAACAAACAAAAGAAACGAAATCTTCAAAGAATAATTTGTCTGTGCAAGATTTAATGTTCTCACAGAGTAGCTACGAGAATTATCATCTTCTGGGATTTCACATTACATATATTTGGGGTTTATTTAATGACACTGTTAGTATCTTATACTATATAGCACTGAATTATATGATTTAATAAATAATGAGCTGGAGAGAATGGGAAAGGCAGCAGCTGTAGCCTAATATGAGATGCAATCCCAGCAGGAATGACAATAACTACTAGAAACCTTCATCAGGATAGCCAATATCTAGGTTGGGAGTTGGGTCTGAGACTTCCCGAATATGTAGCAGGAGTCAATGGAGCTTCCTCAGATGATCAGCCAGGTCAAAGTGGTCGCATACTGCCGCAGCTGATTTCCTAGGAAGACTTCGAAGCTTCAAATCATACACGAAGCACAAATGCTTATCACTGACCACGATGTCCAGTGAAATATAAATACCTTACGGAAAACACATAACTACAATAAAAAGGACCCAATATCCATCTAAAGTATCTCCAAGGGTATGTGATATTATGAGTAGACAGCCTTACACAAGATAAATCCTGTGTGCTGAATAAGATCGCTGGCATGGCAATTTCAGTTCCCATATTATACTGAAAACGGAATCTACTAAAAAACGCCGTGCAGTCCATTGAAAGCCGACTGAAGCTTCGGAGGAACATGTCGCCTCCATCTTCAGGGTCGAAGAATAGGCCAAGTGAGGAAGCAGTGAGAAGTCGGGTAGCAAACAAGAGTCTTGCTTGGTTTGTTCTCTGACCCTGAAGATGGAGGTGAAACGATCCCCCAGAATGTCAGCTGAGTTTCAACTGACTACACAGCATTACATTATAGAAGACAGAACACTTCACAACCACTGTTATATCCCACAGAGGCCAGTAACATTCTGATGAAGATGTAACAATCTATAGCACTTCCTCATAAAGACACACCCTTCAAAATGTTTCAGACACAGCTACACCTTCATTATCTGTCAAGAGCTGTGCTGTCTCACTTAATGAATATCTCGGAATTGTAATGATACAATACCTGAGTCGCTATGATGGAGAGAAGTGTTCTGAAGCCTGGACGTCCATAGTAGACATCGGCTGGGGGAAAATATGTACCACCGTACACCGGTGTGAGCTCAGGGGTAAGCCATACACTCATCGGCCACCCGCCTCCACCAGACGTAGCCTAGAAACACAGTTCCAATTGAACTCAACTGCAAAATAGGCAAAACATCACCTCTTGACATACACGGAGCAGAATCATATGACATTGGGGTTATGGCCGGGAAGTAGTTCCTCCAGTGACAGGTTGGAGCTTGGGGGGTCAGGACCACGCTCATTGGCCAACCACCACGCCCTGCTGCACCCTGATGAACAGTCATGCCACCATGCTCTCAGTGTGGCCAACAAGAGGCTTCTACAAGCACACAGTTTCCTGTACTACAGAGTGCTCGTCATGGATATGCTAAAGTACATTCTTCGGTAAAACGTAAAGTTGTCCCTGCGCTCAACAAATTAAGCACTATGCCATGAAGGAGTATAGGGGAGTGGAGAAATGGATGTATAGATCCACATTTTCTTCACCTCAGCTCTAGCTGGAGGTGAGTGGTCAGCTTCACGCCCCGGCCGATTTACCCCCGGGGGAAAGAGCTCCCAGTACCCATTCGATAGGAGGTTGGGTGGACCCCAGAGCCAGTCTGCACAATTTGGAGAAGGGAAAATTCTTGACTGTACTGGCACTCGAACTCTGACCCCTCAGTCGTCCAGCCCACAGCCAGTCGCTATACTGACTATGCTATCCCTCCTCTAAGTAGGTCCTTCTGCTAACAAAATTTAAAACAGTTCATTTATAATCAGTAATTATTGGATTTGGTTCATCAGCTTATATTCCAAACAGAACAAAGAAAAGTAAAAAGTAAAGGTACGCCTGTAACAGGCTGTGGAGGCCCATAGGGTTGTCAGATGTCAAGACTCCCACATTTTCTAGACAATCAGCTCAAAGATGTTGGGGAGGTTGTCAGCCTTATGCACTGGCCGACCTTTACCCCCAAGAATAAACCTTAAAGAAAATTGATATTTCCATCCTAAGCAGAAAAAGTGAAGAGGCACCTACCCTGTTGGGTCCTTTAGAAAGAACTAATCTCAAGATCTGAGGTTCTCACAGCAGGAGTTACGAAAACTGCTATTTTCTGCGATACAGTAACGTGAAGTCCATATACGAACCAACATTTTAGAGGAACGTATCACCTCCATCTTCAGGTTCAAAAATGAGCCAAGCAAGAAGCCCTATATATTTGTTATCCCAACTGACAGCTTATTCTGCCTAGGCACCTGCTCTTGCTGGGTTCTTGCTCGGCTGATTTTGGACCATGGAGATGCATGTGATACACCTCTCCGAAATGTTCGTTCATATACAGACTACACATCGTTATATCCCAGAAGATGACAATTTTCAACTAACCTCAGATTCTCCAGCAATTAGGATTTTTCTGAGGTCCAGTGACTGAGGCTAGATTTTTAATGGAGATCCAGTCACATACTGACCTGAACAAAAGTCATGTACATCTTGTCAACATCTGGTCTCTCCTCACGATCCACTTTGATATTAACAAAATGCTCATTCATCACTTCTGCCGTTTCTTCATTTTCAAAAGATTCTCTTTCCATCACATGACACCAGTGACAAGTTGAATAACCAACAGACAGAAAAATTAGCTTGTCTTCTTTCTTAGCCTTTTCAAATGCTTCTTCACCCCATGGGTACCTTAACAAACACAGAGGCACAACAAGTTAGGAAATGAATGCATACCGTAATATTTTTGGCATGTTTTCAACTTTTCAATTATCTAAAAATTGTAATGCTTATAAAATGGGATACTGGACATAAAATGTTTCATTTATTTCCTCTACAAATTATATATATGACATTTTCTGCTCAGATAAATATTTTGTGAGTTACATTCCAGATGTGTGCACAACATCTATGTGGATGTTCATGTGTAAACTGTCCACCGAAAACCAACTGACGTTCCTCCAAAACATCAGTTGATTTTCGACTGCCTACACAGTGTTATACCCCAGAAGATGGGACTCTTCAACTATTCACTCCTCATGAAGGTTTATATTACATGGAGTTGGTCAGCTACTGACTATAGGAAGTATATACTAAGATTCAAAACCACTAAGAGGGCAATGATGCTTTGTGATGAGATACGGTATAAACGAACATCTGAAAATGTTTTTACCAGTCAACTGGGTTGCCAGCATGTTGCAATAGGTATGGAGATTTCTCATATGCTAAACGGTTTTGATGTTTCGGTGGTAAGTTCACATCTCCTCCTGCTGCCATTGGTCTGTACAAGCTTTGCCTGTCGAACGAAATAAAAAATAATTAGCCCATAATTACGTCACTAAAAATATTCTAACATAGGAAGAATACTATGTGTTGTAATGTGAGGTCATGTGAATTGGTATTTTATTTCGGTAACGCTCCTTGTTGGAGTGAGAGCTCTAAAACATTATTACTCAAATACTAGCATCACTTCACACGGCACTTTTATTATTGATAATTAAAATGTCTCTCTAAATCCAGCATTTTATTGTTTGGCGCCACTACTTACCAGTACCACTGGCTCAAATAACAAATGCGAAAACACAGTGATATTGCATGAACGCAGCTAAAAATTAATGGTAACTACGAAGCATAATCTTACACAGCTGACGATGAAATTCACTATATTTTAAATGTGATGTCATGCATTTTAGTTTACAGGCTGCTTTATTTCATTCACAACATGAAATCTAACCTCTTAAACAGTTGTTTCTTGTCGTCACTTATTTCTCTTACACTAAAAAAGGAACCACTTAAACTATGACAGTAACATCCACTTGCTCTTCTAACCAAAGATGATACTACCGGGCATGATTTCAATCGTCCAAAACTCATAACAAGAAAAGTAAGTTCTCAATTTAAAATTACTTTTCCATTTCTCTTTATCAAGACGATCAAGGCGAACATTAGCAACACAAACACGCAGCCGCCAGTATGACGGCTACGACGGCTACGACCGCTGTGACCGGCTGTGACTGCCACCTAGTAGCAAAACAGTAATATATCTCTGCTTACGGTATTTCATATTTCATATTTATTTTGCATTCATGCTGTTACAACTGCAACACTTGAACAAGTCAACTCACCAAATACATCACTGTCAAAAGCTCCACAATCCTTGAATGTATCAGACTAAAAACAAAAACTGTACTTGCCGTACATCATCACCAGGAATTTTAAAAATACAACAATAGCTACTACAATTCCCTTTTCTTCTCTTTTTTTGTTAATTAAAAAACCTTGCTATGCTTCCTCATGTCCCTGTTGAAGAAACTCATTCAATGTATAGAAAGGATGATCAAATAAAAATAATTTTAATTTATGTTTAAATTCATTACATCCCTTTGACTTTTTAACTTCCAAAGGAAGTATATTATATAATTTAATGCCCACATTAATAACACTTTTCTTAAAAACTGATGTGTTACATTGTTGTACATGAAGATCATCTTTCCTCCTAGTATTATACTCGTATAAATCAGTATTTCTCGTAGTGTATATATTATATCTCTTAAAATAACACAACACCTCTATGATGTACAAGGACGTAATAGTTAAAATCTTCAATTCTTTAAATAAAGGTCTGCATGACACTCTGTTATTTACACCTTTCATGAAACGAAGCATCATTTTTTGTATTTTAAAGACTTTAATACTTTCATTTTCTCCTCCCCAAAAAATCAACCCATAACTTACCAACGATTGAAATTTGGCAAAGTATATATTCCTGAGTATATGTAAACTTACCTCATCTTTCAAAGATTTAATAATATAACATACCTTATTCAATTTTGAACACAAGGACTGAATATGTACACTCCATTTGAGATTTTGAGTTATATTAATACCTAAAAATCTAAACTGAGATGTATACTTAATTTTTATATTATTAAAAATAATATCTGGCCCTGAGATGTCATGCGGTTTCTTTAACTGGAATAACATAGCTTTAGTCTTATCATTATTTATAATCATATTGTTTTTTGAAAACCAAGATTCCAGTTGGATCATAATTCTCTTTATTTTATCTTGAAGGATGCTTTTATCTTTATCAATAACCAATATATTTGTATCGTCTGCAAAGAGAACAACCTCCCCATTTGCTATATGTTGGGGTAAATCATTTATGTATAAAAGAAACAAAAGCGGGCCCAATGTAGACCCTTGCAGTATTCCAAATTTTGTATTCCTCCTTATCGAACTAAACCGATTTCTCGAGTACTTATTATCATTAGATGTTATTTCAACATATGGAGAACGCATTTTCAGATAGGATTTTAACCAATCATTAATTTTTCCTCTTATTCCATAATGATCAAGTTTTTCTAGCAGAATATCGTGATCTATAACATCATACGCTTTTGAAAGATCGAAAAATATACCAACTGCAGTTAACCTCCTATCCAGATCTTCCTGTATATTACCAATAAATGTCTGACATGCCGATATAGTTGACTTATTTTTTTGAAACCCATTGTGAACCATTATTCAAAATCTGCGGGCATTGTCATCCAATTAGTTTCCCCTAAGTTTCGAGTAAAGCTCCTTACAAAATGGATCGGTGCTTAATTATGTTAGCCAACATTAAATAACAGTTGAATCAGGTTTTCTGCCCTCTTGATTAACGAATGGAACGTTACTTGCTGAAGGTACTGCCTCTTAAGCACTGCACCTCCTTCTGTGGAAGAATGGTGGCACAGGTCCTCTCATTTTCATCTCAGAACAATATGGAGATAACAAGTCAGCTTCATGGCTGTATANTGAATCAGGTTTTCTGCCCTCTTGACTAAACGAATGGAACGTTACTTGCTGAAGGTACTGCCTCTTAAGCACTGCACCTCCTTCTGTGGAAGAATAGTGGCACAGGTCCTCCCATTTTTCATCTCAGAACAATATGGAGATAACATGTCAGCTTCATGGCTGTATGGGCTGTGTTGTGTTCACAGGTATAAAGTAAATATTATCCACAAATAATTTAAATTTATACATTTTGTATGTGGTCATAATGAATCAAATTTAGTTAAATTAAATAAAAGAAATTGTGCAAGTAAATGTGTTTACTTTGACTCTTGTGTGATCTACTGATTACCATCATTAAATTATCAACCAAAAACTTCACAGTCTTTCAAGCCATCTTAAACTTTCAGCTTCTATGGTGAACAGTCTTCCTTGGGAAGCTAACAGTCACGTAATGTGTCAAAAATTCCTCATCTTTTATGGGCTCTGAATGTTCAATATTATGATGATGATTATGATTCTCGTGGATGAAACTACGAAAATTATCTTCTGTGATATGATGCCTGTGGTCTGGTAGGTTGTTACCTACATTCTGGAGGTACCTACTGCAGTATGTTCTTCAAGAATGTTGATGAATTTGTATCAGATTACATGGTGTCTCATCCCACAAGACCATCCATTCAGCGATGTCTTCACATAAGCCATGTGTGTAGGTCCTGACACCACAGCCTGGCACATCCTCAGATTGTGGATAGGATCTAGGACATCTTTATAGATTCAAATTATAACGATAATTTCTTTTCAGTCCCCATTATAATCTGGATTTCTACTGTTTGTCATGAATCATCTATTTCTAGTTGCTGCAGGTGCCATAATAATTTCTCTGCCCTCCATCTTCAATCTTGAAGTTTTTGCCATAGTATTTTTAAATCATTCAATTAATTTCTTGTTTAGGCACGTTGGAATACCTCCACTGTAGCCATGCAAGTTGCAGAAGGCACTGAAAAGGGAACCCGGAGCCTGGGGGAATAACTGGGTCATCCTGTCACTAGGGGACTTAAATACAAGACACCTGGTACTCCAGACTGGGGGTTCCATGCAAGCCTGAAGACCTTGCTCTGTAAAAAAAAAAATCCTGCTGCAAAATCCAGCAAAGTTAAAACCAGATGCAATTTGGCAGAATCTTCTAAGGAAGGCTATGGCTCGAAAGGGGCTGTTCTGCCAATGTTGATGATTCATTAATTACTGTATATGCATATAAACATTTGTTTATTTAATGGTTTATTTAATAACTGACAGTAGCTTATTTTACAGTTTCAGATGACAGGATGATCAATACTGGAAAAGGTGGGAAGAGGATATGGCCTGATTTGAGCCATTTGTCTGGAGGGACTGAGCTTAGGTAGTGTATGGATGCCACAAAGTAATGTTAGCACAAAATACGTACATTTACATTTTAATACTCGCATTCAAACAGAATACAGGTACATTGGCTAGCAACTTCATGTCCCATTTCCATATACCCTGCTTAAGAGTATATAGACCTACAAAAAAAAATACTGGAAAATACTTGAGACTAGTATAATTTACATTGGCATTACACAATCCTTAAAAACCACACTAAAAGTCTGGCTTTAATGTACAATACTTTCATTAAAATGAACAACATAGTTCTCTAATATCTTACATTTTCAGAACAAATTTACATTAAATCATAACAAGAACTTGGGTTTTACTCTGCAAATAGCTACAGATGTCACACCCATGCAATTTCTATGTTCTAATACAGCAAAACCCTCATATAATATTCTTCAATTTAACGTTTCCCTGCAGTGTTCAATTTCAGTAACCGAAAGTAAAGAACACAGTGTTAAATTCTCTCTCTTTTAAGGTTTCCCTCTCTATGGCGTTAAAGCTTAAATGGGGGTGTCGCTGTTTCACGATACTGTCTGTATCACTTTCTGCTAAGCTGCAAAGTTAATACTACAACAGCACAAAATGTTCCTCTTGCCATCTTCAGTATCCAGAGTAATGTTTCTTCATTGTCCAGTTTCCAAATCTCATCTCCTGAAATGGATTTAATATGCGTTTTCCACTTACACACAAGTCTCGCTCCTTTCTTTCTTTCTCGTGGTAACCAGTGTAACACATTTTTCAGTGATATTTCCTCTTCTGTTCAACTTGACCATACATCTCACTGCTCCATTTTTACTTCTCACCTGAAAGATATCTTAAATAATAAAATTCAACCATCTTTATTTCACTCAATTTTTCAGCCAATGGCCAGATTAAACTCCATATAACAGAATACTTTCAGGTGTGGTGTGAAATGTTTCTTAATTTCCTGAAGAAAGAATGTTTCCATGATTCCATGCAACATTTTTGTTGCAGTTTTTCCCATACAGATTCCGTTTGGAATATCTCTGACACATTCCGAAATCAGATATACAGAAGTTTAATTTCATCTATGAAATTCATCGAAAGTTTACCTTTCAGTAATGTAACAATTATAAATTATAAAAGTAATCAGATTAACTAGAATCAATTACTATAAATACTGAAATACAACAATAAAATCACGAAAAATTTTAATCTCTGTTTCTTCGGCCAGCAGTCAACTCCCATTGTACCACGCACCATTATTACAGGATCTACTGTAAATTTGACTTATGCTTCAGTTATATGTGGATGGGAAATGTGGCAAGTAGGCCGACCAGCACAGTTTCACTAATGTTCACCTATAATATAGGCAAACCGCCTTACTTTCCTGCTGCAATCTGCTTCATGCGATTCAGTGCACTTCCAGCACGGAACCACTCAATTTGCTGTTCGTTCATTGTGTGGTTCAGAGAGATGCTTTCTACTTTGCCATCAGAATGTTTAATTTCTGCCTTCACCGGCTGTAACATAAAACAAGAACACACACACTATTCATTGCTTCTTTTGAATACAGAATAATTCAG
Organism: Cryptotermes secundus; assembly: GCF_002891405.2. NCBI lineage: Eukaryota > Metazoa > Arthropoda > Insecta > Blattodea > Kalotermitidae > Cryptotermes > Cryptotermes secundus. The sequence continues at coordinate 1,758,835 of NW_019718618.1, read as the reverse complement.
AATAGATGAATGTCAAATCACATATACATGCACATTTCTAACTCAACTTAATTCTCACGTTACCCCTCTGTGGCTTATTTAAACGGATGTCAGTATCTCACGCTGCACCGTATCAAATGTTAAGCTGCTATGTGAATAATAAAATGAAGGAACCAATTGTGGTCTGAGGCACTATCCTGGCATTTGCTTTGAGAAAGGAAAACCATGAAACATTCCGTAGCCTGTAGTCTGAAAGTGAACTATATTGACCAAGTGACAGCTGCTTGCTGGCAAAATTAGTGCCAACTTTGGCAGACTGAGGGTGTCACGTGGTCAGCGCAATGGATCCCCACGGCCGTTAATCTTGGTTTTCTAGACTGGAGCCCCTGTTTCCTTTAAATACCTCCTCAGTTATCCTCATGAGGCTGAGTGGACCCATTCCAGACCCACTACCTCTCTGAAAATATCGAAGCGCCAGAAATTGAACCCAGACGTCTGGATCTGTAGCCAGGAACTTTGACCACAAGACCACAAAGGTGGTCTATACATACACACATATATAAAGTGTCGCATGAGGAAAGGTCAATATTCTAGGAGGTCATAGTATCAGTCATTCTAAGCAAAATTATGTATGTACATGTGTCCTATTCCGTACGGTTTCCAAGATAGAGGTCTTTCACTGTACAGACGAGCAACATGCCATGTTCTCACATGAGTTGCTACCTGCACTGATGTTGATGGTGGAATTTTCAAAAATGTATTATACTAGGTAAACTGTATCAACTTTAGCAATAAATA
>NW_019718618.1:1487215-1757655 GCF_002891405.2 Cryptotermes secundus | reverse complement strand
GAGACGACGGTGGTAACAGCGGTTACTACCGCTAGCGTTACTAGCAACACAGCGCCAGGTAACAAGGGTACTTATTACGTGGCCGTTTTCTGTATTGTCCGATCGAGGCTACATGAGGGGCAGCGAAGGCTATTCACAGTCAGTCCTGGAGCTACCTACGAGTCAGTCCTCGAGCTACCTCCGAGTTAGTTCCGAGTTAGCCAGCAACCAGTCAGTTGTATTCTGGCATTTGGAGTGTACTAGTTGTGATACTGCAGATAGCAGTAGTCGTAAATCTGTAATTTGGGTGATTGTAAGTGCGAATGTGAAATAAAATTCGCTATATAAAATACGGCGTGAAGTTATTTGTCGCGATATACGCCCAATACGCGACAATATATATATATAAGAGCAGCACTTATGTGCTTCCCAATTTGATGTTTATGGTTACAAAATAATTGCAGCTCTTAGCAAATTAATCTTAATTAAAATGACAAACAAACCTTTCCAGGTGCAAGATTCTTCAGATCAAGCAGAGAGATCTTATCTGAAGGCTGAATCTTGTCATAATCTGCAGGGTTTGCGAATGTCAGAGGCAGAAGACCCTGCTTCTTAAGGTTTGTTTCATGGATACGGGCAAAGGACTTAACAATAATGGCACGGCCACCAAGATGTCTGGGTTCCAGGGCAGCATGTTCCCGACTGCTCCCCTCCCCTATAAACACAACAGATGAGAAACAAGATACATTCTGTTTCAATAACTATGGAAACACTTGGAACATACAAAGCTATGGAGGCTTGGCAGTGTTTATTAGACCAGTATACACCCACATAACTTGAAATAATACGTGATACAGGTCCAGAAGATTCAGTGTAACGTGTCAACACCAAACACAAACTCTTTATTAAATGTTTATGTATTTAGTCCGTCAATAATGCAAAAATCATTAAAATATTCAGGTGTTCTGATGTGTGTTAACTGTTACACTGTCTTGATGCATGCTAAAATTGTGTGTTGCAGTCTACATGCATCGAAACATCTGTGGCCGAAACATGTATTGGTTTTGAATAGTGAATATTTTAATGACTGTTGCATTACTGACGGACTAAATACATAGAGGTTTAATAAAGATGTGCAACAGAATGCTGAAATACATTACAAACTCTTTAATTTTTCCCCTTAAAAGATGTTCAGCAGTAAGGATTACAAAGGACATGTTAAACTGCATTAAGGTCAAATATTTGAGATGTTTATTTTGATAAAATAAAAAAGTCCTTATGACTAAGTACAATTATGTTTCAATTAAACATATACACAGTGAAGCCCCCATTTATGGTTTACTTGGGGCCACTGGGTAAGAACAGTAACTGATGATATTAAGTAGGTGAAATTTATGAGACTGATTTGGAATTATTGAAACTGAATGCTAACTGAGGGTTAAACTTAACTCAAAAGATAACAAATGGGAGTTTTATTATAAATATAAATATATTTCATGTTTATGAGGTGGGCACGGCATGTAGCACGAATGGGGGAGACGAGGAATGCACATAGGATATTGGTGGGGAAGCCAGAAGGAAAGAGCCCACAGGGAAGACCAAGGAGTAGGTGGTTGGACAATAATAGAATGGATCTTGGAGAGAGAGGATAGATCGGGCTCAGGATAGGGACCAGTGGAGGGATCTTGTGAACATGGTAATAAACCTTCGGGTTCCATAAAATGATGGGAAATTCTTGAGTAGCTGCTGAATTGGCGGCTCCTCCAGAAGGGCTCAGCTCCATATATTTCATTTCTGCCTATAACTTTTGATTGGAACTTTTTTTATTCCAACAAATATTTAATGAGCTATACCCAAGGATATATGCATAAAAACATGCAGGTCTTCATGTAACGTTCATTACTGTTCAATTTTAAACAAAACTGGAGCATGTTGACAGGCTTAAGTCAGTATCCCCCCTATATACAATTATGCAACTGTTTCAAGGATACAAACAGATGCAGTAATATCAATGGATGCACAGGGGGCCTGTGAACACGCCTGAAAATTACCTTATCTTCTAGTACACGTAATTTATACAAACACTACACATTCGAAAATTTATTATGAATTTCTTGGTTTAACCAGAATTATAAACTTACCGTAGTTTTCATCTCCAACGGCCACCCATTTAATACCAACTTTTTTATACGCTCGTGCTACATCAGGAACTGTGCCCCACTCATTTGTTTGTTGGTTTCTAATCTTATTCATTTCATCATTTTCAGCATTGGTTGCGCCAATGAACATATTGTTAGAAATATTGTCCAAGTGTCCACGGTACTTGAGCCAAGGTCCAGCTGCCGAAATATGATCCGTTGTGCACTTCCCTTTAACCTTGAGACAAAGAAGGTAAGTTAACATACATATATGTATGCCATGTTCAATCTCTAAAGAGTGCATCCTGTTGCATATTTCCAAAAAATTCTACTATGCCTGTTCCATCTAATGCAACTCAAAAGAATGTATAATAATGTTATACATTCTTTGAGTTGTGTTAGATGGAACAAGCGTAATAGAATAGTCTGCCTTGTTCATTCTCTCTTGCTTAATTATCCTGAGAACCACAAAACACGTGGGAAAAGGATACTGGACATAAAATGTTTTTCACTGTCCTCTACAATGTTTACCTGAAACATTTCCTTTTTCTTCCAATAAATATCTAGAGTTCTGCTCGAGATATGTGGAGAACTGCATGTAGGTCTTCATGTAAACTGTTCTTTCTTGTTCAATCTTAACCTAACTTTATTATGTGCTGATGAATTCTATTAAAAACTCCATGATATGACTTTTCACAGTAACCATTAACTCTTTCTTGAGCTGTTACATGTGGACACACACACCAACATGGCAAAGCAATTTTGCAAGCAGTATTGTCAATTGGCTCAAAAAAAAAAAAAAAAACATATTACTGCTCTCTGCTAGCTAACTCCACAGAACAGAGTATCTGTGACGAACTAATTGCTCAAGGAATTGTTACCCTCACAGTGTCAATGTAGGAACTCCACTGTTACATAATTCACTGAGGTCCTGCTATGTACTCAGAATTACTGCGTTTTTGGACTTTGTCCATCATCCAGTATCTTAGAAACTAAAAAACAAGTTTTGGAAACAGATCCAGTTTCCGAAACATTGTTTTCTAGTTTCTAGAATACTGGAAGATGGATTAAGTCCAGAAACCCAGCAATTCTGAGTATTATACAACACTCTCAGAACCCTGTAGAATCTACTCAGGGAGTCTTGAATATTCTATTTGTCACAAAATTTACAGGTTAACAAAAATTAAATATATTCCTTTGTAAGTCCGTCCACTTTAGACTTGTTATCTTACCATATACGCTCCTAACTATGGTGGGATAAAATTGCATTACAAATTGCCATTACAATGCAACTACCTTAATAAGGATGGTGAGGTCAATCAGATCTTTTCCATCCCAAACATCAAATGGTTCTAAAAGCTGCAGTCGCTGGCTCTTTGGGTCAACATCTACCTTCAACTTGCTGCCATCTCTAGGCGGTGCTTCATACGTATCTTCACCAGGATCAAAACCTTTTGATGGCAGCTCATCTCCATATGGTGAGTCCAAAAGGAATTCCTTACCTACAAATATTAATAATATCAAAATGATTTTTCTTTTCTTTATATTTTATTTTATGTTTATATTTTATTTTTTAAACATTTGGAGAAAGAAAATTTATAGACATTTTAATTTGAATTGAAGATTTAAAAAAGTGCAAATTTTAGAATTCAAATTGACGCATGTAGGTTAACAAAGATTTTATACATACATACAATTGGAAAGACTGGTGATTTTAAATTTTAAACTACGGGCAGTGTAGCAGCTACGTAAGAATACACACCTGATGATGGCCATTTAGGGCCGAAACATGTAGTGTGGAGGAAGGGAAGAAGAAAGGACTACAATAAAATTGTTGCTCTTAAGGAGTTTGTCTCATATAGATTCTGTGAGTGTAACAGGATGCTTAAATATAATATTGTAAACAAATCAATATTTATTTGTTTACATCTTACTGTTAGTAGCACTGAGCACCACCATATTTCAGAATGATCAGTAAATAATGAATTGGAAAGAACATGAAAGGAAGCAGTTGCAGTCTAAGTTGATGTATTGCCACAAAATTCACTCGGAGGAAATAAGAAATGTCATAAAAACCTCCAGCACGAAAATTGGCATCCCAACTGGGATTCAAATCAGGACCTCCTGAACACAAGTCAATCTGCTAGATGAGTCTTCGAAAATACCCTCTGATACTTGGTAGCATAGTTGGTTGAGGCACTATGCTACCAGCTGGAAGGACGCAGGTTCAAGTCCTGAGGAGGTGGATTTTTTCAATTGACCTATTCCTTCCAGCTGCATTATGGCCCTGGGGTCGACTCAGGTTCTAACAGAAATGAGTACCAGGAATCTTCCTGGGGGTAAAGGGCGGCCAGTGCATAAGACTGACAACCTTATTGCCATCTGTGAGCTGACTGTCTAGATGATGTTCGAACCTTGACGTCTCACAACCCTATGAGCCTTCATGGCCTGTTACAGGAGTAGCTTTACCTTTTTATCTTATAACTTACCATCTGTTCCCTTCAGTTTATCTTTGGTTGGGTCAAAATTCAGAGTTCCTGCAATAGACAGCGCTGTCACTAGCTCAGGTGATGTTACGAAGGCATGAGTTGCTGGATTGGCATCATTACGGCCAGTGAAGTTTCGGTTGTATGATGTAACAATGGTATTCTTTTCGCCTTTTTTCACATCTTTACGATCCCACTGACCTATGCAGGGACCACAAGCATTGGCTAGGACAGTACCACCAAAGTCCCTCAACGTCTGGGCCTAGACGTATGGAAGAAATTAATTACACATATTACCATATTTTTCATGCAAAACAGCATAATGGTTTACAAAACGGGAATTAAGAAATGACCTCCATTTAATGTTTCCCCTCACTTCATATTCAGTTTCAATGATTTCAAGTCAATAATCTCAGTGATAAACTTCCTCCATTTCAGATTTTCCTCAGCTTAGTGTTCATACTAATCTGTCCCGTTTAGTATAAATAACTTGTTAATTGTGGTATATTTTACATACCTCTTCATCTTTACTTCTCATTATAAGACATTCTAGGATTTTTAGTGCCCCCTTTTTTTTGTGGGGGGGGGGGGAGATGCCTCTTACATAGTAGAAAAAACAGCACTATGATGAAAATAAAGATCAACATTTTGGCTGCTGTCAAATTCCTGAGTTCAAAGTTTACAAACTCTTTGTCGTTCAAATTCTGAGTTATTTTTGTTATGCAATTCCAGCCTTTATTATTACTAGGAGATCGAGGGCAAGAGTTCAAATTTATGCAGAACTTACAATGCCGTCTCGTTCAATAGTTGCCCGAACCTGCTCAGACCCTGGAGTCACGTTGAAGGGAATCTTTGACTTAAGACCATGCGTCAAAGCCTGTTTTACGATGCTGGCACACCGACCCATATCCTCGTAGCTTGAATTTGTACAGCTGCCAATGAGACCTGAGGAGCAAACATCTACATTAAAAAACAGAGTTCCATTTGACTAAGAGAACATTAGGAGTACCATTAACTCCTGACTATTCATCCTGAAGATGGCAACTGAAATGTTTGCTGAAACAAAAATATTTGGCATTCTTTGAAATTTATTCCTGGAAATTGAGACTGTATGAGTATGAGGGGTGAGCCATAAAAACCGGCCCTTTCACTGCGACTTTCAATGATCTATTGTGCTTTCCCTTTGGATTAACCCTTTATTAATCCTACACTTCGAATGAAATGTAGGACTTTATTTATAGGGACGTCACAAAAGTCACTTGGTGTCTTGAAGAACTTACCCAGGTGGCGATATCTTAGGTAAGCTATAGCCTCACAATCACATATGATGCGTGTGGCTGATTCATCTTCCTGTAGACACTTTTCACAAGTTGGGTCGTCCCAGTTTTGAAATGTTTGGAAATCCTACCACTCAAGTTGATCTCCGCTTAATTTTAACAGGTCCCTCGCTCTTCTGGCAGAGGGTCCTGATATAAATCCTTTAGCCTGTTTGAATGCAGTTGTGGATTCCCAGTGTTTTCTGTGATATCTGTTAGTCCAGTCCCTGATCGCTTTCTTGGCAACTCCAACTTAGATGCCGCAAGCTGGTTTAGGTTCTATGAACGGCTGTTCAGATCCTGTTCTTGCCAGCTGATCTGCCGTTTCATTTCCAGCAATACCTTCATGGCCTGGCACCCATATCAGCTGAACTGTTATGTAAATCGAGACTGTATGACACTGCAGCCATAACCATAAAATAAGCTACAATAGTTTGATCACAACACTCAAGTGTGTAACGTATATGTAAACCAGCTCCTCAGAGCAGGAGCCTTCTTTTAAGAAGCTGAGTGTCTTGTATGCCTTTTAGTGAACTCATAACTGTTCCAAAGAGACTGGAAATGGAACCTAGCCTGAGTCAGTTGAATCTAGTGCACCTCGACACCCATTCCTTTAAGATCCACTTTAATATTACCCTCGCATCTACATCCAGTGTATCAAGTGATACAAATTTGAGGTTCCTCATGCAGTTTCATAACTTATTTTTGTTTTGATTTGAGCAGTGGTTGGCTCAAACAGCCTCCATGCTGGATGATATCATTTGCCTGTAATTACTCTGAACATATCTGCAGATATCCTCCACTTCCAGAGGCCATTTTGTCTGTCAACAATGCAACATTTGAGTCATTCTAATATAAAAAGATATCAAATCTCTTACCAACTTTGATATCAACAGGCCAACCCTTATCTGTTGCAGTTTTGCCAACCTTTGAGATGGGATGCGCCAAGTCAGGAGTGAACGGACCATTGATATGGGGCTCCAAGGTGTTCAGATCCAGTTCGATGACCTACAAATAAACCACCAATTCAGTTCTCATTCAAATGCTTTCCCCTGGGTACCTAGCATCACACTTGAAAGTGATTTAAATATATGTGTCTTAATTTGTAAGATTTGAGATTCCCAAGGCATTTACTATGAAGAATGCTGTCTTCTGGGATGTGGCACCATGTTGATCTTCTGTGAACCGATGTTTCGGAGGAATTCATCGCCTCCATCTTCATGGTAGAAAAAACGAGTGAGGAAAAGTGTCAGCAGGTGGCTCCAGTTTGTAGATTTTTCTACCCTGAAGATGGAGGCGATACGATCCTCTGAAATGTCAGTTCACACAAAACTGACAAGGCGCCACGTCCCAGAAGACAGCATTCTTCTAAGTGTCTTTAATTTGTTGCAAGAGTGAGGTGAGACAGAGTTCTACAGTACCCTGGCCTTCAATGGGCCAGCCCCTGATGATGGATCAATGTGGAGTATTGGTGGAAAAGTGGCACAAGAAAATCGATATGAAAAAGTTATACTCTGCCCCAGTGCCACTCTGTCCACAACAAATCACAATTAATTTGTGAAGTTTAGATAATTACTGATTCTCAAAAAAAGAAAAATATTCTGGTGTAACTGCAGTCACGCCGCATTATAAGGCAAGCAGGAAACATACCTGGTCATATGGGGCATTGGCATCAGCTGTCAGAAGGCTCTTGGCATATTTATCAGCTTCGCTGGCGATATCTTCTCGCCTAGTCGCCTTCAGATAGTCTCTCATACGAGAGTTGTATGGAAACAAGGAAGTGGTGGCCCCAATTTCTGCCCCCATGTTACAGATTGTGGCCATACCTAAAATTCAATAAAAGAAAATTATGTAATATCTAAAAACAGGAGTGGGGCAGGACCTTACTAGCCTAAAAGGGGTTAATACCATGTGACCAGGGAAAAAGTCATTACTAGAAATGTTCTGGGTATGGTCAAATATTAATTAACATCATCATCAGTAATCTGTCAGACGAGAGGTCCACAGTCTCTTCCAAAACAATTCATCCACTTACTGTGATCTAGAGCTTTCTCCTTCAAATGACAGTATCCTCTTCTGTCTTCTTGTTGTAACGCCTGCATGACATTTCCTCTAGAAACACTCCCCCCTGGAGATCCGATTGGGGGAGTAGTTTACCTCCGGATTGTTTTGTCTCCAGAGGAAACATCTCGCATACATGGTATCTCTGTTTTTGGAAAGAGACTATCCAGGAAAAGTGATAATATGGTAGGTTTTCCATTTGCTTTCCACATCGCAGTACAGCAGCCGTTCAAACCACACTGGTCACGCCTGTTGCTATACAAACTTGAACCATCTCGAGATCATTTGCTCCGTGCTTCAAGTCGCTGCTGATGACGCTGCTTCCGGCATCAGTTTTTGGTGTCTCTCTTCGTCTGATGCCTACCCTTTGACCTGTCCAGCAAGGGAGGCCCTGCCAGTAGCTACGCTACCACTGGTATAGCTCTCAGGGTCCTTGACATACTCAAACCCCCTCACCACGATAAGGTGGAGACACCAATGAGGGGGTAATTAACATATCTGCCTGAAATGGAAATCACGTATTTCTCTATTTTAAGAGTTGAAACCAAGAGCCTCCTTGGACTGTACTGTGAAAATATTGTCACGTGTTGGGCATATAACGCACAACAAATAACTTCATGCCGTTCTGGATCTAGCGAATTTATTGCACATTTGCTCTCGCAATTACACAGCCACTGCCATCGGCAGTATCACAATTATGTCTTCTGCTGTAGTCCCTGCCATGTACTCAATACAAACCGACTCGACGACTGCTGGATTGAAACTGACGTCGGTCACTTCACGATCCACGCTGTGTCACTCCTAATCACACTCTGCTCACATAGCTTTTTATACTGTTCCCTGTTGCCTCGTGTTATCAGCGGTGTCCCCTTGTTATGTCACAGTGGGAAGTGCCGTTACGTCAAGNTAAAATTCAATAAAAGAAAATTATGTAATATCTAAAAACAGGAGTGGGGCAGGACCTTACTAGCCTAAAAGGGGTTAATACCATGTGACCAGGGAAAAAGTCATTACTAGAAATGTTCTGGGTATGGTCAAATATTAATTAANGGAGGGGGACAGAGTGTTGACTGGCCTGTTACCGTAGCAGCGGCAGCTGCTCCAATGTTGTTATGTCACCACGCCTGACACAGTTCCTCTTCTGTTTCGTCAACGTGGGGGAGGGGATGTTTACCGAGCGTTGCGTAATAATGGAAGGAGTGAGGGTATGTAATATTACTCGCGAGGCCGCAGAGTTCACATGACCCCTACTTCCTGTTGCGCCATCCACGTCACACTATATACAGAAGTTTTATGCTTTCAGCATGTTCTTAAGACCCATGTCAGATTATGTGATCAGTACAGCGTGTGCGTGTGAGAGAGAGAGAGATATGAGAACAATACATCCAGATAGATCATAATCTTTCTAAAACAAGTCAAATGACCTGTAATAGAAACCAGAATAAGATTAATCCAGTTATGTGAAAAGCTATTCCTATCACCAAAAAACATTTTTCCCTCAAATATATTCTGATGTAACACAATTCAAGGTACAGTATTTCCTACCTGTGCATGAGATGGACTCAACACCAGGACCGAGGTATTCCACAATAGCACCAGTGCCACCTTTCACTGTCAGGATGCCAGCAACCTTGAGGATGATATCTTTGGGTGATGTCCACCCACTGAGTGAACCTGTCAGTTTTACACCTATCACCTGTAGGGGCAATGATAATAATACTAATGAATCTTAATTTTATCCTCTCATCCATGTTAAGTGGAGTCGCAATACATCAGGCAGTATAGTGACAGGCAATGGGCTGGACGGCATAGGTTCGATTCCTGGCAATGTAAAGATTCTTCCCTTCTCTGCAGTGTCCAGATTGATTGTGTGAGGGCTATAATGTTGAATAGACAGAATACCCTACCTTAGGGCACTTCAACTCCCAGGGAATGTTTGCCATCACATCCACAGCGTCAGCGCCACCTACACCAATACACAGACATCCCAAGCCGCCACCATTTGGCGTGTGGGAATCAGTGCCTATCATCAGCAAGCCAGGAAATGCATAATTCTCCAGGATGATCTAGAACACAAAACAAGCCCAAGTAAACAGACAACAGTTAGTTTCAATATTATATTTAAGCATCCTGTTGCACTCCATACGATAAATGATATAAACTCCGTCTCAAGTGCAAACAATATATTTTGTGTCTTTGATCTTGCTCCCTACACTACATGTTTCGGCCTCAGACGGCCATCATCAGGTGTATAACACTCACGTCGCTGTCACACTGCACCCAGTTCAAAATTTAACATCTAAAACACTCTCCCTGTCATTATCAACTTCTACTTCGTTGATAGCTGTCCACCCGTAGATTACTTCACACACGTTAATTTTGAGTTTATTGTAATAGCACCATAATAAAATCTTTAGTTCTAATTTTGAACTTTTAAATTCTTGTCCAAATTTTAAAATTTTAAAATTGTTAGGGTTATTCGCCCTGTGTTTGAAGTGCTGCAGCGGCTAGTTCTTGTTTCCACACTGTATAGGTGTTATCCTGTGTGGTCTTTCTGTGTGCGTGCCGCTGCTATTCTTTACTACGTGTCTACAGTTAGTACAGTCTACTACAGTTAGTTGGTTAGTTATTTGGAGAGGGTGGGTTTCCCCATGCACCGTGACCAGTTTGATCTATTGTGCTTCCCTCTATGATATTCTACCAGTCTCTTTACTCTACCGATAAATGGTGTGTACCATCAGTCCTGCCGAGCAAGCGAGTTCGGCCACTTGCTTAGTGGTGTCTATAATGCTTCCCCCATCTATCAGAGGCCTTAGAGGCTATTGTTGGGTGGGAAACGTCCTGGAATTTGGCTCAGTGATCCCCTTTGGGGATATGAGAAACAGATAATAATGCTGCGCCATAGCTCAAGTGGTTAGTCGCTGGCTTCCCACTGCAGCAGCCCAGGTTCGATCCTGGGTCTGGTCAAGTGGGATTTGTGGTGGACAAGGTGGCAGTGGGGCGGGTTTTCTCAGAGTACTTTGGTTTCCCCTGCCAGTCTTCATTCCACCAAATTCTCCATCATAATCGCCCAGGGCAGGCTACAATAGGCCAATCAGTGCCCACCGTGCCGAGTGGACCTAGCTGGACTCCACCCCCCACTAAGCAAATTAAAAAAAATACAGACAATAACAAATCCTGAAATTTGGTTCCAGGAATTTTAAAAATTCTTCCCACATCACAGACTTTGTTCATTACACGATAAAACAAACACGCATTTGCTTATACGTAACAACAGATGAGAATATATGCCATTCCTACACATGTATCTGTAAGTGAGCTTCTAATTTAAATACCTTCCACCACACTCTGCACTAACTATTTTGTATATATAATCCACTTCAATAAATATCTGCATAAATTCATAATGAAACATTTGAGCCAACATCAACAAATATCAGTATAAACTTACCCACTTATCATTTCAAATCTCACCTGATGAATAATCCCTGAACCAGGCTTCCAGAATCCAACTCCATATTTGGCACCAGCAGAAGCTAAGAACTTATAAACCTCCTCATTGATGTCCTTGGCACGTGCCAGATCTTTTGTGCCACCAATCTGAAAACAGAGTATACCACTGAAAGTGCTATCCTTCCAGTTGNCTATGAATCAGTCTGAAATTTAGTATGGGGTCGTTTGACAGATGGCAGTACACGACGGTAAAGCCAACTTCCCTCAGCAACGCCACCTGTCTTCAAACACGGGTACTTATTGATCGACCCTCGTAAAGAACCCGTATGCAGGATTTTTGGTTTTCATAGCAGTAGTCCTATCTTCCAGGATACAGAGCCATGTAGTCCATTGAAAGTCAACCAACCGACTACATGGTGTTATATCCCAGAAGACAGGACTCATGTTTGGAAACTAAGAAGCAACCTTAAGTCTCTGAAGATTACAGCTTTCTGGAATATGACGCTGTGTAGTCTGGAAGAAAGTTAGCTTATTTAGGAGGAACCTGCTACCCGTACCTCAAGCTTAGAAAAGCAGGAGAAATGAGAGAACGACAGTACTGATAAAGAGAAATGAAAAAGACAACTCCATGGCCTGTAGTCCGCAAGCGAACTATACCGACTGAGCGACCGCCACTTGTAGGTGAAGTTAGTGCCAATTTTTGCGGATAAAGAGTGTCGCGTGGTCAGCGCAACGGATCCCCATGGCCATTAATCTTGGTTTTCTAGACCACAGCTGCTATTTCCTTGAAATAGCTCCTCAATTATTGATAAAGTGAAATAAGAGAAGGAAATATTTGAGGGGAAAATATGACAGAAAAAATTTTTCATGAAGAAAGTTCAAGGTTCTTCCACCCTGATGATAGACAAAATAAGTTACTCTGAAATGTTACTCACTTTCTATCAGACCACACACCATCACAGTCCACTCTTTCTCTATACACTGTTTTCGAGAAAGGTAAGGGGCAATTTCATTTGACAGTTTAAACAAGCTCCAGGACAAACAGAACTGGCTTCATCGTTCCCAGCCAACAGTAAACAAAACATGCTGATACATAAGTACCTGAATAAACAGTTCACAAGTGCCATATTTCATGCAGATTACAGAATTAGCACTCCTACTACTAACCTGGGCCTCTATCAAATGATCACAGTGGATGGTTGAAGGCACAGCAACTTGCGGCAGACCACTTGAAATGAACTGGAGCATCGCCATTTGTGCGGTCGCATCCTGCATGGCCACCCTATCAGGCCGCAACCTCAGGTAACTCTTCCCCCTCTCAATTTCCTGCGTCGCAGGCTCATCAAGATGTGAGTATAGAACCTTCTCAGACAAAGTGAGAGGTCGGTTCAACCTGTACATTGGAAATGATTTGATATATTCATAAAAACTGTGTTACATTTCCTTCTACAGGGGTTACAGTCTGAAACAGAAATATTATCATAACATCCAGCCTGATGCTGGGTCAGGGCTGAAGCCAGGACTTAATGAGCAAGCAAGGCTGTGATGATGTGTTGCCTGGTCAGGCCTCCTGCACACCTCAGGAGGCAGTGAGATGAATATTGAGCAATAGCAGAATGATGATAGCAGGGAGAAAAATCATCAAAGAAACGTGTGGGGGGGGGGGAAACAAACTTCCTGCTTCGTAACCTTTTTACTGTCTGCCTCTATTGCATAAAAGATGGNAAACAAACCAGCTCCCCCCCCCCCACCATATTACTTTAACAGACTAATGAGAAAACAAACACAGTTGTATCTGAGGTTACACTTTCTGGGATACAATCCTGTGGATGACATTTACTGGTCTACATGATGTTATATCCCCACAAGACAGAGTTCTTCAAATACACGGAACTAAATATTTTCTACATGTTCATTACTGTAGAATTATCTATGAACTACTTCACACAGGTACCTCTTTTTTACAACTTCCAGGTTCTTCAGAAGTTTGTCGTAAGGCAGAGGAGTATCTTTGTCGAACTTGCTCATGGCAACCTTGCTGGCTGCCGCCGCCAAAGGAGATATATGGAAACATCGTCGTTGGATTTCTAGTGTAAGCAACCAAGTGCCCTACAACACACATATACTGCGATTAGATATAAACTTTCTGGGGCCCACAATAACCCTATGGCCATAGTATATAACATTTTAAATTTATACATGAATACTTTAATACTCATATTTAATTTCAATTTATGGGGCAATCTGAATGTATAAGCCTTCATCGCAAAAACATGCTGTTTCTGTTTTATACTTAAGAAACCGATAATCACACTTTCTATGCCGAATTCGTTCGTGGAACACTCTAATTCCAAATATACTTTATATTATTGACAATTTAACCCAATAAAAATGAAATGAATTAGGGCTGCATAATATTGTGGTATATTAAACTTTTAAATTTTACTATAGCTCATATTTCGTTCCCTTATATGCGGTTTGCATTCATCTCTGACCTCGACCTCATATCCACGAAAAATTCCGTCCAATTCATTACGCAGGCATTACTAATTACAGCTGGAAAGTAATTGTGAAAGTGGATATTTTACAAACCAGTTCAACCAGCGAAGCACAATATAATCATATGTATCAAGGTATAGACAATACAATGGTAGAAGTTTATCAAAAATTAAAATAACTTAACTAACCTGGCGATGCAAAACTCGCATACAGTACGCCATAGCACCAGAAGGCTGAGAATACATGAATAGTCTGCTACGTCACTGATCTTTCATGCCATCTGCCGTAACAATCTGAACTTCACCTGATATTCACTGTATTTCAGAAGCAAATTTGATAGACTGCTGCAGAGCTAAGTTGAACGTTACATGAGAAGGAAGAGCATAATGTGTCATTTACTACAAGATATTATGACAACATTCATACATCTCAACTACTTGCAATTTTAGTGACCATGGAACAATCACCTTCACGTACGATTGCACCATCTATCGGCAAAGCTACATACCACCTCATTTAAGCGTAACATGTCATACATGACCGCCGGAGCACATTGCTACCTCTATCTTCAGAATAGAAAAGCGTTTTCCCGTAATATGAACGCAGCGAGTTCCTAGCAAACTACACGGCGTCACGTACCAGAAGACCGTAATTTGAAACCGTCATCTGCTTACTGCTTGTCCTTCGACTGTGAAGACTGAGGAAGTGTGTTCCCGCGAAACGTCGGTAAACCTTCAGCAGACCTAAAGTCTTCAAATCACAGGTTAAGTCTTCACAGGCCGATTTCTTGTACTCTTCTGTACTCCTGCCGCTTCTCTTCTATATTTCTTCAGCTTACTGCTTGCCTCTCAAAGTCAAAGTCACATTGCGACTGACAGTCAGTCAGTCAGTCAGTAAGTCTTAATGTCGTATTTATTACTGTTTGACATCTATGGTCTTGTTTTTGTGGGGCGCTCTCTCTGACGAGAGGACGTGTCTTCTTTTGTATACGCTGCTGGCCCTTGCCAGCGTAGTCTTTCTCGGGTCTGAATCCCTTGGTACTCGCGAACATAATTTACTGTCTCAGATTTGAGACTTCCCTTTTCGTCGCCTACTGCGACTCGCAGGGTCACGGTGGAGGTAATCGACCCCGCCTCCACACGGGGGTGCTTGCGTCTTCGGAATTTTGCTCATTTATAGGGACGCGGCACAAGTGCCACGTGATCACTATCTAGCCAGTCCATTGGCGCGCTGGCTGCTGCCCACCAATTGTCTCGGCACGGACTCTGGAAAAAAAAAATCACGTGACCGCTACGCATTATTGTGTGACGTCACCGCGCATGTACAAGCTATGCGGACACAAAGAAAACACTGCTGCTGTATTGTTGGCTGCGTGTATGTTGCGGGCGTTGCCCAGCAACGGATTCACATGTCACATGTATTGTGGCGGTGACTGTAAACAGCGGCCGTTGCTAAGTAATAGAGGGTCTGTCCCCTTGTCTGGCTGTTCGTGTCCCGACTGCACAGTCTTCACGTCACTCTTCCATGCCTCACACTGTGCACCGTTCCAAGAAGTCTGTGATTGCCTTCAGCCACAATGGAGAAATCTGAAAACAGTAGTTCAGGCAGCAGCAGTGCTATGAATGTTAGTGAAATTGGTTATTTTTTCGACGTGCTATTACTCTGGCATGACGCGTGAGACCCAAACCACGAGGAATGCTAAAAGTGAGCGCTGGCAGTTAGTGGTTGGCCGTGAGGAATCTCCATTGCTGGGAGCTGTTACCCAGCAACGACTAGTCAAGACTGAGAACACTAGACTGTGTACTGTCTCTCTATTTTCCTGTTGCTCCCACTTTGGAGCATAGGGCATCCTTGAAACGCTTCGTTTCACTTCAGTTTCTTAATCCTAAGACAGTCGGTAGTACTCATTGGGCGGGGGATCAGCCTGCTGCAAGGCCGTTACCTACATAAACACAGAATAAACGCAGACGTACATCCATGCCTTAGACCGCGCGACCAATTGTGTGCTCTAGTGAACTCTGAAGTGTGGTAATAGAGGTAGTGGTATAGTTATTTGTAGTTACGACCTGTAAGTTGTCAGTAAATCCATTCATCAATCCAAACCCCGTCTACAGTCACGCATACTACTTGACAATATGTTGTGTCATACTAAGGATCTCAATAATTTGTAGTATGTGACAGGCATTACTGTATTTGATTATCGAATCAAGAAAGGTGAGATTGATCAGATACTGTAGCACGCACGGGAGAGATCATGTACCAATACAAAATTTTAGCCGGAAACGAAAAGAAAAACACCACTAGAAAGATCTAGGTGTAGATTGGAGGATGACATTAAAATATATCTTAGAAAACAGAATTGGGTGGTATGGACTGGACTCACGGCGCAAGACAGGGAACAGAGGCGGACTCCTATGAACACAATAACAAACCGGGGTAATTTCTTCGCCATCTGAGAGTGGCCATTAACTTCTCAAGGACTTACCTTCACTGAATGAGTATATGAGTAAATGTTGTGTGCAGCCATGGCTCTGCGGAACCAGAAATAGTGGTATCAAGTGGTAATATGGCAGTTAGTTTAATTGGTACTATTAAAGTTCATAAACTGATGTTTTCTCTTCGGAAGAATAATTTTTTAGAATGAGGTTACAAGGGAAAATGAACATTAGCAAATTTGCTCTATAATTTGCATTAAATACAGTAGAAGTTTCGCAAACAGAGAGAGGCTTTTCATTTATAAACGTGAGGGATACTTCCTTTTCAAACATGACATCGTTTCTCAATATAAAAATGGGGGTTTGTCTTGAATTACAAGTTTATGCCTAATGGAACTCATTGGATTGCAACGCTTGCTGTCTCATGACGGACGCTATGGTACAGAACAGGTTAGGGCCACCTATAACGGGAAATAGGTTGACAGACATGTGTTCATTTCATGTCAATACAGATTGATTTATATGACAACAGTTTTTTAATTGAAAAGTAAATCATGGTAAGTGGGTCAATATAAATATTAATCCTTCCATTTTTCTTCATATACATGGCCCTTACTTACTTACTCATTGAGCTGAGCCCTTCTTGAGGAGCCGCCAATTCTGCAGCTACTCAAGAAATTCCCAGCATTTTATGGAACCCGAAGGTTCATTACCGTGTTCACAAGAGCCCTCCACTGGTCCCTATCCCGAGCCAGATCAATCCAATCCATACCATCCCATCCTATCTCTCTAAGATGCATTTTAATATTGTCCACCCACCTACGCCTTGGTCTTCCCAGTGGTCTCTTTCCTTCTGGCTTTCCCACAAATTTCCGATATGCATTCCTCGTCTCCCCCATTCGTGTTACATGTCCTGCCCACTTCATCCTCCTTGACTTCATCATTCTAATTATACTTTCAAATTGCGAGAGTGGAAGGTGGATTAAATGGTTTATGAAAACGTGCAGCACTTATGCGGAAGTCTTCCAGCGGACACACAAGTCGATAGTCAGTATCGATATGTCAATCGAGGGCCTACAAGCCTCAGGACCCATATGGACGCCATCAGTAAGGAATCGTTTTATGCGGTTTACGGGTAGGCAGCGATTCTAAGAAGAGGCAATAGCTCAGTGAGTATAGCACCTAGGCTAGGAGCTGGATAGATAAATGGGGGTTTGATTCCCGGCAGACAAAACAGAATGTTCTCTTCTCCGCAGCATCCAGACCGACTCTAGGCTCCACCGAGGAGAGAGAACGGAGATTCCCTCTGGGAGTAAAGTGGCCGGAAGGACGCGCCATAGCTCAAGCGGATAGTCGCTGGCTTTCCGCCGCGGCGGCCCGGGTTCGGTCCCGGGTCTGGTCAAGTGGGATTTGAGGTGGACGAAGTGGTGCTGGGGCAGGTTTTCTCCGAGTACTTGGGTTTCCCCTGCCAATCTTCATTCCACCAATTGCTCCACAATCACCCTCACCTATCATCTGGGGCTGGTACAATAGGCCACAAGTGACCGCAGTACAAGGGACTTAGGCCACGCCACTAGCAATAAAAAAATTGGCCTGAACATGAAGCTAATCTCTCATCTCCACCTAGTGTCGAGGTTAGGAGTGTGGGGCGATACATTTCACTCTCCCGTACGGTGTCACGGAGAGGAGCTTCATTCAGTACAATAACAACTCCACTTTTACTGGTTATGAAACATGATTTGTGTCCAGAATCGAACACAGGTCACTGAGGTATTGCAGCCTAACCGGAACACCACAGTTTCCTTCGGTTACTCTCTCACGGAAAGGAGGAGACATTTGCAGGACCTTATGGGATATAACGACTTGTAGTCCACTAAAAGACGTTTCGAAGGAGCACACAGCCTCCATTTTCAGGGTGGAACAATAAGCCGAGCAAGAAACCAGCGTGAAAGCAGGTGACGAGCAGAGGCGATATGTCCCTTCGAATAATAATAATAATAATAATACAAAACAAGGGCATGCGTGCCGCGTGCCGCTTTTGTCAAGAACTGCGGAGTTACAGATGAGGAATGTCTGACCCAAATAAAAAGCGCAGTAACTAAATACTATACAGACAAAACACATTTGCCGTCTCCGCATTTACAGAACACGTAGTTTAGGCCCCTTGAGGCTCCAATTTCTTCTGACTGTTCATTTCTTACCTCACAGTAAACACAGAGATCAACCGCTCAATGCTATCTACGTAAATGATTGCTGTTTATTGTTAACAATCGTAAAGTAAGGCAAAGTTGTCCCTGTGCTTGACTAATTAAGCAGTACGCCATGAAGGTGTATGGGGAAGTGGCTGTATAGATCCACATTTTCTTGACCTCGGCTCTAGTTAGAGGTGAGTAATGAGCTACACGCCCCTGTCGCTTTACCCCCGGGGAAAGAGGCCCCGGTACTCATTGGATAGGAGGTTGAGTGGGCCCCAGAGCCGGTCTGGACGACTTGGAGAAAAAGAAATTTTTGCCCTCACCGTGACTCGAACTCCGACTTCTCGGTAGTCCAGCCTGTAGCTAGTTGCTATACCGACTGAGCTATCCCGGCTCCTAATGATCGTACAATTTGCATGGAGGAACAAGGAAAATCTGTAAAACCTCAGTCAGGACAGGTGTCCCGGGCGAGATTCAAACTGAGCACTTCCCGAATATAAATCTACGTCGTCACAGCTATACGAGCCTCACAATCTTATGGGCCGTGACGAATGAGCATCGAACATTAACACGTAAAAAAACGAATAAAAAGGAAGTAAATGTGACCTCCTTTCGGACGAAGCTATTACTTTTCTGAGAGGCAAATTTCCTTAATAAATTCGTATGACACATTCCTTGTGGGTGAGATGTTTGATGTTTTCTGGGAAGCTGATAATTGTCACCGCCTTCTACTTCTTAATGCTGAGGGCGTCAACCATTGGTCCACTGCCAGCTACTGCGTTTCCCTGAGACACGGCCAGCGAGATACTTACAGGTCGTATCACGAAGAGAAGGCCAACAATACGAAGTGCGGACTAATTGATAACAACTCCTTCGGTGTTCAATAAAGTAATTACTTCTCAATTGATTTACAGGAAGAAACGATAACGGTATATTTCGTTGATTGGCGAAAACAGAAATGTTAAGTTCTGTTGAGAACTCTTCGTCTGCTAAGCCACCGGATTTCTGGATATTTTTGTGCTGTTTGCCCAGGTTTTCTCGCGGTTTTCTTTTAATATTCTGGAGTGAACTGGTTTTTGTTTGATAAAGGTAACCATTTTTGTAGCATCATACCAGCTTCCTTCATTCTTCTGCAAGTGCTTTTGAAAGCAGCACCTCTCTATGAATAAAGCAGTGCATTGTGACAATGTCAGGATTGTCTTCTTTTGCAAGAGGGACCAAACCTTTAGTGGAGCCAACCACTGATGGGGTACCATCAGTACAGATGCCCACACAGCTCTCCCTAGACAGACCTTCTGTTTCCAGATACGAGGAGAAAATATTATACAGTGACGTAAATCGTTACGTCATCAATAATGAGTTAACTTGATTATATTTTCAACAATTATTATTATTATTATTTATTATAACTGCAAATGCGTTTTTACCTTGTGGCAGTGGTACTACAATAAGACACAACACACAAAACTACAAGAACAATAAAGGACATACTACATACACAATGGGTACAATGCACATACAGTTACAGCTACAGTTATATAAATTAATATTAATAACAAAATAAGTATAATATATACTAAACAGTAGCAGTAAAATATGTAATGTCATGAATTGATGCACTCACACTTCACCATGACCTTCACTTCATTCCACTTCACTGCACTTACGTACCCTTCACATCCTCACAACATTTCACTTCATTCCACTTCACTGCACTTACGTACCCTTCACATCCTCACAACATTTCACTTCATTCTACTTCACTGCACTTACGCACCCTTCACATCCTCACAACATTTCACTTCATTCTACTTCACTGCACTTACGTACCCTTCACATCCTCACAACATTTAACTTCATTCTACTTCTGCACTTACGTACCCTTCACATCCTCACATTTCACTTCATTTCACTTCACTGCACTTACGTACCCTTCACATCCTCACAACATTTCACTTCATTCCACTTCACTGCACTTACGTACCCTTCACATCCTCACAATATTTCACTTCATTTCACTTCACTGCACTTACGCACCCTTCACATCCTCACAACATTTCACTTCATTCTACTTCACTGCACTTACGTACCCTTCACATCCTCACAACATTTAACTTCATTCCACTTCTGCACTTACGTACCCTTCACATCCTCATCACAATTTACTTCACTTCACTGCATTGTTGGATGATTTCCCGCACAGCTTCACTTCGCTTTATTTATCAGTTTCCTAACTCTCTTCCTAAAATTACTTGGTTTACAGGAGAGAGTCTCTAAAGCATCTGCAGGCCGTTGGTTCCAGATCTGTATGGTCCTACTTACAAATGACTAGTTTCCGATATCTGTATTTTCCTTTCTGCTCCTAAATTTTATCATGATCGACCCTGCAATCTATCACCTATAGCTTTTTTTTTAATTCGCTTGGGGGGGTGGAGTCCAACTGGGTCCACTCTGCACGGCGGCCACTGATTGGCCTATTGTAGCCTGCGCCGGGTGATTATGATGATGGAGAATTTGGTGCAATGAAGATTGGCAGGGGAACCGAAGTACTCGGAGAAAATCCACCCCAGCTCCACTTTGTCCACCACAAATCCCACTTGAGCACACCCGGAATCGAACCCGGGCTGCCGCGGTGGGAAGCCAGCGACTAACTGCTTGAGCTATGGCGCGACCACCTATAGCCTTTCAAGCCCAAGAACCAAAATCGCCATACCAGAGATCACATTGAAGAGAGAGGAATTTCATTCCATAAGGTTGCCTGTCCACGCTGTGACGTAACCTCAGAGATGTTTCAGACAGAGTCTACTTAATACAGTAATGTGTAAAATAAAATCAAAATTAAAATTACGCCGTTAAAGAAAGCAGTCCGACAACTGATGCGCGGTACAGTCGGGATATAAATCATAACCAACGGGGTTCAAACCCTTCTTTACTGAAATCTCAGTAGAGGCCGTGTTTTTTAACCTGTTCCCTGCGTGCGCGTGAGCAGTGACGCGTGGGAGGGAGCAAAGGGACAGGAGTTCGAGAGGGGGAGACGGACCGTGACTAAGGTCACACTCTTGACCACCAGATACTGGAGCCGAAATTCCACTGCGCACTGTTACGAGAACAGCGGCCAAGTCTAGAAAGACGGACGGAAGTTTAGGAAGAGCTAGACGAAGAAAGCAGTTCTACCGGTCTGACAAACTTTCGTCGCCGTGCTGCTTGCTCGCTATTTTATATTCTTGCAAGCGTCATTAGCGTCCTTCCTTCTTGAAACCACTTTCGGCCCACGTGACAAAATTTCTTACAAAAATGCTACTCTTAGTTCTCCAGCTCTCGTTTGTTAATTTCTCTCTCGCAGTCTGCAGAACTTGTAATTCGGCCACAACGTTACAGCGTTCGCAGGCCAGCACATTACGAAAACACAGAATGATTAGCAATGTTGCCCTCACTTGGGAGACCAGATGACAGATAATCATTAATATATATATATATGCATATATATAAGATTTTAACCACCGTTCACCACGAGGCTGAGTGGACCCCGTTACAGACCCATTACTTATCAGAAAATCTGGTAGAGCAGCGAATCGAACCCGGGACCTCTGGATATGTAGCCAGGAACTCTGACCACTAGACCACAGAGGCGGTCGTTACCGTGTCATAGATCTAAATATTATATATTTTAACTAATGCTAAGATGTAAACTGATTTGTTGAAACATCTAACAATTATTACAGTTAGTCTGTTTACAAAGTAGTGTATAACATTTGTTGCAATCTAGAGCCAGTTTTGGTTCGTGCGGGTACACTTCTTCCCCTTAAAATAGACTTCAGTAAAATATAGTATGAAGACAAACTGGACTGAACTGAGAATAGAAATACCTTCCGGGATGTGCTGGCGTGAAGTCTGGTAGTATTTTCCGCTATGCAGTACCTGAAGAAACTCGAGACAATCTCTTCCCTCGGTTGCCATATCAGCTAAAATAGATGCAAACAGTGGAGGCACAGGATCTCTTCTGTCTGAAGCAAGGGGAAAAACCGCACTAAGGTCTGACCGAATGTGCAGTGCCTGATGTACCAACCTAACCTAACCTGATGAAATTAAAAATAATAAAAAAATGTTAAAGGAAATTTTTCGGAAATGTTATATTTTAAGAATTTCTAGAAATATCAAATATTTTATATTTATAGGAAATCTAAATTTCTGAAATTTGTCAAGAACTTCCAAACTTTAAAAAAAAATCGAAAATACGAAAAAAAAAGTTTCAAAATAATCGACGTTCTAGAAAAATAGATGTCTTTCCGCAATTTCGAGACTCGAAAATCTAATAAAACTTGACGGCGTGGAAGTGGGCAGTGTTGCCGATGTTTCGAAGGTACATACCGCCTCAATCTTCTGGGTAGACATCAGCAGAGTGAACATGTGCTCACGAGTGCAGTTTCCAGGTATAGATTAGTACCCGAGCCCTCTCGCATACAAGGAAGGAGTTCTATATATACCCGACCATGTTCATAAAATTTCTAATCGCCCTGTAGCGTTTGAGGCGGGCCAACAGCCGGAAGGAAACCTGACACGGGTGCTCAGATTGTCTTAAAAATATGTGGCAAGTACGCAAAGACCTCAACCTCTTCCGGCTCTTGTGAGGCACGCGGACACGCGGTAGCGTACTTGGTTGAGGCACTATGCTACAAGCTGGGAGGTTGCGGGTTCGACTTCCGATGAGGTAATTTGATTTTTCAATTGACCTAATCCTTCCAGCCGCAGTATGGCCCTCTGGTCGACTCAGACTCTAACAGAAATGAGTACCGGGAATCTTGCTTGGGCGTAAAGGGCGGCCGGCGCGTAAAGCATACAAACTCACAGCCACCTGTGAGCTGACTGTCTAGAAAATGTGGGAGCCTCGACGTCTCACAACCTTATGGGCCTACACGGCCTGTTACAGAGATAGCTTGGAGCGTAAGGCTGACAACCTCACCGCCATCTGTGAGCCGATTGTCTAGATAATGTGGGAGCCTCGACGTCTCACAACCATACGGGCCACTTCTCATGAGACACGAAAAAGCGACTTGCCTCTAACGCATCCATACCACGTACGTGACTCGCACGGAGGTAATGTGGTACCTCAGTCTGTGTAGAGCGTAGGCTACTCGGTGGGCTACCTAGGAAGCGTGGCTCGATTCCCCATACGGCCAAAAGCTATTCCTTTTCTCCATTGCGTCCAGATCGGCTCTGAGGCCCACCTTCTTCAGTAAGTACCGGGGGTTCTTTCCTTGGCGATAAAGCGACCGGGACGTGAAGCTGACCACTCACATACATCTATTTCCAAGGTTAAGAAGGCGTGGAGATATACCTCCATTGCTGTGTATCTCTTCATGACGTGAAGTTTGATTAAGCACATGAAGAATTTTGCATTATTTTCAACCTCTGGACAGACTGCTCAGAATGGGACAGAACACTGCAATCAAATTTCTGATTTACTAGCTAACTAACTTACAAATTAACAAAAACGCTGGTTAATTCTTCATGAGTAGGTGTAAAAAGTTACAGTTGTCCCTGTACTTAATTAAGCAACACGCCATGAAGGCGTATGGGGGAGTGGAGGTATCGCTTCACCATTCTTAACATCTGCACTAGATTGCAGTGCGTGGTCAGCTTCACGCTCCGGCCACTTTACTTTAGAAGAAACAGCCCCCCGGTACCAACTTGATATAAGCTAGATGGGAGCAGGCGCTATGGAGAACAGTAATATCTTTTGCCAATGCTGGGAATCGAATCCCAGTTGCCCAGCCCGCAGCCTAGTCCGTATACCGATTGAGCTAATCCGGTTCCCTTGGAAAACTCAAATCGCAGGGTTTGTCAGGAAATTCCCTACGTTTTACAAACCCGTAAGTTCATCTTCGTGCTCACAAAGTCCGCCACTGGTATCTATCCTTCAGGCGGTAAATATAATTACCATTATGCTTTAATGAGTTCCGTGGTGAAGTGATACTTCCTCTCCTATATATTGGGCGACTTAGACAAGTATCTTCCTACGTGCCGTAAATCAAATCGTCCTCCAGGACCTCTCTACACCCATTTACAAAAATATTTCCCCGAGCGCATCTCAAGATAGGCCCAACAAAGCCTATATATATACACTCTCACTTCTCACTGCCGAATATGTAACACAGGAGCGAACAAATATTTTGCCTGGCGGGACATATCACTTACACGTCTTGTGAGAGTAGGTGAGAGTCACTGTCCTATATCATTAATATTAGTTACAGACGTTTAAAATTAAACAAAAGAAAATATAAGTCATATTCATTACGTTACAAAGAAAGTGTAAAGTTGTCCATATTCTTAAGCAACGCGTTATGACGACGTATAGCTCAGTCGGTATAGCGACTGGCTACAGGCTGCACGACCGAGGGGTTGCAGTTCGAATCCCGGTAGGGTCAAAAGTGTTCTGTTCTCCACATCGTCCAGACTCGCTCTGTTGTCCACCCAGCCTATGCAATGGGTACCGAGGGTAAAGCGGCCGGGGCATGAAGCTGACCACTCACCTCCAGTTAGTGTCGAGGTCAAGATAATATGGATCTATAAGTCCAACCCCCATACCCCTTCAACTTTGCCCTTTTTATGGGGTTGTTTGAAAGCGTTGTCGAGCCGTTTTGGCCACCCGTGCTGTATCCCATAAGATCGCTTGCTTATCGGCACCAAGCTATGGGTACGGCAGGGGGAGGGTTGTCTCTCTGTGGCACTCAAGCCACAAATGCAACACCATAGGCCCATCCAGTGCCGTGTGGAGGGGACGCGCAACCGACAGCTAACTGGATGAACCCCCACTTCCAGTGAATAAACCAAAACGGACCAAGTCAGTCAGGTTAGGGCCGATATATGCGCTCCCCACACTGCCTATGACTAACTGGCAGAAGGTAACCAAAAGCTAGGTGCTTAATAAAGCAACGCGCTATGAAGACGCAAAGGAGGGCGATTGCATGGCTCCATTCAGTCTTAACTTAGGCACTAAATGGAGGCGAGTGACAAGATTCCCCCCCCCCACGTACTCACGGGGGAGGGGGCGGGTTGGGCTTCGGAGCCGGTCTTGACGCTGTGAAGAAGAGAAAAATCCGTCGCCCCTGCCGGGAATCGAATCCTGATGCATCGGTATTCCAGTCCGTAGGACAATCGCAATACCGCTGAAAGCTATTTTGGCTTTTATGCATGAACTAATTATTTAATTCTTTAAAGCCCCGCGGTACGTGACACGTAACGCACTACAACTCTGCATTCTGCCCACTGCACTGCATGCTTCACGTGCAGCCCACCCAATGTCACATCAGATTTCACTATAATACGGCCATTCTGACGTAAAAAAAGAATTCCCATCATATGCGTTACCTTGAACACAAAGGCGAGCGGGCACTGCCTGGGAACCTCCGAAACCGACGTACACTTGTAGTTTCTTACTCCCTCCCTCAAATGTAACGTCTCTCACTAGTTCCCCGTTTTGTTTCTCTTCTCTGTCTCTCTCTAGCTCTGGCCTCAAGAGACTAATCCAGAAGTCATAGGCAGTCTGAGAGTAACAGAGGGAACGTCATGTTAAAGTATAGGTGGTGGCTGCGCAGGTATGTCTGTTGATAATGATACAGTGGTTGGTCGTGATTGGTCACTTTCACTCTCATTTCTAAGCCAGATGATCCTGATGAATGTAGAAGTGGAGACTGGAAGCAAATGATTCCCCCAGCTGTAGTTTCAATATTACAGTGTCTACCGCCCCACACAGACAGCGAGGTAGTTAAGTGCTACTCTAGTCTTAGGCGTCGTATAGGCAGCACTGTCATACAGGCTGTCCACTTGCGGGAATTTAAATTTTAAACATAAAATATTAGCACTTTTGGTACGATTTCGACACAGTGCCCTTCGCACCACGGACTTTCGGCCTGAAGAAACTCAGGTAAGCAGAATTTGGGTTCTCACAGCTGTGTATTACGAAGAGTTTTATCTCATGGGATATACCGCCATCCCTGTAACAGGCCGTGGAGGCCCACAGGGCTGTGAGACGTCGAGGCTCCCATATTTTCTAAACAATCGGCTCACAGATGGTGTTGAGGTTGTCAGCCTTACGCGCAGGCCGCCCTTTACCTCCCAGAGAGATTCCTGGTACTCATTTGTGTTAGAGGCTGAGTCGACCCCAGGGCCACAGTGCGGCTGGAAGGATTAGGTCAATTGAAAAAAGCCACCTCATCTGGACTCGAACCCGCGAGCTTCCGGCTTGTAGCACAGAGTCTCAACCAACTACGATACTGTATGCCCCATATAACGACATGTAGTCTGTTAAAAGTCACCCGAAGTTTCGAAGGAAGATGTTTTCTCCACATTGAAATTTGTATAATAAGCAAAGTGAAGCAGGTAGCTAGCAGCTACTTGCTTCATGCTGGGTTTCTCTTCCACCCTGAAAATGGAAGGGAATTGTTGCTCCAAAATGTCGGTTGTCTTTCAGAGGACAAGGCGTTATATGCCAGGAGATAGAACTCTTCGAACTGAAGTAAGTTCCTTATTGCTCCAATATTTGTTACTTGCTTGACTGGCTTATACGTATTTCAACCCTCAAAATGGTAGCAGTAAATTCACTCGAAACATCGCTGAACTTCTATCGGATTATACGACGTCATATGCTAGAAAATAACACACTTCTTAAGGTGTCGAATTTTTAGTTTTATATAGACACTATTTATCAAAGAACATTGACATTTGAATTCTTCACTATGATTGACGTTCATGTTTGGGTCTTTTGAGTTACAATATTGTGTGGTCTGATAAATAGTTAGCGATGTTTCGGACGAAAACACTGCTTCTATCACCAGGGTATGTATCAGAATGTGAATAGTTAATAAATACTGTCACCAGTTAGAAACAGAGCAAACAATTTTGCGTGTAAAACAAGAAAGCGATGGAAATTATACAATTAAAAGGATTCGGGGTAATTCTATGGGATTCGGGGTAATTCTATGGGAGTTGGGGTAATTCTATGGGATTTGGGGTAATTCTATGAGATTTGGGATTTTGTTGTTGTTTTGCGGGTTATAACGCCGTGTGCTCTAACAAATATTAACTAACGTTTCGGAGGATTTTATTGCCTCCATCTTCATTTCTACCACAAAGTGAGCTGGCATAACAGCAACGAATTAGAATCGTCTTCGGGTAGTACTCGATTCGAAACTGGTCCTCGACACTGGATATCCTGAGTAAGACTCTCCGTGGTGTTACTCAGTACTTCGAGCCCTAATAGTATCTAGATTATGCCATGACCGCTTCCTTCCAAATTCTTTCCAATTCATCATTCATCTATCATCCTACCATTCGACGTTATATAACCTATCTACAAAGAGCGGCTTAAAATAACCGAAAGATCACTTTTTTCCTGAAGATGGAGGCTGCAGCCTATGTTCCTCCGAAACACTCATCAAGCTACCAGTATCTTCAACCAAAAGTCTACAATACTGTAGCATATTTGCTCAAGGCAAGAACTGTGAAGCCAGCAGACAAAGCCATCACTGAGTAACGGCTTCACAAACAAGCATGTTTCTATGGCAAAAATTGGATACGACAATAATGGGAAGTGGTATTTTCTACGTGGTCCGTGCCGAGATGCCATAAACAGGATAAGTCTAGAGGCAGTTAGACATATATTTAGTCGAGAGAAGCTAGTAGCTGAGGACGGGGATAGTTTGTAAACTCAGAGGAAAGGGAAAGTCCACTGTTGGTAGCCGCTACCGAGAAACTGCTAGTGAAAACATGACGGTGGACACTATAATGTATGTACGTAATGTTCAATTATAAAGTGTAGTCACGCGTTGTGTCAAAGAGTTCAATAAATCCGATTACAAAAAGAAACTCAGTGGCTTTAGTCCGCAAGCGAACTATACCGACCGACTGGCCGCCACTTGTCGGAGAAGTTAGTGCCAACTTTAACGGATAGAGTGTGCAGGGTGGTCAGCGCAACGGATCCCCACGGCTGTTAATTTCGCTTTTCTAGACCGGAGCCGCTACTTTTCCATTCAAGTAGCTCCTCAGTCATCCTCACGAGGCTGATCACATGCTTAAGATCATTTATCTGATTTAATTAATGAATTGTAATATATTTATTTATACAGATTGACATCTCTTTGAATTAAACATTAATTAAACGATTGAAGCTTCTGATATGCAGAGTAGGAACAAACGAGCGGAAATGATTTAGCTGGGCCGTTACGCGGTACATTAATCAACTATGGAGATAACAGACAGCACCGTAGGTGCTCATTTCACCTGCAGCAAGCGTATAGAGGCACTAGGAACAGTCGCCGTTCAGTTAACAGTTTCTCTGGACATTATTCATTGTCGTAATTGTTGAGACGACGTTTCGGAGACTAGACTTCAAGTACTGAGGCAAAAAAAAACACTGTTCTCGTCGGTCATATGGAGAGAGATAGAGACTATTCGGGACCACCCGAGTAAGATCTTTACCTAAGGTAGGAGACAGAATCAAGTCTCCGAAACGTCATCTCAAATAAAAAGTAGGACAATAAATACTGGCCAGAAAATTGTGATCTTATTTACAGCCAGGTAAGAGCAAATATCGCCACGTCCTCAATTAATTTAGAGATCCACGTATTCTTGATCTCGGCAATAGTTGAAGTGACCAGCTTCATTCCCCGGCCGCTTTACCCCCCACCCGGGAAATAAATCCCGGTACGCATTGAATAGGAGGCTGGGAGGACCACAGAGCTGGTCTGGGCGACGTGTAAAGGAGAAAATTCTTGCCCCTACCGGGACTCGAACTTCGACCCCTGGGACGTCGAGATAGTACCCGTCTCCCCTTATTTACAGTCTGCTGCTACCAGTAACCAGACTGTACGGCGTAAAAACTCATGAACTGCAAAGGATTTGGAGTGACGCGGTCGTCTCCTAATGGAGGTGCTGTCCTGGAACGCTTCTGGAGAGCCTGAGGAGAGCCACGAAAGCCTGTACCATTACAGTCTGTGTGTGGGTACTTCCAGACTCGTCCGGTTCCTGTACTCACTTTCAGTTGATGTACCTGCACATTTCAAAACGAAACGATGAGTGTCGTTATGAGGTGGTGCGTAATTTGCAGTTATTTTAACCCTTCGAAGCATGCAGAGAGAGAGGTGAAAGGGAAAGTCGTGGCAGAAGAGAGTGGCATTTTATTTGTAGGGAGAAAGAAACAGCAACATTCTGTTGGAAGGTCCCGGGCTTCGCCCGCTCGTCCTTCTGTCAAGGGCAGTGTGAAAGTGAAGACGTCACGATGGTTAGGAGTCGTGGCTTGAGTGAGGGGTTGCGGGATTCTGATTTTCCATATTGATGGTGAAATGCGATAATTTGGGAGCCTCCATATCAAGGATTTTTCTTTTGATAAATTAAAATCAGAAGGGTTGCATGAGAAGCAAGGAGTAGCAACTTGGAACTCGGGAAACTTCCGAGTACCTACTCCAAGACTAAGTAGAACCGGGTGCTTCTATTTAAAAAATTATGTTCGTACCTAACAGTAAACACACTGCGTCTCCATTACGAAGAATATTTAAGGAAATAATCGCTGATTATTTTCAGAATGTTACAGGACATATACAGAGTGTCCCCAGACGGAAAGGTCAATATCCTGGGAGGTCATAATATCTAAGTAAAAAAAGTGTACATGTATGTGTCCTATTCCGAACGGTTTAAGCGATAGAGCTATTTCACTGCACAGTACACTGTACAGACGAGCAGCACGCCATGTCCTCACACGAGTTGCACCGAGATAGAGCTATTTCACTGTGCAGTACACTGTACACTGTACAGACGAGCAGCACGCCATGTTCTCACACGAGTTGCAAAGTGCATTGGTGTTGACGGTGGAATTTTCGAAAATGTATTACACTAGGTAAACTGTACCAACTTCATCATTTGAACAGTAAATACCGGTATTAGAAACAGTACGTAATGTCACTTTCTTATAAACAGTTTTGGAACTGTACAGTGAAATAGCTCTATCTCGGAAACCGCTCGGGATGGAACAAATGAACATATACACTTTTTTGTTTAGAATGACCGATACTGTGACCTCCCAGAATATTGACCTTTCCTCCTGGGACAACATTCGAATAACTTAGAGGATTTGAATATTAAAGCACGTGGCACAAATAGTAACCACTGTTCTTTTAAAGGCTGGAATGCTATCATATGAACGTTATTTTCGAAGGCTGAAAAACAAGTGAAACTAATACTATCAAAGTTTACATTCAAATAAATATATATTCACTTTCATAAAGGAAACAGATAATTGTAAAGATGTGACCCAATTTCCTTTCGAGTCGTGAACCATGTTGAATACTCTATACATTCTCTGCTCTCAATCTCTTTTATATTAACATGGAGGGTCATTGGAAGGTTGGACACTTCACAGAGTGTACCGTTCTATTGCTCAGTGGCGGAGTACAATTAAGAATAAGATTCGAGGTTTTCACGGCGGTGACTATGAAGAAAGCCGTCTTTTGGGAT
The DNA here is from genome assembly GCF_002891405.2 of Cryptotermes secundus. Classification (NCBI taxonomy): domain Eukaryota; kingdom Metazoa; phylum Arthropoda; class Insecta; order Blattodea; family Kalotermitidae; genus Cryptotermes; species Cryptotermes secundus. Next base: position 1,726,586 of record NW_019718618.1, on the reverse strand, counting down.
GTGGCTCCGTGTAGCTCTTGTGTGAACCGACGTTTCGGCTGTATCTTCAGGGTATAAAAATCCGCGAGTGAGGAACCAGCGTGAGCAGGTGGCTGAAGTCCTCCCAGCCGTCACTATGTACAGTTCTTTCTGCTCCCCTATGAGGCCCGCAACTTCATCTTCAGGTATGCACATTCTTCATGTTTCCAGTGAGAGCCTCAAGCCTCACTAAGACATCCTGTGGGGTGGGGAGGGGGAGGATATTGCAAGCCACATCTGCATACTCGGCAATACTTCGGATCAAGAACGCCAAGCTCCTATTCCGTCCACTTTTTACTCTGAAGATGTACACAGTAGCTTCCAGCGATATAATGGTAACGTTTTGCCATACATATGCCGTAACCTTCCAGCACACCACAATCTTCATGTGTACCGTAATAAACGCAAAATTGTCTCTACGCCATGAAGACGTATGGAGGAGTGGATGTATAGATCCACATTTTCTTGACCTCGGTACTAGCTGGATGTGAGTGATCAGCTTCACACCCCGGCCTCTTTACTCCCAGGGAAAGAGCCCCCGGTACCCACTGGATAGGAGGCTGGGTGGACCCCAGAGCCGATCTGGACGACGTGGAGAGGAGAAAATTCTTGAACCTACCGGGACTCGAACTCCGAACCCTCGGGTGTCCAGCCCGTAGCCAGTCGCTAACCCAGCTGCTATCTTCTGCTATCGTCAGTATCTAGCACTACACATCGTCGAATGGTGGATTACGGATGGATGATGAACTTGAAGGGATTTGGAAGGAAACGGTGTTGGCCTTAATCGAGGTGTTACCCTTGAATTTGCCTGGAGTATATGGGGAAAATCACAAGAAACCTCACTCACGATAATCGGTGTTCCGGCCGAGATTCGGAGCACCTGAGAATGCGAATCTGGAACTTTACCCTTAAGCCAGCCTGCTCGATAGATCCATATTAAATTTGGATTCCTACCATTAACTTTTCCACTGATAACACCTGTGTTTGTATTTACCACAGCGCATGCGTAGGAGCCGGGATAGCGTAGTCGGTATAGCGGCAGGGGCGTGAAGCTGACCATTCACCTCCAACTAGTGTTCAGGTCAAGAAAATGTGGATCTATACCTCCACTCACCCATACGTCTTCATGGTGTAATGCTTAATTAGTGAAACACAGGGACACCTTTACCTTTACAGCGCATGCGTATCTGGTTACAAGGCAGGAAGCCATTATTTTGGAACGTGTGGCACTTTTTTGATGCCTTGAGTCTGTTGCACTCGTCTCCGTTCGATGGCTGTCTCGTCTGAACTACTTTTTATCACTCTAACCGATCGAAAGAAACCATTTGTTATGCGTGACAAAACACAACACGCAACTCTGGATATTAGCCAATGAAACGAAGTAGCGAGGAATTTAAAAAATAAACAATTATAAGATTTTCCTGTATGTTACGTAACCGGAAAGAAAAACTCCACAGGCTCAAACTTGACCACGATTTCCTTAAAGATAAAAACATTAAATAAGCATTTGTTATTTAGACATTATCGTTACCCGGGATTCCTCGGCCGGCCAGCCCGTAGCCAATCGCTGTCGCAGCTCCCATGTCACGTGGGACCGGATGCAAATGCTGAGCTTTATAAGGTTTTAAGTCCTTTATGTGAACTAAGCTTATTAATTACAATCTCGGTGTCGACTTTCTACAATTTCTCCTTCTTAATCATCCACCATATGCTTTGGTCTCGATTCCTTGGCAACTTTGAATAATGTAGGTTCATATCTGTTCAGAGGCGGCAGACGAAATGCGCCTTCTGTGCGGGAGAGAATGAATTATTAAATATTAATTACAATTGGATTGTGAGATGTCGAGGCTCTCACAATCTCTAGACAATCGGCTTACAGATGGCGGGGAGGTTGTCAGCCTTACGCGCCAAGCTATCCCTGTGACAGGCCGTGGAGGCCCAGAGGGTTGTCAGACGTCGAGGCTCCCACATTTTCTAGACAATCGGCTCACAGATGGCGGTGAGGTTGTCAGCCTTACGAGCCAAGCTATCCCTGCAACAGGCCGTGGAAGTCCATAGGGTTGTGGGACGTCGAGGCTCCCATATTTTCTAGACAATCGGCTCACAGATGGCAGTGAGGTCAGTTTTACACGCCAAGCTATCCCTGTGGATATAGGCCGGGGAGGCCCATAGAGTTGTGAGACGTCGAGGCCCCCACATTTTTTATACAATCTGTTCACATTTTGAGGTGAGGTTGTCAGCTTTAAGCGCCGGAGGCCTTTTGCCCCCAGGAAGATTCCTGGTACTCATTTCTTCAACTGAGAAGAAGTCACAGATGATAAAACCTTTATCATTTCGACTGTAGAACGCAGGTGTCACGCCAATATTAAGAAATCGACAAAGAATTTCGTAAGCTTCACATATTTGGCATTTGGCAAGATATCAATATCATTTCAGTTAACGTATCAGAGAAAACCTCCCCGCCCTTGATATTGTAAGACAACACAAATTTCGTCACGTTTATAGATGCGAGAGCCAGATTTGTGGGTGGTATTTCATGTATATACTATATTGGTCAATCAAGATTGGTATGGAAGAAGGAATTTTTCTTGCAGTGACATACACCCACTTCGACGTCACGAGCGAGCGACATTTTGGGACCCGTGCTGCTAGCTCAGTCGTTCTCCTCTTGACCTACATCTGCCACTTCTCGTGCTGATGACCTTGCTGCTAGTTCGTAAATCGGCAGCGAAACACCGTCTGCCATATGGCTAATGGAGTCTTTAAAGGCACAGCAATTACGCGTCAGGACTAACACCTGCTTTAACATTATAAAAATCTGCGTTCTGCTTACACAGCATACGAATGTTTTTCTCATGAGTCTCCTAATAAGCAGCGATTATTTCCCCAGGTAGCATTAACTTCTCAAAGAACAGTGGTTACTACATGTACCACCTGCTTTAAGAAATTATAACTCTGCATTCTGCCCACAGAGTGTGTCTGTGTGTTCCGTACGGTTCTCACAATAAACAGCGACTGTTTCCCTAAACAGCATTAACCGGTTGGGCTTTGTAGTGGAGACGTAATGTTTCCTGTGCGGTACGAACTGAACATATTAAACTCTGCATTCTGCCCACAGAGTGTATCTGTGTGTTCCGTACGGGTCTCACAATAAACAGCGACTGTTTCCCTAAACAGCATTACCGGTTGGGCTTTGTAGCGGAGACGTAATGTTTCCTGTGCGGTACGAACTGAACATATTAAACTCTGCATTCTTCCCACAGAGTGTATTTGCGTGTTCCGTATGGTTCTCACAGTAAACAGCGACTGTTTCCCTAAACAGCATTACCGGTTGGGCTTTGTAGCGGAGAAGTGGACGAATTTGGATGTATAAATCCACGATTATCGACCTCAGCTCTTGGCGGAGGTGAGTGGTCACTTTCACCTTCCAGCCGCCTTACACCCGGAGAAATATCCACTAATACCTATTAGCTAGGAGATTGGGTGGGTCCCAGACCCGGTATGGACACTGGGAAGAAGAGAAAATCATTTTCAACTGCCGGGAATCGAACCCCGGCCGTCCAACCCGTCGCTGTACCGACTGAGCTATCCCGGCTCATCTATATGTAGATAGAGGGAAGTGTCCAAAAATGAGTCATGTTTGCGCTGAAGATGTCTGGTGGAAGAACTCGGCACGATTTCCAAACTGATGAAATTTCGCGCCAATTAGCATTATAAATAAGGCCAAAATCAGGTCAGTGCATTATGCTAATATCCCATATCTGTATAAGGTCGCACCAGGCACCGCGAGACGTGAGGCAAATTAGCATCATAACGGCTGGTGAGGCTCGGATAATAGCAATGCCGCGTGGTCAGGGCGGAGTACCTCACGACTCGAGCTGCAGGGATGCCTCGCGGATGTGAAGCCTCATGAAAGCAGTCAGCTAGCTTTCCCCTGATTCATCAGTTGGCGAGTGACGAAATGATTCTCGATTTAAGAATATTATTTAAACAGCATCGCATTTTAAAAGTTGACAAATTCGATCAGGTTTCAGTGATTTTCCTCCTTCCCAGAGTAAATGCTGAGTTGGTACCCAAATTACTGGTCGAAATGCAGCCATCCCGATGTTTACATCAAAATTCCGTCCTCATGAAGCCTCCAAAAAAACAAACTCCGTGGCTTTAGTCCGCAAGCGAACTATACCGAGCGAACGACCGCCGCTTTTCGGCGAAGTTAGTGCCAACTTTTACGGATAGAGGGTGTCGCGTGGTCAGCACAACGAATCCCTACGGCCGTTAATCTCGGTTTTCTAGACAGGAGCCGCTTTTTCCTTGAAATAGCTCCTCAATTGTCCTCACGAGGCTGTGTGGACCCCGTTCCAAACCCGCTGCTTCTCAGAAAATCTGCTAGCGCCGGGAATGTGGATCTGTAGCCAGGAACTCTGACCACTAGACCACATGAAGCCTATGAATGTTAACACAAGCGCCCCAGCATGGATGTCACGACTCTGCTCAACTTTATCATTTGCTGCCCCTTACTGACTGAGATCTGAGGTTCCCAAATTCCTGTCCTCCGAGAGTCTGCTAGACCGTTAGCAACGTTTCGAGGGCGAGCTATACCTCCATGTTCAGAGTAAAAAGGTGTCACACCTTCCCTGAAGATGGAAGTTCCTCGAAAGTCCTTAACGATTTACCACATATCTTCACATCTCAGAAGAGATTTCTGATAGCTTTGCCTTCATGGACTAAACGTTTCTATCAGTTTCCTCCGGTAACAAATTCGGCGCCTTTTGCTACACTCCGTGTTCTTTCCCTTTCTCCTCTGCTTCTTGAAGAGGGTTAGCTCAGCGGAGAGCCACGTATCACGTAAATCTTGGCAGATGCCGCACAGGAAATGTCTCTGCTCACCACTTCTACGTCCTCATTCAAGAGCGAATTTGAAATGAATTCGTCTTATTGCCCAGTCACGGGAGTGGTGAATGTACATCACTGGTGTCTTGCAATTGCACACTCCGCGGACCAGTGGCTCGCTACAAATTCATTGGGGCACTATTCTACAAGCTGGAAGGTCGCGGACTTGATTCTCAATGAGACCACTGGATTTTTCAATTGACCTAATCCTCCCAGCCGCACTATGGCCTGGGGTCGACTCAGCCTCCAGCATTACCAGGAATCTTCATGGGTGTAAAGGGGGACCGAGGCGTGAGACTGACAACCTTAACACCATCTGTGAGCCGACTGTCTGGAAAATGTGGGAGCCTCAACATCTCACAACCCTATGGGCCTTCAAGACCTGTTAAGGGGATAGCTTGACCTATTTTTACCTTTTATAAATTCAGTACAAAAAAAAATATTTTTCTGGAATATGACGATGTGTAGCCTGATAAAATTTTATGGACGTTTCGGACGAATATAATGCCTCAATCTGAATGGTCTTAGAGTAGGCCAAGCGAGAGGCAAGTAGCAAACAGGGAGAACCGCGAGAGGAACACCAGGTTCAGGCGCTGTATCTGAACCAGGTTTTCCTCACGTGACTCCCCCTGCTTCATACCTAGGTCTCGCGTAGCTTATTCTTGGACCCTGAAGATAGAGACAGTACGGTGCCATACCTCAGAAGACATTGTGTTACAAGACAGCATTAGATATCCTGGAATCTCTTGTGGAGCGCAGTTCCGAAGCCATTGCACTAAGTAATTAAACTTTCAGGTCTAACCCACAAGGAACTCGGGCATTTCTTCTTCGTCTTCGTTACAAGACAAACCTGACTGGTCAAGACGTGACAGAGTGCTGATCTCACAAATACTCTTTAAAAGGAATTGTGTGTCGCTGTCAGCGGTGACTACAGAGAGAGCTAACTTCCTTTTGTGGGCTACGTTGCGACGCTCAGAATGGCAAGATGAGACATGAACTGGACAGAAGAGTTTGCAACGAAACCGATCTGGCCTGACTGAATTATTATTTGAGGCATATCCGCGCTGGGACTCAGAAAAACGAAGAAAAACTTCATGATAGACAGTGTCTGCCCCGAGATTCAAACCCAGCATCCCTGTAACAGAATTCTAGAGTATTATCCCTAGATCAACCGTTTAGGTGGGTACCACCTTCTGGAATGTGACACCGTATATACTGGTAGAAGTTGCACCGGCTCTGGTTGCCTATTAATGGTTGCTTGGCTTACATTTCGACAGTGATGGTTGAGACAGTACGTTATTTCGAGACGTCGGTGTACTTCCGGACTGTACGCTGTCACATCTCGGAAGAAAATACTCATATTCCAAACTCTTCTGAAAGTGTTATAAAAGAGAATATCTGTATTAAAAAAAAAATCCGTGGCCTGTAGTCGGCAAGCGAACTATACCGACCGAGAGACCGCCGCTTGCTGGCAAAGTTAGTGCCAACTTTTGCGGATAGAGAATGTCACGTGGTCAGCACAACGGATCCCCACGGCCGTTTTCTCGGTTTTCTAGACCGGAGCCGCTATTTAATTGAAACAGCTCCTCAATTATCCTAAACGAGGCTGAGTGAACCCCGTTCCAGACCCTCTACTTCTCAGAAAATCTGGTAGCACTGGGAATCGAGCCCGGGTCCTCTGGATCTGTAGCCAGGAACTCTGACCACTAGACCACAGAGGCAGAGGACACGAAATGGTAAAGCTAAAGAAAAGTAAAGTTGTCCCTGACCTTAACTATTTAAGCCTTACTGCATGAAGACATATGGAAGAGTGGAGTATAGCTCCGCCATCCTTGATCTCGACACTAGATCGAGGTGAGTGGCCAGCTTCACGCTCCGGCCGCTCTATTCCCAGGGAAGGAGTCCTCGGTACCCATTAGATGGTCCCAGAGCCGGTCAGTATAAAGTGAACTAAAATGACTTTGAGTTCGTGGCGCGCTCATGAACTGGCAGAAATGAACACAAAGACCAGTTAAGTGGATCGTCACGTCTTCTTCTCTCTCGCTCGTGAAGAAAAGAAAGAATCAGAGCGTCAGAGCAATAACGCATCGTGCACGAATATATGGATCACTGGGCACGAACAGGTAGACTGCCAAGTTTACTATACAGGGTGTTTCAACACTGAAACCAATTCCTACATTGTCCAGTTTGTTCTGTTTGGGGGGTGAAAGTGGCTGTCTTCGTGTTGCAGCCTGTACAAGCCAGTGACGACAGACGAGTACAGAGCACTGGCGGAATAGTAACTTGAAGGGGAAAACCGAAGTCATCTGACATACACTCGCCCCAGTGCTACTTTGTCCACCATAAATCCCACATTCATCTCCATAGGACTCAATCAGGACCTGTGAGGCAAGAACGGCCTCAAGTCTGGCATGACTCGAACTAGCTCACTGAGAAACTAATTAAACTAATTAACTAATGATAGTTCTTGTGCTAGATATGCGAGCTGCCCCAAGCGGTAAAGCTTCTTACTTCTGTTCGGGAGGTGCCTGGTTCGAATACTGGCCAGGATGCCGACTATCCTGACAAAGTTCTTTCCTTGTTCTCCTCAGTCCCTCCAGACAAATGCCGGGAAAGAACCTCATAATCAGGCCATGACCGCTTCTTTCCATTTCATTATTCGTCCTATATAAATATATATAATCCGAACTACTGACCGCGTCGTTAGACAAGAAATAAATAAAAATGAGAAATTCCCTGTTAATTATCAATCTCCCCAAACAATTCCTTCCCGCACTCACAAAAGCTCTCCAACGAACATCATCGCAACAATATGTAAAAGGTAAAAAAAGGTAAAGTTGTCCCTGTGCTTAATTACTCAAGCACTAAGCCATGATGACGTATGGGGGAGTGGAGATATAGTTCCACCATTCTTGATATCGGCACTATATGGAGGTGAGCGGTCAGCCTCACTCCTTGCCGCTTTGCCCCTGGGAAAGAGCCCCCAGTACCCGTTGGATAGGAGACAGGGTGCGCCCCAGAGCCGGTCAGGATAATGCAGAATGCAGATAATGCAGCGTGTACAAATCCTATCTCAAGCCAAATCACGCGTTTAGAAACAAATCAGGGCACTGGACAAAATTCAACACAACACTCATGTTTATGTTACATATATATTCGTCAGGAACAGCATAACATTGCACACATAAGGCCTTCAACGCACTTCAAGCCAAGCCACACAAACTACCGTGCAATACAAGCGGCAGGAAGAACCCCAATCCTTGAAGTTCCAACATTAATTCCCACAGTCTTAAGCCACTCTTTTCCGTACTCATAACAGCTGTTTTTCGGGGATAAGTAATATATATATATATAGATGGTCCTCAAATGTGGGAAAAGTTTCGTTCTACACATGTACTGATTACGTAATTCGGATAAAATGTCAAAACATTCGCATTCAGTCAGATATGGCAGTTTTTGTAAAGGTCGAAATTTGCGACACTTGGCACTTGTAGGGATAAATTGTATTTATGTGGCTATATAACCACATTTTTCACGGTTAGTTAAGTACCCTGTAAAGTTAAGAACTTCTGATATCCCTATCTGTTAGCCCTGTGAGCGTTCGAGAATTTTATCTTGCTAGTTACGTCATCATGCCGGCCACGGTAGCCGAGCGGTCTAAGGCATGTACTGTCTTCGCTCGCTTGGAAACCGGGATCGTGGGTTCGAATCCCACTCAGGGCATGGATGTTTAGTTTGTGTGTGTGCGTTCTTCTGTGTTTGTGTACAGGTAGAGGCCTTGCGACGAGCTGATCACCCGCCCAAGGAGTCCTATCGAATGTGTAAGATCTACAAAAACCGAAGTGAAGTAGGCCTAGGCCCACTGGGGCTGTAGTGCCAAAGAAAAAAAAGTTACGTCATCATTGTCTAGTCTTGTCTTCAATCATCTCTCAAATAACGCAAGAAGGTTTATTTATAAATGGACCAATCAGCATCAGTTAAGCGTTTGTTCTGCTTCCACTCGGTTATACCACGTGAACATTTGCTTAGCAACTCGAGAACTGCGGCAGATGAAGGTTATGAAGACATTTAAAAAGGCAACAGACTTACAGAACAGGATGTGTTACGATAGAATGCAATGAAAGTATTTGTAAATAAATTGTACTTGGTTCTTCACAAGAGTCTAGATGGAATCCGGATTTGTTAACAAGAAAAAACTTGCCCAATACGTGACTATGTGACCTACATTTGAATACGGATCAAATGAAATGGACAGCCCTGTTCCCTTCACACCACCCACACCTCAGGGGCTCTGTCACGATCGTACAGACCCCTAAGTCACCTGACCTCAATCATACGATAGCTGCGCAGTGAAACAATATGGATCACCGCCTGCAACATTACCTGACAGGCAGGCTTGCGTAACTAGAATTATGCCTATATTCACATGGAGTGAGGGTGGACACTGCAACATGTATACGCATGCGCACCAACATGTGGGAGAAAGGGGAAAGCCAGACACCCCTTCTGCATTGAAAAAAAAAATAAAGAAAACACCAATGACAAAGATTAAAAATACTTCAAAACTCATTCTGCAGGGCGATTATTGTGAACAGTGAACCACTTAAACGTACGTCTGTTAGCAAATTTTCTGACTGCCTCCACCCCCACTTGAATCAATAATTTTTTTGTTATAGAGGAATGCATATAGGATATTGGTAGGAAAGCCAAAAGGAAAGAACCACTGGGAAGACTAAGGCGTAGGTGGGTAGACAATATTAAAATGGATCTTAGAGAGATGGGATTGGATGGTATGGACCGGATTGATCTGGCTCAGGACAGGGACCAGTGGAGGGTTCTTGTGAGCATTGTAATGAACCATCGTGTTCCATAAAATTCTGGGAAATTCTTGAGTAGCTGCCCTCAAGAAGGGCTCAGGTCCGTGAGTAAGTAACACTCAATACATGCAACTAAGCTCTAACATTTGTGACGATGACACATTAACACAATCTGTGTTTCTAGGCATTGCCAATGTGTGTGTTTGCCTTTAAAACACACGTTTCGGAGACTGGCTTCTGTCTTCGTCTTCAGTTGGTTCCATCGATAGAGCTAGTTCCTATATCCGGACCTGAAAACGGAGACAGATCCAGTCTCCGAAACAATACATGTTTTAAACAAAAACAAGACGATGGTTAATGTCAAGAAACACAATACTTGTACCTTATACATGAAACGTAACATTCCTATTTCATGCCGCGAACCCAACAGAAAACAGCCAAATATATTATGAAATTTTCCCTGTACTGTTTCCAGTCTGTACGGTGGCCACGGCTGTTACAGAGACCTGCAAGTGATGCGGCACAGTTTACGGGTTTGATTCCATTTCTCGTTGCCCGTCTCCTTTTACTGTACGACTGTTTTGTAGTTTCCTAATTTGAGTGTTGTTGCTTCCTTAACGTTTTGTGATACTGACACGGAAAGCAGCCCAACCCCGGACGTATAACGGGTACTCTAATTGCATACTGCAATATCTTAACACAAGTATTAAATAATTTTAAAATAATTATGCCTGATTGTCGAAAGTTGGCATAGCTGCAACATTCTAGACCTGTATTGGTGAGGTGCTTGGTTCAATTCTGAGCTGGAACACTTGATATCCTGATCGAGAATTTTCGTGGTTCTCCTCCGATCCTCCAGCAAAAATGTTGGGATAGTACTTCGATCATCGACGGCCGCTTCTTTCCAAATATTTTCCAATTGATCATTCATCTGGCACCCTACAACTTGACGCTTTCTCGTCTATCTACTGACAGCGTTGTTAAATAACCAACAAATTATCTGCTTTGTTGTAATTTAATCACCAAAAGAGATTCATATTTCTATCAGCAGTCTTCATGCGTTCGTGGAACGAGGTAGCGTAGTTGGTTAAGGCACTATGCTACAAGCCGGAAAGTCGCGGGTTCGATTCCCAATGAGAGCACTCATTTTTCAACTGACCTAATCCTTCCAGCCGCACTATGGCCCTGGATTCGACTCAGCCTCTGACAGAAATGAGTACCAGGAATATTCTTGGGGATAAAGGGCGGTCGGCGCGTAAGGCTGACAATCTTGCCGCCATCTATTAGCCGATTGTCCAGAAAATGTGCGCGCCTCGACGTCTCACAACCCTATGGGCCTCCACGGCCTGTTACAGGGATAGGTTTTACCTTTATGCGTTTCTGCAGAAAAGCATTATATTCGAAGTAACTTAAAGATTTAGACAAATCAACAAACAAATTCTTTTCCACTTACAATCCAGAGGTTATAACATACTGCCCTTATATGGCAGGTGGACACAGGTGGTGGGTGTTGGGGTCAGCAGGCCACTGCTAACAGCAGAAATTCTTTCAAAACAGTTTCACAGCAGCAGGGCAGAGAAATGTGTGACTTCTACAGGTACTTGTGCTGCCTCTCTTTGGCTCCGTGAAACAGACATAAGTATGAAACTGCAGTTGTCCTGATGGACACAGATATGAGCGTCTAATCCAGTTTGGCGTCCTAGAAGCGCTCGTTCCACCTCCGCCCACATGTCACTTAGCCCTTCATCGGGGCCCCGCCCCCAGTTCACGTGTAGAGACCATCGCAATCAGACTCAAGTTCCTGATCAGCTGTTCGACTCCCACCCCGGCAACACCAAGACAACGAAACGAATTTCAGATATATACAGGATATTCCACAGGAGGTCTGCAATATTTTGGGGCTTCATTAATCAAGTGATTGTCCGTAAAAGAAGAAACAAGTTATAAAATGGAATATGACGCCGAGTAGTTCGATAATACACCGACGTTTCGGAGGAAGGTACTGTCACCATCATCAGGGAAGAAGATTAAGCCAAACAGGCAGCTTCTAAAACACGGTACGTAAATTTCTATAAAACTACACGGTATTACATACCGGAAGTATGTAGCCCAGAAGATTCGCATGTAACCTCCAAACTACATGGTCTAAGGGTAAGCCAAAAAAAAGTAAAAAGACTCTGAAACGTCGGTAACATTGTACCGGAAAATACGGCGTTACATCCCAAAAGATAAAGTGTTCAGACTACATTTGAGGTTCTAACAACATTGACTATGCAGTACACTATCTTCTGAGATGTGACGCCGTGTAGCCACTAGTTGTTCATCGACGTTTCGGAGGAAGTACACCTTGTATGGCTCTGCCTTTTGCCAGCTTCTTGCTGAATACTCGCTCGGCTTACTTCTGACTCCCCGAAAAATGTATCATATTCCATGGAAGTGTACGTTCCACGGCTACAGCTAGGAGAAACTCGAACCCAGTGTATTATATTACACACTGTGTGGAACTCGAGCCTTGCTAGAAATATTAATTGAAATTCTTATCTCACGCGTACGTCATCAAAGTAAAAATGTCGCAAGAAGTGAAAGTTAGACCGTCAAATTAACCTTCTTCTAAATTTGTACCCCTGTTAAAATTAATTATGCAACGTGCCATGCGTAATATTTGTATCGGCCGTCTTAGCATCAAAATCACGTTCTACTTTTTATTTAAATCATGCTCATGGCATCTTCAAGATCGTTTCAAGGATCAATGAATGACTCCAACACGTTGCTACGAACGTAGAGGTGCTGTCAGGACAAACTGTACGTAAGTCACTGACGCTTACACTCTTAAATTAGTGCGTTAATAATATAACTTATTTTTTTAAGTTGATCCCGGAAAAATGGTGACGTAATCATTTTGATATTCGGAGATTCAAATTTCTCAAGATCCGGTCCAATGTCATCATAAGAATTTATGTTACGTTACTCTTGGCTACAGATCCAAAGGTCCCGGGTTCGATTCTCGGCGCTACCAGATATTCTGAGAAATAGTGGTTCTGCAACGGGGTCCACTCAACCTCGTGAGGATATTTGAGTAGCTATTTCAAGTAAACAGAGGCTCCGGTCTAGAAAACCGAAATTATCGGCTGTGGGGATCCGTTGCACTGACCATGCGACATCCTCTACCCGCTGAAGTTGACACTAACTTCGCCAAGAAGCGGCAGTCGCTCGGTCGGTATAGTTGCGGACTACAGGCCACGAAGTATTTTTTACTGTTAGTTTATTCTTTTAAATGTTTCGATTTTGAGAACTCAGTTTCATGTAACAAGTGTAAGCAGATGAATCAGTTTTACAAGCAATCGTGCTTCGTATTCAAACCTCGATTTTGACTGAGGGCTTTATGTGATCTTCTTCAGACCTTCCACGCAAATGCCACGTTATTACTTCAAATCAGGCCACGACTTCTTCCTTCCAAAACCCTTTCCAATTGATTAGTCACCAATCAGCGGGTTGCCTTGTGCTAACTTCATGGAGCTGAACCCTTCTTGAGAAGCCACAAGTCCCTCAGCCACTCTAGAATTTTTCCCAGCATTTTATGGAACCCCAAGGTTCATTACCGTGTTCACAAGAGCCCTCCACTGGTCCCTCTCCTGAGCCAGATCAATCCAATCCATACCACCCCATGCTATTTTTCTAAGATCCATTTTAATATTGTCCACCCACCTACGTTTTCGTCTTCCTAGTGGTCTCCTTCCTTGTGGCTTTCCCACCAATATCCTATACGCATTCCTCTTCTCGCCCATTCGTGCTACATATCCTGTCCATCTCATCCTCCTTGACTTGATCATTCTAATTATACTTGGAGAAGAGTACAAGTTATGAAGCTCCTCATTATGCAGTTTTCTCCAACCTCCTGTCACTTTATCTCTCTTCGATCCAAATATCCTCCTCAGCGCCCTGTTCTTAAACACCCTCATTTTATGGTACTTATGATATTAAAACGGATCTTAGAGAAATAGGACGGCGCTGCGGATTGGATTCATTTGGCTCAGGATAGGGACCAGTGGCGGGGTCCTGTGAACACGGTAATGAAACTTCGGGTTCAATAATGCGTTGGGAATTTATTCCTTTGATAATTAAGAAAAAATTGTTTCTGAAGAAGGACTCGGCCCCATGGAGTCAGTTTCTGTTCTGATTGGAATAAGCAGACGAACCGGACACCCAGCAGCAACAAGAGAAATGATTTGTTAGAGACTTTGCAGCGAAAGTTTCGTTGTGCAGGAAATCAAAGCGAAATGTTTATCAGTTAAACACACAATGGCCGGTAATCTGGCTACTGCATTACCGAAGCAGAATTCAATACCATGCAATTTCTCTCTGTGTTATTTGCAAGCCTGTGGTCATTGAACAGGCGGGGTCTAGAGCAGGGGTGACCAACTGCTTTAGCTGGCCGGCTACATCATCAGCCTGTTGTGAGTACTACACAGCTTAATCGGTATAAAATTGTAAATATTCTAGGTTCGTAGGGACGATAAATATGGCGCTGATATAAATGAGATGTCGAAGCTTGTGAAGACGTACAATTATGTTTCTGGACATTACCCACCGTCCTTTTTATATTTAAAACACATAAAGTTTCGGAGACAGGCCTCTATATCGTCTTCAGGTCCGGAGATGGGGACTAGCTCTATAGACTGAACCCACTTGAAGACGGAGATAGAATCCAATCTCCGAAACGTCGTGTTTAAAATAAACAGAGGACGATGGATAACGTCCAGAAACACAAAATGTGCATAACGTAGGTAAGGTTTAGAAGTGCCAATTCACAGACTCCGGCCATCGGCAACCCTGACTTAGATCCCTCGTGATTTTTCTCAGTACCTCGGCGCAAATACTTGACTAGTATCTCGATTGCGTCATCACTGACTCCTTTCAAATCCTTTCCAATTTATGGCTCATCTATCATCCTACCATTCGACGACATATAAGTTATTTTTAAGTCAACTCTTTAACGACGACCTCAGTACCCAGTTTGTACACTACAGATGATGGGATGATTGCATGTGGTACAGCTGGCGGAATGAAAATTGGCAGGGGAAACTGAAGTACTTGGAGAAACCTTCTCCATTTCCATTTTTATAGTTCAGCTACTGAAAGCTTTACAAACCCTCTACCCCAAAACGCCAAAGTTAATAGCATAAGGCTGTGTATACTCATAACGCATCAGTTGTTTGCTGCGAGTTGCATCAAATTCCAAATGGCTGTTTAAAAAGCCTGGGAAGTATAGGCAAAGGACAACATATGGAGGGACTGAAGAAATACATGCACACATTCCTAAACTCGAAACTACGCGCAGATACGCAACCAGCTTAACGACCCTGTCACTTCACGACGGTGGAGAAAAAAATAACTGTTCTCCTATGGCCGAAAATCAAACCTTCAATTCCTTTAACTAATATTGGCCCTAAAAAGGGCCATATTTTCCAACAGGCCTACATCTGAATCAAGTTTTCTAGGCGTCGTTCCGTCTGTTTGCCGCCTACGTCTTGCTTGACTGACTTACTCTTCAACCCTCAAGACTAGGGCAGTAAACATCAGTGGACATCCCAGTACTCCTCACAGTCACTAATGCAAGTACCTGCCGACAGGAGTGTTGGCACCCCTGCTCTAGAAAACGACTGCATCCTAAGGCAAGATCAGCTGCCATCACGGCGCGGGCACTGCGGACCCGCAAGTTGCACACGTCTGTTCACTAACACAACCGCAACTTCACGCGTCTGGCTAATCAGTTTCTCGTCCTGCGGCCTTGCTTCAGAACAGTAAAGTAAGTAAGTAAAGCTCTCCCTGTAACAGGCCGTGGAGGCCCATAGGGTTCTGAGACGTCGAGGCTCCCACACTATCTAGACAGTCGGCTCACAGATGGTGGTGAGGTTGCCAGCCCTACGCGCCAATCTATCCCTGTAACAAGCCATGGATGCCCATAGCGTTGTGAGATGTTGAGGCTCACAAATGGCGGTGAGGTTGTCAGCCTTACGCGCCGGCCACCCTTTACCCCCAGGAAGATTCCTGGAACTCATTTCTGTTAGAGGCTGAGTCGACCCCCAGGGCCATAGTGCGTCTGGAAGGATTAGGTAAATTAAAAAAAAATCCAATCCTCATCGGGACTTGAACCCGCGACCTTCCGGCTTGTAGCATAGTGTCTCAACCAACTACGCTACCGCGTGCCCCCTACTTGAGCACATTGGAATACAATATCAAAAACATTATATACTCGTATATTGCGTTACTTTACGATGCTGTCACTACTTGTAAAAGTTATCTTTTAAGTTGTACCTCTGCTTACCTAAGTAAGCACTACGCGTCGAAGGCGTATGGGGGAGCGGACGTATAGATCCACATTTTCCTGACTTCAGCGCTAGTTGGAGGTCAGTGATCAGCATCACGCCCCGGCCGCTTTATCCAGGGAAAGAGCCCGGGTTCCCACTGGATAGGAGGCTGGGTGGGCCCCAGTGCCGGTCTGAACACAATGGAGAAGATAATATCTCTTGCCTCTGCCGGGAATCGAACAGTCCTGTCCGTAGCGCGTCGCTATACAAACTGAGCTATTCCGTATCTTGGGGCGTGGCGCCGTGTACTGTGGTGTATGTGTGTATATATGTATATATATAGATATATATAAAATAAAGTTGGAGTGAAAACTGTCGTCCCTTCCTTCAGGCTAACAGTCCTACCTTCCCTAAATAATTTACCGTATTTTCTCTCGCGTCTTGGTCTTCTACCCTGAAGGTGAAGGCAGCAGATTCCTCCGAAACACTGATAAATATCTACCAGATTGCAAGCCATCATATCCAACAGCACAGTACAGTAAACCCTCGGTAATCCGGTTACAGTTAATCCGGATCGAAGCATAAAAAGTGGAAAATAGTGTTCAGAGTTGCAGAAGGATTGAGAACCTGGGATCTGTAAGGGGACCCTACAGGGAGGTTTGTTCAGACAAAACTTGAGACGGTTTCTTCAGACCTGCATGATTACGTTCAAAAACAAGTACAGCTTCTGAGTCTTCTATCGATGAATAAATGTACTGTCTTTTTGTAGTTTTTAAATGGTGATATTCTCTTATTTATTTACAACAGCACTGCTTACATCGTTACATTTTGCATTTGTGTTCTAAGTTGTTTTTTTTTTTTTTTGTCTTTTTGGGCTAAGTTTTGTTTCACTAACCCGGATTAGCCGATGACAGTGGCCGCGCGGTCTAAAGCGTGAAATGTCTTCGCCCGCTCGAACACTGGGATCGTGGGTTCGAATTCCACTCAAGGCATGGATGTCTGTGTGCGTTTATTCTGTTTGTGTTAGGTAGCGGTCTTGCGACGGGCTGATCCCCCGTCCAAGGAGTACTACGGACTGTCTTAGATTCAGAAACTGAAGTGAAACGAAACGTTTCACGGATGCCCTATGCTCCAAGTGGGGGCAAAACGAAAAGAAGAAGAAGAAATCCGGATTATCGTTAAATTCTGATGACCCTCTTGCCCCCCCCCCCAATTAATCCGGAATAGTGAGAGTTTACAACAGTAATCTTTTCAGTCACCGCCACGCTAACCGCAAACCTCAAAACGGCTGTTTAACGTGAGACTAATACGAAACACGTAAGGACGGCTGCGTGAGGGCAGAATGCAGCTTCTTTATATCGTAGAAAGTGGTGCGTATAGTATAGCCTCTCTGCTCCAAGGGGTTAAAAGTTATGCCAACAGCATTCCGAGTACCAAGTAAACAGCCGCGTTCGCTCGAACTGAAAACGTGACACAATTTCCATTTCTACATTCTCACTAGATTATATAACAGGATGCTCCAAAAACAAAGACTCGTTTTTTTCAGTGTAGGATTTAAAAACTTCTATTTACAGCGATGTCATGCCATCTTTCTCTGCTCCGAAACTACATGGTTCAGTATACTCACTAATACCGTCCTGAACGTATCATTTCGTCAGCATATCGCTATTTCACAGTAATAACTTTCTAAGGCAAAACGATCCAATTCCATGGAGTAGAGTCCATCTTGAGAAACCAACAGTCACAAACTCAAGAATTTCCTGACAATTTATGGAACCCGAAGGTTCATTATCGTGCTCACAAGAGCCCTCCACTGGTCTCTATCCTGAGCCAGATGAATCCAGTCCACATCATCCCATCCCGCCTAAGACCATTTTAATATTAACCACCCATTGACGTCTTGGTCGTCCTAGTTATCTCCTTCCTTCTGGCGTTGCCACCAATATCCTATATGCATTCCTTTTCTCCTCATTAATGTACACGTCCCATCTCACCCTCCTTGACTTGATCATTCTAATTATACTTGGAGAAGAGTACAAGTTATGAAGCTCCTCATTATGCAGTTTTCTCCAACCTCCTGTCACTTCATCCCTCTTCGGGCCAAATAGTCTCCTCAGCACCCTGTTCTCGAACATCCTCAGTCTATGTTCCTCCCTTAGTGTCAGAGACCAAATTTCACAGCCATACAGAACCACAGGCATAATTATAGTTTTGTATGTTTATGTTTTGGGACAGCAGCCGAGAAGACAAAAGGTTCTGGACTGAATGGTAGCAAGCATTACCCGAGTTCCGTGCGCCCTTGATTCTATACTGTAGAATATATATTATACTGCTATATTATAATTCTATTGTTCTTTCGATTTGATTTTCTTTTTCCAGAAACACCCAGGGGGGGATGAGGCATATACCTGGCTTGTCCCCACCCTCTGCCATCGCCCAAAGGCGTAGAAATTAGTGGATTGGATTCATCTGGTTCAGGGTAGGGACCAGTGTTGAACCTTTGGGTTGGGTAAAGTGTTCAGAACTTCTTTAATAGTTGAACGATTATCAGCTTCAAAGGAAAGGATAATTAAGTTGCCGCTCTTCAGAGTCATGAGGAGTACCACGTCAATTAGCGAGCCTCAAACCCGAAAGTTGAATCTGATAGCGTGTGTCTGCACGACATTTGATGGCAACTCTGTCAAGACATGTTCACTCCCCACACGCGAGGACTGGTTTCCTGTTTGTGGTTCTTAAAAAGATTCTGTAGTGCCCCCAGTGAAACGCGAGATGGTAATGAGAGAACAGGAAACGGTCGATCCGCGGCCGGAAAGGAGCAGGTAGCAGGTAGCAGGCTCTCGGCCAAACAAGCCGATCCAGTTTCGGTCATTTTACTGGAATTCTATGTGATCACCTACTTTAACATGGAAACCCTCTCCAGTCTGTTGGATGTGGGATTCTCCCGACGACCTCTATGAAGAGAACTCCTGGATTGTGACACAGTGTAGTCTTGTAGACGGATACTGATGCTTCGGAGCAACATGGTGCCTCCATCTTCAGGGTCGAAAGGCAAACCAAACGAGCAAGCAGAAACAGAACACTCTGTTACATCGAAAAATATTAACTTGGCCTATTTTTCAACCGGAACCTATCGTCGCACTGTGTTTGTCACGCAGAATTATTACAATTTCATTGTGTACAAAGATAATCACTCACTGTCCTCGTAAAATTTGCGCTCTATTTTCTTATCGCCATGTTGTCCGGTGGAAGTCAACAGACGTTTCGGAGGAATATATCGTCTCCATCTTCAGGATCGAAGAGTAGCAAAAGCAAAAAACAATTGTCTTGAGGATATGTGAAGTTGTGTAAAACAGAAGTGTGTTTGGAAGCAAATCTCTGCTTGCTGCCCCGTTCGTACTGGTTTCTTGCAGTTAAATGCCGGCGGTTAGTATCTATTTTTTTTTCAATTCGCGGGGTGCGTTGAGACCGAGTCCGCTCGGTACCTGTACCTACCCGTACGATGATGAATGCGGAGCCGCTGGTGGAATGAGAATTGGCAGGGGAAACCGCAGTACTCGGGGAACACCTGCCCCAGTGCCTCTTTGTCTACCAAAAATCCCACGTGACTTCACCTCGGCTCGAGACCGGGCTGCCGCGGTGGATAGCCGGCGACTAACCGTCTCAGATATGACACGGTCTAGGTAGAATCTTAAATGAGCTCGGGCAGTATCCTTCCAGATCCTTTCCAAATCACTATTCCCTATAACCCACACATTTTTCCAGATGACGCTTCCGTGAAGAGAACTTCAGACATCACGGGGTGGGCCCGACTTGACGGGAGGAGCGTCCAGCTATTCCGGCGGCCGAGGACGAGCTCGCGAAAAGGAACTCGCTCTGTATAAGGGCTTGTACAGTTACGTACAAAATCATAGGGTGTTCGTAAACAAAGAATTCGCTGGAGGTATATACATTTGGCATGCAAGATATTAATTGCTACAGACAGAGTCTAGGTGTTGTGAGGCGCGTGTGACGCCGTCCTCTGTCTCGCAGTATGTGGGCGTCGAACCCGAGCAACTGGTTCTGCTCTGCTTAACTCATGACGCAAGCGACAATTACCTTGGCTCACATGTACCAATCTCTCTCGCGTTTAAAATCGAACAATCGTTTATAGAATCGAGAGCAGGCTGTAGGTCGAGGACGACGTAAAGTGGCTGAAAGGTGGATGTGTAAGCCACATTATGATAGCCGAGAGTTCACGGTGAATTTGAGATAGGATCTCCAAATGACGCAACAATACGCAGCTTCTACCAAACTCTATCAATATCCTGTGTGAGATTCAGCAGGGGTACCAAACTCTATCAATATCCTGTGTGAGATTCAGCAGGGGTACAAAACTGTATGAGCACATTAAAAATTTTAGACTGATACAACTTGAGGTTCAAACAGCGGTAAATTATAAGTTAACAGTTTTATGGGTGATACCATGCAGCTTGGTACACGAAGTACTTCAAGGTGGCGTCCTTCCATCTACCAAATTATACGGCGTTGAGTCTAACATGACCGTGATATTTTGAATTTCAATTGAAATTTGTGTTTCATTGCGACGTACAGATCTAGAGCCTGGGTAATTTAATCGGTACAGAAAAGGACTATGGGCTGGACGACGGGGTTCGATTCCCGATAGGGGCAAGAGATTTTTATCTTCTCTACAGCGTACAGACTGGCTCTGGGGCCTACCCAGCATCCTATCCATTGGGTACCGGAGGCTATTGCTTTGGGGGAAAGCGGCCGGGGCGTGAAACTGACCACTTACCTCCATCTAGTGTCGGAGCCAAGAATGGTGGAGATATATCTTCACGGTCGCACACGTTTTCATGGCGTGGTGCTTAAAGAGCGGAGCTCAGGGATAATCTTACCCTTTGCTTTTAATGTGATGTTACTTCCTATATACTGTATGTTCTCTCCGTAGGGTCGAACCAAGAGTTGCCTAATCGGGAGTTCGTGAAGGCTACAGCAGCCAACATGGGCTCACCGGTCGCCGCTCTCCTGTGCCTGGCCTTTTGGCTTTGTGGGCCGACAGCCGCCATCAGGGTTCCCGTATCCTATGATGACACACGTAAGTACAACTTACCCTCATGAGCATCTCACAGCAATGACCACAAAACTTGCTGTCTCCTGGAATTTGGGAATTTGACGTCGTCTATCCTGGTAGATTATTACGTTGTTTCGAAGGAATATATTTTTTCCACTTCATGGTAAAAATGGAGACAGCATGTATTACAAATAGTAAGTAATTATTTACCAGATAATATGGCATCACACCATAAAAAGCAATCATCTTCAGGTTGTCCTTTCTTTTACGTGTTGTGCGAAAGTTTAAAATACATCCATCTTTGATAACTTTACAGTTATGCCGCTAAGAAATTTATCGTCTTGTATGGAACTTGATTGTTCGGTGCGGCATTCACAAAAGCCTTCCATTGGCCCCTATCCTAAGCCAGTAGAATTCAATCCATAACCTCATAGAGCAGGTCCTGATGATACATTTTGAGCCTTTGAGAATCGAGAGAGAGAGAGTTACTTTACGACTGACGGTTTACCGCCAATCAGTTCGTCTTGGAGTCAGGCCCTTTGAGGCCCACGACCAGAGATTTTTTTCCAACTATACGCTTGCGATAATAGTCCTTATGTAACATCCTCTCTGACGAGAAGATGGGTTTGTCTCTTACGAATACGCTTGGATTTTCGTCAAGTGTACATTTCGCACATATAACATGTTATTGAAAAATCTTCCTTTTGCACTATATACAAGTCCTCTGTCAGTACAGGCTTTGCAGGGTACATCATGCCTAACTTACGCATCTTATGCTACAACGGCAGCTTAGTCATTTGAACGGTCGTAAGCTTGACCACCGCCAAGTTTAAGCCTCTTTTATATTTTCTGTGTCTGGCTTCACCTTGTCCTATACCGCGAACATGTTCATTCTCATGATTTTGTATGACTTCTGCTTGTCGTCTGCACAATTCTGCTATATAATCGTATACATGCGGAACGTTGCAAGCCCTGTGCAAGTCGCGGACTGGTATGCAACTTGGAAAATTCCCGTCCGTCTTACTACGCCTGACCGCTCTTAGCAGAATGCGCAGTAGACACGGTCGAGTCCAGTAACTTAGATAAAGACTGTACAGTGTGCACGGGTTATAACAGGGCCTTCCGGCTCGGTTCTAACGCTGCCCATGCTCACGTGACCTGTGTAATTTTCAGCGAGCGCCTGCCCAGGACCTGTCCCCAGCAAGGTGGTACTGTGTTACTACGAGGGGCATCTAGCCCTTCAGAAGTTGGACCCTTGTCTCTGTTCGCATCTCGTCTTCACTTCTGCGGCCACCATAAACCCCAGCAACTACACCCTCCACCTCACAACAGGTGAGTACGCTTTTGTTCATCCTTCGGTAAGCAGGTGTGGAAACAAACACATGGTCAAATGGATGTGACAATTTTGGGCGTGTGTCTAACCTCTCTGTGTCCTCAAGGTCTCCGGTAGCCGAACGCATCGTGTTCCATGTCAGCCCTTTCTGTATTTTCCCTTGGATTATCAGCCTGTCTCAATCCACTCACAGCTTTCCAACTGCCAGATCGCTTGGATAATTCGTTTTTAAGGTGAAGAATATTTACACAGCGAAGTACTCGTAAGCCAACTGATGTAACATTCGGGATAATTTGATAAATTTCTCAGGTTAGAACCTCAGCCATTACACTAATGGATTACGGGCTGGATGCACGGGGTTCGATTCCTGGCGGGGACAAGAAATTTTACTTTTCTGTACAGCGTCCAGACCGGCTCTGGGGTCCAACCAACCTTCTACCCAATTGATATTGGACCTCTTTCACCGGAGCTAAAGCAGCCGGGGCGCGAAGCTGACCAGTCCCTTCCACCTAGTGTCGTGGTGAAGAATGGTTGAGCTATACATCCTTTTTCTTCATGGCGCAGTGCTTAACTGCTTAATTCATTAAGTTCAGGGACTGCGCTGGCAAGACCAGCAACATATACAACATACAGACCCGTCCTCTCGTCAGAGAGAGCGCACCACGAAAACAAAACCGTAACTGTCAAACAGTAATCAAACAGTAATTAATATCTGGTTATGAGCCCCATATGAGGCTCGGAACCAAGACTTACTGACTGACTGACCGTCAATCGCAATGTGACTTTGACTTTGACTTGACATTGAGTTGACCGTGACCCTGAGAGCCGTAGGAGACGACGAAAAGGGAAGTCTCAAATCTGAGAGGGTAAAATATGGTCTCGAGTACCAAGGGACTCGGACCCGAGAAAGACTGCCCTGGCAAGGGCCAGAAGCATATACAAAAAAACAGAAACGTCCTCTCGTCAGAGAGGGCGCCCCAGAAGAACAAGACCGTAAGTGTCAAACAGTAATAAATAGCTGATCATGAGCCCAAGATGCGACTCGACACCAAGACCGACTGACTGACCGTCAGTCGGAATGTGACTTTGACTTTGAGTCAGTTGAGAGAGGAAGTTGTGTGAAGTGACAAGCTGGTAGCTGAGGCCGGGGACAGTTCGGAAACGCAGAGGAAGGGGAACGTCCGTCGTTGTAAACCACCACCAAGCAACGGCTAGTGAAGATTTAGAAGATTTTATGTGTGCTGTAGTTACAGTCTTTGGAGTCTGTAATTCAGCGAGACTGTCGTAGTTATTTGTACTTACGTTCTGTAAGCGTTCAATAAATCCGATTAGCAATCTGAATCCCGCCTATAGTCACTCAATCACGTGACCATACATCTTTGCATTCATAAAATAAGCCAACGAGGTCGGCCCTCGGTACCTGATACTTCCCCCATCTACCAGAGGCATTGGAAACTACTTGGGCGGGAAACTTTTTTTGCCTAATTTAGCTCAGAGGTCTCCTAGAGACATGAGGATCTTTCACGTGCCGTAAATCTACGACACGGGACCCCTTCCTCCCGGAAGACTTGTTCCCTGAATTTTTACGCCCTTAAAAATTCCACGATTTCCGCCGGGTTTGAACCCGCGTACCTTGAGTCATGAGGTGGGAACGTTACCCCTAGACTACGGAGGCCGCTTTCTAACGACGTAAATTCGGGTGAAACTGTTTCTGGCAAGACTGCAATACCAGAGACTGGCGTCGGCTGCTGAGCTGGAGCTGCTGGACCTTAAGCAAACTAGATTTCTGGATTGGCATCACGTTCACTGAGTGCGTGTTCACCTCACGCACGCTTTCCGCATTTACGTCTATTCATGGCTCATCTAAAAGAGTAAAAATGTAAAGCTATCCCTGTAACACGCCTTGGAGGCCCATAGGGTTGTGAGACGTCGAGGCTCCCACATCTTCTAGACAGTCGGCGTACAGATGGTGGTGAGGTTGTCAGCCTTACGCGCCGGCCGCCTTTTACCCCCCGTAATATTCCTGGTACTCATTTCTGTTAGAGGCTGAGTCGACCCCATGGCCATAGTGCGACTGGAAGGATTAGGTAAATTTAAAAAAAAGTCCCCTCATCGGGATTCGATCCCGTGACCTTCCGGCTTGTAGTATAGTGCCACAACGAACTACGCTACCGCGTGCCCCCTTCTACGTTTTTATTTCTTATTTATTTAAAGATGTTGTCATCCTTCCGGTGGGCTCATAAGTAACGTTACAGACTTTCCAAAAGAGAGATGTAACAAACTAGTTTTTCTTTTTCACATTTTATTTTCATGGCATGAATGATTTTATCAGCGTGCGTGTTCTAATTTAATCTAAAATTATTCTATAAAAGATGAAACACGGAAGCCGTGACAAGTGTGATGAACAGGGCTGCCAACATGAATGTATATGGAAAGCAGACAACAATGTACTATTTATAGGGCGCCTGCGCATTAATATATTTCGTCATAACTGCGTTCCACAGTCGCAGCATGGGTGCAGAAAGGGTAAAAATAAAACAGGAAGATCTTTCTGCTCCTCTCTGCACAACATTGACTTCCAGGAATACAAATTCACTACGCAGACGCAAGTCTTCACAATACTATCGGCACAGTACAGTAACAATACACCCATGTCCATCTTCGCTTGCACGTTCTCTGTTCCAGTTCTGGTAAGCCATCTCTGGCTTCCCCACTCACGCAATAAAACTGAGTCCAAATGCATGTGCCTCCCAACAGAATTACACACAACGCTCTGAGGGTCACGGGAGGTCTAGCGCCCACTATAATTCTCAAAATGTGAACCACAAACCCTAAAAGGCAAAATCTAGAATATAAGGTTCATAAATATCACTTAAATGCGGGAAAATAGACTTTAGGAACTTGCAGAACCAAACTATCATTATCTCCTTATGGCTCTACAGCCCCTGCAGACCTTGGCCGCCTTTTCAGTTCCTTATCTATACGCATTCGGTGTGACTCCTTGGAAGGGGGATCAGCCGCCACTTAAACATGGAACAACATGAACATTCATTAACGCACACAGACATCAATGCCTCGAATGGAATTCAAACCCACGATCCCAGTGTTCGAGCGAGAGAAAACAGTTCATGTTTAGACGGCGCGGCCACTGTGATGGGCCGAACTGCAATTAGATTACGCAACAGTCCCGTTATCATACCGGACTGAAGTTGTCCCTGTGCTTAGCTAAGCGCACTATAGCGGAGTGGAGGCATAGCGACGCCGTCAAGGAAAGAAATCTGTCGCCTTGTCGAGAACCGAAACCCGTTTCGTCGGTAATCCAGCCTGTAGCATAGTCGCTATACACACACGCTACTTAACTGACTCCATTCGGGTAGAGAAGCTACTAGTCGCTCAGCTAATAAATAAATCCCCTACGTTCTGTGAGGTGCGAGGTTTTGACTGATGATCATAACTGACGTAACGGCCATAATACACTACCAGACTATATGGTATTACATTCGAGAAGACACTAATCTTACTTAATTACCGCGTTCACAAAAAGCCGCGACTACTCCCTACCTAAGCAATATATGAATTAGGTTAACAACCCCCATAACCCCCATGTCTTAAGGCTTTCCCTGTAACAGGCCGTGGAGCCCCATGGGGTTGTGAGACGTCGAGGCTCCCACACTTTCTAGACAATAGGCATACAGATGGCAGTGAGGTTGTCAGCCTTACTCCCAGGCCGCCCTTTAGCCCCAGGAAGATTCCTGGTACTCATTTCTGATAGAGGCTGTCAACCCCAGGGCCGTATTGCGGCTGGAAGGATTAGGTCAATTGAAAGAATCCAACTCATCGGGATTTGATCTCGCGACCTTCCGGCTTGTAGCATACTGCCTCAACCAACTACTCTAACGCATGCCCCTGTTAAAGATCTATTTCAATATCGTTCTCCCATCTATACCTAGGTCTTCCAGATTGTTTGGTGCCTTCAGGCGATTCGACAAGAAATATAGGTTACTGAAATTAATATTTAATTATATCATTTGATGGAGAGATGTCACGCTTTGATAAGATAGCCCAGTTTTCACTTGACCTCTTCAGTAAACAAGCATTTCGTGACGCACTGCATACACTTCAACCAATTCCAAACTCTCTCTTCCGTAATGTAACTGCAGGATTCCATTTCTGAACGCACACGCATGCAGCGCCCTTTCAAATTCTGGTGCAATTCTCTTCCATAAGCGATCCTTCCAACATTTACAATCAGAAGAAGCCGTCTACTGGGATGTGACACCGTGCAGATCTTGCGTGAACCGACGTTTCGGAGGAACGTATCGCCTCCATCTTCAGGATAGAAAAAACCGCGGCTGAAGACTGCAGCTAGTTCCTCGCTCCTGGTTTCGACCAGGTTTTTGAGACATCGAGGCTCCCATATCTTTAACACAATCGCCTCAGAGATGACCGTGAGTTTGTCAGCCTTACGCACCGGCCCCCCCTTACCCCCAGGAAGATTCCTGGTACTCATTTCTGTTAGAGGCTGAGTCGACCCCAAGGCCATAGTGCGGCTGGTAGGATTAGGCAACAGGTAAAGGTAAAGTTGTCCCTGTGCTTAACTAATTAAGCGCTACGCCATGAAGGCGAATAGGGAAGTAGATGTACGGATCCACATTTTCTTGACGTCGGCACTAGCTGGAAATGAGTGGTCAGCTTCACGCCCCGGCCGCTTCTCCACGGGGAAAGAGCACCCGGGACCAACTGGACAGGAGGTTGGGTGGGCCCCAGGGCCGGTCTGGACGACGTGGAGAAGAGAAAATTCTTGCCCCTACCGGAAAAATTAGGTAAATTGAAAAAAAAAAATCCAATGAGCTCATCGGCAAACGAACCCGCGACCTTCCGGCTTGTAGCATAGTGCCTCAAGCAACTACGCAACCGCCTGCCCCAGTACATAGAGTCCCTAGCTTACAGAAAACATACTGCCGCTCCATTACAAACACCAGCTGGTTAATCCCGAGGGAAATAATTGCTGCTTATTGCGATAATCGTAGGAAAGGCATAAGTGCACTGCACGAGCGAACTGAAATTTATTCAAACTTAAATAAGTGGCACATATAGTAACCACTGCGCCCTGATGGGTTGATACGAGTGTCACTTTTTCATTTATGGTTTATTTAACAAAGATGTCACATTATTATTATTACGTACAGTAAATAATTAATTGGTGGCTTAACTTGAGGTATTATCACGGTATTTATCTGTAGGGACAGAGGAAAACCACGAAAGCTCACAGCCAGTGTAGCGAAACTAGAAAAGGACACCTCCCGGAAAAAGAAAGAGAAGTTTTACCGACTGAGCCAGCTTGCGTACTTGCATTATGCACGCACGTCTGCAGCTCCTGTTGATTGCTTCATGCATTGGGGCTGGTTGCGTTTCCACGAGCAATTACTTTGCATTCCCTTTCATTCATGTCAGAAACAAATAAAGAACGCGGAAATTTCATTAAAGTGGAATAGCGTGATATATGCAATTAAAATTATATCATTACTAATTAAAGCACACAGAAACAATTAAACGTTGCGAGTAAAGCTGTTCGGGGTGACGTCACCTTCATATAATTGGAACTACAGTGGATCCAAGATTTAATGATACCTGGCTCTGCGTGCGTGTAACGTAGGAAGCCCCAATTCGGGCGCAAGAATGTAGCACTGTTGTAAGATTGTCACTTCAACTCCAAACGCCGAATTGTTGCAGGCGTGAGCTTCCAGTGCTTACAGTACATACTGGCACGTTTAGCGGAGAAGGACAAGTAGATAAAACACACATCTGGCAACGCGGCTAGCAAACACCTAATTCTCGTCCAATACTGTTTCGAGGCGAA
The DNA here is from genome assembly GCF_002891405.2 of Cryptotermes secundus. Lineage (NCBI taxonomy): Eukaryota > Metazoa > Arthropoda > Insecta > Blattodea > Kalotermitidae > Cryptotermes > Cryptotermes secundus. The sequence continues at coordinate 1,698,289 of NW_019718618.1, read as the reverse complement.
CAGTGATGAGCCTTATATGAGGCACCATTAAATCGTATGACTGTAATAGTATCGGCCGAGCTCCCCATGAACCGCAACACACAATGGAGTTGCTTGTTCAAAGGGCACGTAATCACATGAAAGTACTGTGGCATACGCACCCGTTGCTAGGCGGCGACAGCGAGATAGCGTATTGTATAGCGGCTGTCGCTAGGCAGCGGTCCGCAAACAAGAGAGGAATGATGTTTTCTGCTCTGTACGTTAAGTAACAACTGAACATCAACAGAGGAAAGGTGTTTTCTGTGTCGTCCGTGCCAGGTGTAAGGAGAATCAGTCGACTGTTGCTGTACTCCCGTGTGGAGGCGGGGTCGAATACCTCCACCGTGACACTGCGAGTCGTAGTAGGCGACGAAAAGGGAAGTCTCAAATTTGAGACAGTAAAATATGGTCGCGAGTACTAAGGGACTCGGATCCGAGAAAGACTATGCTGGCAAGGGCCAACAGCATGTACAAATTACAGACCCGTCCTCTCGTCAGAGAGGGCGCCCGGCAAAAAAAGAAACAAGACCGTAACTGTCAAAGAGTAATAAATACCTGGTCATGAGCCCCAGATGGGACTCGACACCGAGAATTACTGACTGGCTGACCGTCAGTCGCAATGTGACTTTGACTGTTGCTATAGCTGGGGCCGGGGACAGTTCGGGAACCGTGAATAAGGGGAACGTCCGCCGTTGAAAGCCGCTACCAAGCAACGGCTACGGAAGACTGATAAGATTTTATATGTGTAGTAGTTACCGTGATCTTTGAGGTGTGTAACTCAGTGAGACTGTCGTAGTTATTTGTAGTTACGTTCTGCAAATCCGGTCACGAATCCAAACCCCTTCTATAGCCACTCTAAAATCGTGATAGTATTAAGAACCAATCGAACTCCATGGATTAGAATGGGTGTTAGCTCCATGCATTAGCTTCAGCACTGGGTGGAGATGGGTGGTTAGCTTCACGCTATGGGAGATTTATCCTTGGGGTAAGAGCCCCTGACACCCATTAGACAGGGGGGTGGGTGGGGGTCAGTACCAGTCTGGATGCTGCGGAGACAAAAAATGTCTTTTCGCCTTGCCAAGAATCGAATACGGACTCTCCTGTATTCGAGTAAGAAGCATAATGACTGAATGGGGAAGGAGAGCGCGAAATGACGATAGGACAGATAAATGAATTGGGTGGGAAGATAACGGTTAGAGAAAGGAAAGGGGGTAAAAGGTACGCAATAAATGTACATAGATATTGAAGAAACTTTCCGTTGAATCTTGAAGGGGCACGCCGACCAATCACCTCCTTACACCAAAGAGAACGTTTTCGCGTGCCTAAAAGACATAAGAAACCACAAAGCCCATATACACTACGTAATAACCAATACCACAAACACTCCCACCCCCTATTCAAATACTTAAAAAATTAGAATTTCAATTTCGTTCTGATTTTATTTATCCATTAGATTTTAGGTTTCAACAAGTTTAACTTTCAGTATACATTATTGGAGGCACATCCCAACACAAAAATTAAAATTTAGAATTGTAATATTACCGATAAATGTAAAAAATGGATGCATTTCACTAACTCAGTAAAGACAAATATGTAATTCATAAAAACCCACCTGATGATGATCTTGATAAATCGAAACATGTAGTGGGATGAAAATGAAATAACCCGTATATTAAACATTTTAATCTCGGTTTAAAATCAATTGTGTTGACGGTCCCTAAGTATGGTTTTATAATACAATGGCCAGCCTGATTCACATGCCGGAGGGGGTTGCACTGCCCGACCACTCCCTCGGATGGACAAGAAACTGAACACTCACACGCAAACTCGGACACTCCTCCATTTTAGTATCTTTATCTTTCCAACGAGCAGAGAAACCGGCGGCCTGCCTTCAGATTGCGTCAAGAAACCCTGTTAGCTCTTAACCTTTTATCCCAGAATATCGGTTGCACGAAATATTGAACCAAACAGCACGCACAGACTCAATAAAAATGTGTTGCCAGACAGGTGGGATTGGCAAAGTTGAATTTCCTGTTCCGTCAATGTGGCTACAGGCTTTCTACACGTCCCCCCCCCCCTCCCACCCTTTCCGAGTGCCAGAGAAAATGTCACTGAAGCAGGAATTCCCGCATTTCCTGCCTGAGACTTCAGATTTTCGTCAAAATGTCTCGCGGAAACTTTTGAGTCCATCTCCAGAATGTTAACACCTATATATTTATTGTGTTACGACTTTCCCTTCCTCTAAATGGTCAATTTCGGGCATCCCCCCGGTGGAATCAAAGAGGCGGACCCCTGGGGTAGCTCAGTTGGTATAGCGACTGGCTAGGTGGGGTCGGAGTTCGAGTGCAGGTGGGGGCAAGAATTTTCTCTTCTCCAGAGCATCCAGACCGGCTCTGAGGTTCACCCAACCTCCTATCTAATGGGTACCGGGGGCTCTTTCTCCGGGGGCAAATCTACTTGGGCGTGAAGCTAACCACTCACCTCCAGCTAGTACAGAGGTCAGAAAAATAAGGATCTATCCATCCACTCCCCCATACGCCTTCATGGCGTAGTGCTTAATTAGTTAAGCACAGGGACAACTTTCTCTCCACGTACCTTTACATATTTATTATTGCTTAAACTAAATTTTGCCAGTTTAAAATTTGTTTCATGTTTAACCCTTCCATGCAGTAATATAATCTAAATTATAATTAAAAATTTCAGTTCGTAAATCACAGAAAACACACTGCGTTCAACGGTAAACTGACCGACCGTGTATAGTGAAGTAATCACCACAGTTCTATCTTCTGAGATATAACGCCGTGTAGTCCGTTAAAAGTCAACTGATGTTTCGGAGAAACTTTCTGCATCCATCTTCAGGCTCTGATTGGTATCTGCTTCGTGGTGGTTCTTGATTTATTTATTCTTCGGCTATGGAGATGGAGACACGTTCCACCGAAATGTCTTTCGACTTTCCAATGGACTACTCGGCGCTATACCCCAGAAAGTGAGACTCTTCATAACCACCTGTGTGAGAAGCTTAAACCCTATTTATTTTTTTTTATTGCTAGTGGGGTGGGACTAAGTCCCTTGTACTGCGGCCACTTCTGGCCTACTGTACCAGCCCCAGATGATAGGTGAAGGTGATTGTCGAGCAATTGGTGGAATGAAGATTGGCAGGGGAAACCGAAGTACTCGGAGAAAACCTGCCCCAGCGCCACTTTGTCCACCACAAATCCCACTTGTCCAGACCCGGGACCGAACGCGGGCCGCCGCGGTGAGAAGCCAGCGACTAAGCGCTTGAGCTATGGCGCGGCCTAACCTTAAACCCCAAGTCGCTATGTGTTCTGATAACCGTACGAACAGACGCACGCAGACCATGCATGCCGCTGCCGCTGCTATTTAAAGAGTTCGTGGCCCGCGTAACGGCGCTGTCAGTGGCTCAGATTCCAAAGCGTCAGAGAAGTTCACTTTACGTAACAACATGTGATTCATATGTAAAAACATTTCCTTTAGCACGACACCTAGGCCTGAAGGTATGAACAAGTCACAAAAAAAAAACGCGTATACCATTTGAAACTAGACTTAGCACGCAGTCCAATCTGTCAGTGGTTTCTATTTGCGTTGTCATAATTACATTTCAACATACAGTGGACCAGGGTGTGATGCAGCTGTTCCAGAACTTGTTCCTGACCACAAGCTGCGAAGTCAGACACAACCTGTCGTCACAAGCAGTGAATTTCTCTTCACGACAGACACGCGGGTTCAGTTTGAGTGGGGACACAACACTTTCATGCCCCGAACAAAGCAGACTAGCCAGAGTTAAAGTTGTAGGGCTCCCAGTACGTGGAGGCCCATAGCAGTAAACCCAAACTTAAGTTGTTATATTTATTATTTGCTTGTTCCTTACAGTAACTAAGAATACGGTATAATTTTTCATGATTTTATGGAAGGAAATTTCCCAGTAAAATCCGTGGATACAGTTTCTGTCTTGAGATCCCGGGGCTACGGCCCCGAACGCAGCAAATGCTAGTGCTCTTTACTCTGAGAATCACAGGAAACACAAAAAAATATTGTGACATGACGCCTGAAAGCCGGAATAGTTCATTTCTATACAACGCTAGACAAACACATTCTCGAGGTCACGCAGTCAATAGTCGGACTTCCGTTGGTTAGTAGCAGGTTGCTATGTTTCGTAGCAACGGACAAAACAAATAATAACAAAATGACAACTAACTGTTGGAAGTGGTGGTCTCTATTCGGTTCTCGCGAAGTTATAAAGGGAGGACAGTTGCAGGATTCATTCGGGAGTGATTCTTCTTTCGGTATTCGTCACAATGGAAGGGAAGACACGCGTAGTCCAGTAGGGAATGGAGCGAGTCCTAGGCAGCCATTGCTTGTGATCTTATATAATTGATTTTAATTGTAAAGAAGTGCCACTAAAACCAATCATCCAATCCAGAACCCACTGTCATTAGTCACGCAAACCCATATACGCGTAGGAAAAGTACAGAGTTTCGCTACGTGTCAAGGGTTGTGGCTGGTGAACGGATACTGATGACAGTGATATGATGATAAGAGTGTTTCTGGCGGTGATCTGTTTAATTGCAGAATGATTAGGATCTACAGGTACGTCACAGATAGCAGAACATTGTTGCTGTGACGTCATCCATGCTCGTAGCTATAGTACGCCCAATTCATGTGCCCCCCACACATCCTCACCTGACGATGAAAACAGATCCAGCCTCCTGAACACTGTTCTCTTCGAAATACGGCTGGATGAAGGATGTCCAGGAACTCAGCAGTCCCATACTGTGTACTCGTCTCATTTTGGTAAAGGTCCTGTAACAGGCCGTGAGACGTCGAGGCTCCCACATTTCCTACACAATCGGTTCACAGATGGCGGTGAGGTTGTCAGCCGTACGCGCCAAGCTATCCCTGTAACATGCCGTGAAGGCCCATAGGGTAGTGAGACGTCGAGGCTCCCACATTTCCTAGACAGTCGGCTCACAAATGGCGGTGAGGTTGTCAGCCCTACGCGCCGGTCGCCCTTTACCCCCCAGGATGACCCATGGTACTCATTTATGTTAGAGGCTGTGTCGATCCCAGGGCCATAGCGCGGCTGGAAATTGAACCCGCGACATTTCGGCTTGTAGCATAGGGCCTCAACCAACTAACAAGAATGAAGAGATGTGGGCTCATGTACCACTCATAATTAAATTAAAAGGTAAAGGTAAAATTATTCCCGTACGGAAATAGCAGCACGCATTGAATGGGTATGGGAGAGCATGGATACAGCTCCACAACACTCAGTCTCTGTACTTGATGTCAGTGGTCAGCTTCACGTCCCGGCCGCTTTAGCCTATGGTACGTGAGTTTGGGTGGACACCAGAGCCGGTCTGGATTCTATGGAGTAAAACCTCTTGCACCTGTAGGGAATCAAACACCGATCCCTCAATTTCTAACTCTAGCCTAGTCTGTGTAGTGATTGGGTACGAACTTGACGACCGAGGGGTCGGAGTTCGAATTCCGGTTAAGGGCGAGATTTTCTCCTCCCCACATCATCAAGACCGGCTATAGGGACCCCCAGCCTCAAATCCAACGGGTACCGGGGGCTCCTTCCCAGGGGTAAAGCTGCCGGGGCGTGAAGCTGACAACTCATCTCCAACCATTGCCAAAGTCAAGAATAAGTGGATCTATAGTTCCACTCCCCATACGTCTTCATGGCGTAGTGCTTAATTAGTTAAGCACAGGGACAGTTTTACCTTTCCCTTAAACAGAACAGTGAGGAATATGACCACTTGTGAAACCGGGGCCTACATGGGAACACTAAATTATGTATTTCAGTTGATATCGCATTTCTCGTGGAGAAGTATTGCGGAACTGCGCTCTCTTTTCTTGCAGACGTGGGGAAGGCGACGCGGGAAGTGAGGAGACGGAACCCGGAGCTCCAGGTCCTGCTAAGCGTGGGCGGAGTTCGAATCCCGACAGAAGTGGTAGAGGCACTGGTCAAGTCCGCCGACAGGAGAACTGCGTTCGCGTCGAGCGTCGCCCGGAATATTCGGGATGCCGAACTCAACGGCATCGAGATTGACTTCAGGCTGGATGCCAGAGGCGGCTCCAAGCAATCCAAAGCGGGCCTTGTCGCTCTCGCAAAGGTTTGGCCATTTCGGACAATTAAGTAACCCTCTGAGGCGCAATGCACCATCTGCTTTCGTTTGTTCCACACACTTGCATGCGTTTCCGGGGTTTTCTGATGAACATTCCGATATCAAATTCTCTATATAAATTATCAAAAATAAAATTGATCTATATATATACACTAATTTTACTACACTTGGAACAAAAATGAATTAAAAAAATATTATTTTGTAGGATTTGAGGTTCTTACGCCGGTGGTTATGAATATTTCTATTTTCTGTGATATAACACTGTAGTCCGTTGAAAGTCAACCGACGTTTCGGAGGAACATGTCGCCTCCATAAGCTAAGCAAGAAAGCAGCATGAAACAGGTAGCAAGCGAAGCTCTGGTTTCAAGTCCCTTTTCTGTTTCTATACGATCACACTGTCTCTCCTTGCTTCGCTGCTTCATGCTGATCTCATGCCGGGCTTGCACTTAACAATAAATCATGGCGGATTTATATTTGCTAATTTCCAGTTACTTCGAGAAGAGATGGGAGATGAAAGATCGCATCGAAACAAGAGAGATTATTCCGTATTTGAACACGTGGACGACATCAGTACCACAGCGTGGACACCCTCCAGGTAAGATAAAGTTCGAACTGTCCGTGTCCTTAATCAGGCACAACCCCGCGATTTCTCCGGGCGTGAAGCTGATCACTCACCTCCGTCTACTGCCGAGGTCACAAAAGTGGGAGCCATACCTCCACTCCCCCCATATATCTTCATGTCATAGCGCTGAACTGAAAATGTAAGGATTCTCCACACATCCCATATGTATATATCACTTTCCAGGCGGTATGGACCGAGGGATGTGAGGAGGGCTGAACCGGGAAAAAGATTGGCCCCTCACAGACCCACTTTAAGGAGTACACGTACAGACACTGACAGACGTGCAAGAGAAAGACTTCGCCAGAGATATCTAGCGTTGGATGTGCAGACCCCCAAGAGCCGGCTACTTCTGCTCAACATTCCTACTCAGCCGGAGATCCTCGTCAAACGATTCGATTTGAAAACTCTGACAAAGTAAGTTAATACAAGGGTCTTACCTACTTATGGTTTATTATTTATTCAGTATACCGTTTTGACTTCTTGCCAATCTGAATATTACCTAACATAGAATAGATGCTTGTGGATCTACTGTGCTTACTACGGAAGATAATTACATTGCAATTGTAATATAATGTTGGTTCAAAGATTTGAAATTATGCAAATTTGAGTTACCACAGCAACGACCTTCCAATTGTTAACACGTTGCATCAAAGTGAATTATATGGTAACGAACGAGCGAAGAGCCTTTTGTTTCAGTGTCTTGTGTTTATGCTATGAGTGTTTATTATTATTTTAACTGCAAGTGGGGTTTTATCAGGTGGCAGTGGTACTACAATAAGACACAACACAGAAATAACACACATCACACAAAATAACACACCACACTCAAACAAAACACAGCACACAAACAACAAAGGACACACTAGCGCACAGTAAATGCAGTGAAAATACACTTACAATTACAACTAACAATGATATAAATTAATATTAATATAAGAATAAGTATACTGTACACTAAACAGTAATAGTGCTGGAATATGTATTGTCATGTTCTGATGCGCCCACAGCTCATACTGCAATCCCTCACTAATCCGGTTAGAGTTAATCCGGATCGGAGTACGAAAAATTTCTCTTCACAGCCGAGTACATACTTTGAAAGAGAGATGGCATTTAGGAGCAAGAGGACTTTCAGACTGTGTTGAGGACAGCTGGAGAGACTGAAACCGCACAAGCAAATATCCAAGACTGGCTTCAGCTGGATGAAGCAGACCCTGGATTTGAGCTTCTTGTCTTTCTATAGTTTTAAATATGGAATCTATGGTGATATTTTTTATTTCATTTCGTCAGCACTGCTATTATTCAATTTTCCATTTATTTGTTTTATAAGGTCTTTTTTGTCTTTTAGCGCTAACTTTTGCTCCTCTAGTCCGGATTGGCGATGGTTTACTGTATCTTGATGTGGCTGTGAAAAGTGAATTATGGTATATAAGGGAAATGTTTTACGGTTGACTGTACGGGTCATTCGTGAACGATGGTATTAAATACCATAACCGACGTGTCATTCGATAATACGCACGACTGGAAAGGAATATGGAAGGAAACAGGATACATTACCATCATGAAAGCTATGATAAAGTCAAGGAGGATGCGGTGGGCATGTAGCACGAATGGGGAGAAGAGGAATGCACATAGGATATTGGTGGGAAAGCCAGAAGGAAGGAGACCACTGGGAAGACCAAAGCGTAGGTGGGTGGACAATATTAAAATGGATCTTAGAGACATAGGATGGGATGGATTGGATTGATCTGGCTCAGGATAAGGACCAGTGGAGGGCTCTTGTGAACACGGTAAAGAACATTCTGGTTCCATAAAATGCTGGGAAATTCTTCAGTAGCTGCAGATTTGGCTTCTCCTCAAGAAGGGCTCAGCTCCATACGTAAGTAAGTAAGTATGTAAGAAATGATGGCACTTCCCGCTGAATTCTCAATGGGTGTTTCACAAGTTTCTTCTATAATTCTTTCTGCCGAATACAACTGTTACGTGTACACTGATATTTGTGTAGGAATTCTGTGAGAGAGAAACCGAAGAAAATCTCCAGTCAGGATAACGAGGCATTGTCAGACGTACATTTGAAACAGGGGCGAAAGACTTCATCTAACCTAAATGTACTAAATATGTTCATGTATTATTTCCTTTACAGATATGTGGACTACTTCATCGTACCAAGCCACAATCTGACAGACAGCTCTGAAGAAGGTTTCACCTATCACCCCAGCCGTCTCATGGGCCTTAATGACATTCTAAACACGGTAACTAGAGGTTAAGGGTTTCAATCAATACAGAATTTCATACGGGTATTAGCGGCATTTAAATCATATCAAATCATTTTATCAGTGTCAGAGTTCTTTTAAATTGTCTTAAGTACTTAATTAAGTTCAGTCGTAAACACTGTATGTTGTTTATATGTACAGTATATACTTCACAATTACATATCCTATGTGATTGTGAGGCCATAGCTTACTTAATGTTTCGTCACCTGGGTAAGTTCTTCATGGAACCAAGTGACTTTTGTGACGTCCTCATAAATAAAGTCCTACATTTCATTCGAAGTGTAGGATTAATAAAGGGTTAATCCGAAGAGGAAGCACAATAGATCACTGAAGGTCGCAGTGCGAGGGCCGGATGTTATGGCCCTCCCCTTACACACATACACGTACTTCATAATTATCCACAAATTATTATCTTCCTAATAATCAAGCGGAACACCTCCAATAATTTTCTGCAATGGACGGTGTTCGGTATATTCAGTACCTTCTGATATTCGTAACTTCGTTGCGGAGATATATCGCGATATATCGATAAGTCGAATTGACACCAAATAATTTCCTTCGAGACCACATCGCATCGATTTATCGATAGGTTCTTTCAACTGGCATGCTTAATAAACCCCATAGTTTTACGTAAGCATAAATATGGAAATGCGGTTTTATAGGCATAAAAGCGTAATAATGAAAATGTATTATATATAACATAAACGTTCTTCCAACTTTTCTTCTGTGAACACAATTTATGTAACTCCTTCTGACTGGAAATCTCGTGGACACTGATGTGAACCACTGCCTTAGACGAATACCTTATTTAAACCTTGGGTATTTCTCGCTCTTCTGTGTGCAATTTCAATGCTTTCCTATTCTCCGAACTCACAGGATTCTCTGCTGGACTTGCTGATGGGTCTCGGAGCCCATCATGACAAGCTCATCATAACCATTCCAGCCACCGCGCTGCGGTTCACCCTAAAAAACGTCGAGGAAAACACGCCCAGATCTCCAGTCACGGATGGGAAAGAAACTCTTACACAGACGGAGGTAAGTATAACATTCTTGTTTGTTTACTATATAACTCTACGGGGAAAACAGACCTTCTTTACAATTGTACTGACGCTCACCTACTCAAGAAATTCCCCCCACATTTTACTGAATCCGTAGTTTCATTATATTCGCAAAAAGAACTGTGCCTGAGCCCATTTAATCCACTCCACGCCATCATACCTATTTCTTTAAGATTCATTTTAATATTATATTCTCACCTATGCCTGCACATTCCGGGTGACCTCTTCACTTCAGGCTTTTCCGACTAGAAACGTTTATATGTTTCTCATCTTTCGAATGCATGGTACTTGAGCTCGCCATATTATCCTATTTCATTTGATTACCTTAATAATAATATGTGATGAATAGTACAAAATTACGCAGTTGTATTCGTCGCCTTGCCACTTCTTTGCGTTTAGGTACGAATACTGTCCCCAGCCCCACCTCATGTATGTTCTTTCCTTGAAACTGTCATACGTCTGCTTCTGCCAGAATAATCCAGGAATTATTTAAAATGTCATAACGTAAGAAGGTATAATTGTCTTTGCACTTAATTAAGACACCATGGGGGGAAACAGAGTTATAGCTCCACATATTCTTAGCCTACGTATTAAATGGGGGTAAGTGGTCAGCTTCAAGCCCCGACCGCTTTACTCGTGAGGCCAGAGGGCCCGCTACCCACTGGTGTGTTCCATAGCTGGTCTGGACGCTGTGGAGGAGAAATGTCTTGGAACTGAGCCCAAGTTCTCGGGTCATCCAGCCCCTAGTGCAGTCAGTACACTGACCGCGCCATGTCAGCTATATAGCCTATATATATATATATATATAATTTTATAAATGATATTTTATATATTTCTATGTTTTATTTTTACCGTGCTTCAGTAAGAGTGAACATTTCAATGTTTCATGGTTTCTAGCTATGCACCTTACTGGCTGATGGAGGCTGGACTATTGAGCGAGACGATGACCTCACGGCGCCATACGCCTTCAAGAATGACAGCTGGATTGCCTTTGATGACAAAATCAGTGTTGGCATAAAGGTAAAGTCCGCATTCCTAAACAGCAACGACTAAATGATGAAAGCTTATATGGGCGGTAAATTTGAAGAAAAAATCAACTTTTTAAATCTCAGCGGTTACTGTACACCTTTGATATATTAAAAAACTCTGCATTCTGCCCACAGAGTGTATCTGTGTGTTCCGTATGGTTCTCACAATAAACAGCGACTGTTTCCCTAAACAGCATTAACCGGTTGGGGTTTGTAGCGGAGACGTAATGTTTCCTGTGAGGTACGGACTGAACATACTAAAACTCTGCATTCTGCCCACAGAGTGTATCTGTGTGTTCCATGTGGTTCTCACAATAAACAGCGACTGTTTCCTTAAACAGCATTAACCGGTTGGGCTTTGTAGCGGAGACGTAATGGTTCCTGTGACGTAAGGACTGAATTCTTACATATTACGTATGGTGTTAATATCTGGTACATTTAATTCTTCTTTCAATTTAGATTTTCCAAAATACCAGTACCACACACCGACACAGGTTTGTCTGGCGGTAATTCTCTATAGTTCCATTTGGTAGATAATCGGTTCGAACCTCTACCTAGACATCAACAATTTTAACTGAAGTCTCTCGTGGATTTCCTCGGTAAAAATTAGGGATTATCACATCTAATTTCATAAAAGAATTTAATGTGGCAATTACTGTTAATTTCAGAGCAAATATGTGTTACTCCGTGACCTAGGAGGAGCAGCACTGTACGCGGTAGACAGTGCAGACTGGTCAGGATCCTGTCTGGAGGAGAACAGTACCAGAAGCAGAGCACCATTATTACTTCACACCCTGTATCACGCCTTCACATCCCTGGCTCGCAAATCGAGAGGCGTTCTACTAGAAACCCTGCAGCAGGATATCAGAACCTCATCCCTGCGCACCGTCTCAGGTTTGGACAAAAACAAGGTGTCACTTGCCACACTGTTGCCTTTTGGAACGTTCTCTGAATTGTGTGATTTATCGTAGTGTCTAGCAAGCGATACAGCTCCATGAGTCATATCATCTGAATTCCATCCACTGTGCAAAATGGGGTTTCTCATAGCATGTGTAGCCAACCTTACGGAAAAAAATCCCTTGTAAGTAGGTTTGAATTTCCCACCGATGTATGTATGTAGTAACTTTCAAATGACGACGTAACGGCCTACGTCACTAACAGGCAATGACGCATATCCGTTCCCACAGTATGTGGAATTCAGTCATACACTCAGTCTAATAGTTTGATTGCGGACTAGAGCCACAGAGTTTAGTTTTAGCTAGTCTAAGCGTGGTTGGGGCAGGATCAGAATGAACCAAACAAGAATGTGTAAGAATTTTTTTGAGTGTAAGCCACAAGGTAGGCCGCGCCATAGCTCAAGCGGTTAGTGGCTGGCTTCCCACCGCGGCAGCCCAGGTTCGACCCCGGGTCTGGTCAAGTGCGATTTGTGGTGGACAAAGTGGCGCTGGGGCAGGTTTTCTCCAAGTACTTCGGTTTCTCCTGCCAATCTTCATTCCACCAATTGCTCCACAATCACCCTCACCTATCATCTGGGGCTGGTACAGTAGGCCAGAAGTGTCCGCAGTACAAGGGACTTAGTCCCACCCCACTAGCAATAAAAAAAAAGCACAAGGTAGTGAAAAATTGAGAAAGTACAAATTGAAATGTCTGGAAGATGAAGAGAATGATTTACAAGAGGTGAAAGGCAAATAACTGAGAAAACTTGGCGTCTTTCATCTGCGCCTGTTTTGTTCCGCGCGGTTTGCTATGCTTCTAGCTGGTTTCTTCTTAGGCTTATTTTCGATCCTGAGGATAGAGGCTGTATATTTCTCCAAATCTCTGGTGAACATTACTGAATTACACAGCATTACAACCCAGAAAATCGTTCTCTCCACAGTTTCCGGTCTGTGAGAACATCAAATATAATATCTTAAATTTGACATTTGTCTAGTCACTAAGACATTCTGGTCCTAGCAATGACAATATACATTTTCAGGTGACGTGCGGCTGTCGCCTTACCGAGTCGTGAGAGTGGTCGACCCCACTGGACATTTGCACGTCGTGAGAAGGGATTCAAATGTCGAGCTCACATGCACAAGGCCGGGTTTCTTCAGACACCCACGTACTTGCAAAAGGTAGGCACACTAAATGCAAAAGAAATCTTTCTTTACCTTCACCTTCGTTACACATGAGGCTCAGTCGGTACAGCGACTAGGCTACAGGCTCGATAACTCAGGAATTCGGGTTCGATTCCGACAGGAACAAGAGAGTTCTCTCCTCTACACAGCGTCAGCGTCAAGACTAGCTCAGGAGCTCACACATATCCGATACAACTGCTACCAGAGGTACAGCGACCAGAGCGTGAAGCTGTGGCTCGTCTTGATCTAGTGCCGAGGCTGTGAATGCGTGGAGCTATGCTTCCAGCCCCTTACATGACTTCATGACAACTTTATGTTTACCTGAAGCTGAGTCCTTCCTGAGAAGCTGTCAGTCACCCAGTTATTCAAGAATTTCCTAACATTTAGTGGAACAAGAAGGTTCATTACCGTATCCGTAAGAGCCCGCCAGTGGTCCCTATCCTGAGCCGGATCTAACTTTATCTTCACATAACAAAATTTAAGTCTAACTACAATGCTTGGTAAATCCTTCCACTGCCCTAAGCATTTTCTCTTTACAGAAGACGACAAAACTTGTATGAAAATTTCTCTAATTTTCCCGTGTAATTCTTCCAATTGATACCACACAACTACTATTAAATAACTTCAAAAAGTGTGCAATCAGTACGACTCCATGGTCGTATGCAATACCAATCCAATCTGGCATACTTTAAGCGGCTGATTTTTGAGCACCGTCCACCTTGCAACACTTGTTTTGAACACACATCTCTTTAAACTTTATATTAGCGAAGAAAGCAGTCTTCTGCGATGTGGCACCGTGTAGATGTGGTATTAACCGATGTTTCGGAGGAATGTACCGGTTCTCACGGTCTCTTCGCTTGCGGATTTTCTTATTTTTCCTTTTACCCTGAAGATGAAGGGGATACGTTCCTCCGAAACATCGGTTGATACACATCTACACGGTGCCACATCCCAGAAGACTGCGTTCTTCATAGTCACCGCCGTGAAAATCTCAAATCTTACATTTATATTAGTGCTTTGTGCTTCACTGTATCGAAATAACTTTAAAACGTATTATATTATAATGAGAGTCTGGGGCAAGTAAGCTGCAACGCGGCCTCTCACTGGTTTGGATTTGGAGAGTCCTAGTTCAGGCCATGAGAACGGTGTCAATGAAAGCGTATCACAAACGCGATTACTGCGCAGCTATTACCAACTAATTTTGATTTCTAAACAAGCATACTTCTAAAACTAGCACATTTCTTCACTTACAGGTTCTACCGATGTGTGAAATTCGACCAAGACTCAGACGAGTTCACAGTATTTGTGTATGACTGTCCTCCTGGTCTGATATTTGAGCAACGCTGGGAGATCTGCATATGGCCAGGGACAACACTTGAAGATCCGTGTTATGGTTCCACTGAAATTGCTCCCGTTCCTAAGGCCCGTTATATCTGCCCCACAGTGGAGGGCTATTACGCAGATCCTGAGAACTGCCGTTGGTTCTTTGCCTGTCTGGACCATGCACGAGACGGCATCTCACCTCTGACAGCCTATGAATTCCGCTGTCCTTTTGGACTAGTCTTCGACGAGAAGAACCTACTTTGCCAATGGCCATGGCTTGTTGATGGATGTGGAAAAGGCGGTGCCGCCACTGGAGCCTACTTTGGTTCAGTAACATTTGGTGGCGCGAGAAGAGGTTACATTGCAACAGCCGGAAACGGATACACAATTGGTGGTGGAGGTGCTGGTACTGTACTATCACAAGCATCCGGTTCCGCTTTTGTCACCGCAGGTGATCTCAATGTGCGATCTGGAATTGGCGTCACTTCCGGTGCAGACAGAACGGTTGTACAACGTGGTGCAGGACTTGTAACTGGTTATGAAGCAGGATATGGTGCAGGTGGCGTATTGCTAACAGAAGACAATACAGGCAGTAACGAACGTGCATCACTCACGCATGCTGCTGGAGCTAATAGAGGAAATGTAAAATACAGCGGTAGCTCAGCGCTGGGAGGAGAACTCGGTGGACAAATAGCGAACGCTTACATAACCGGCGGAAGAAGCAGTGAAAGTTTTGGAAATGCTGGTTCTTATAACGAAGGAAGATATATCTCTTCTTACGCATCGCTCCCTGATTCTTACGTGTCAGGTGGTAGGATTGAAAACTCTGGTGGATTTGTGTCGGGAGAATATGTCGGAGTCCATGGCATAGGCGCCGCGTCTGCTTATATATCCGGCGGGCAAGCTGCCGGCATTTCTACCGACTCAAAAAATGCTTTCATTGGAAGCAGCGGCAGTGCCAGGGCTTTGTATTCATCCAATGTTGCTCATGGTAATGAAGGCTTGTACTTCTCAGGCGGTGATCTATCTTCTGTCTCTGACCAGACTGTGGTCAAAACACCAAATGTCCCAGGTCTTCTAGCTACTACATTTAAGAAACCAGCCGTAGCTCAATTGCCCATTGTACATCCCACTGCAGTTCCTCCTACAGCACATCAGCAAAGATTGGTTGGCATTTCACAGGTTCAAACTCTAATACCTTCTGTAGAGAAGGTCCCAGTTGTACAGCCTGCCGCAATCCCTGTTGCTCAAGCAGTCCCCGTGACGGCCTACCAACAGACAGTAGTTGAGACTCCACAGGCTCCAGCTGTTCCAGTAACAACTTTCAGAGAAGCTGCCGTATCAAAGATCCCTGCTGTACAACCTGCTGTAGTGCCTCTTCCTCAAAGAGTCCCTGTGACAGCGTTTCAACAGACAGTTGTTGAGACTCCACAGGCTCCAATTCTCCCAGTAACAACTTTCAGAAAACCTGCCATAGCAAAGATCCCTGTTGTACAACCTGCTGTAGTGCCTGTTGCTCAAACAGTCCCTGCGACGGTGTATCAACAGACAGTGACTGAAACTCCGTCGCCAGTTGTCCGAGTAACACCTGCCGTGGCGAAGGTACCCGTTACACAATCTGCCGCGGTGTCCGTAGCAGAAGCAGCCCCTGTGACATTATACCAAGAGATAGTGGGCGAATCACCGGCAGTAGCAACTATCCCTGTTGCCCCAGCAGTGTCCCTTGTTCAGAAAACTGTACCTGTCACAACCCATGTCAGAAGACCTACAGTATCACACGCGCCGATTGTTGGGGCAGCCCCACTTGCCACTTACTTTCAAGAAACACCAGTGGTTTCAGATCTTTCGACAAGAACCAAATTGCGACCAGTTGCACATCAGGCACCAATCATACCTGTTGCCAGACCTGTTGTTCCCATTGTAAACACGTATTTGAGCACGCCCGCTCCTACTGTACTTCCAATTCAAACTGAATTTTCAGAAATAGGTGTGTCTGGCTTTGCTATTGGAAGAGGTGCTGGAGAAGGGCGTCATTTCCAAGGAAGACCTGCTATATCTGTTGCTACGAATGGAGCTGCTGGTATTTCAGTACCAAATGTAAGCTCTGATATCGAAACTTTTGGTGCAGTTGTCACTGAAAATGCAGTTCCAGTAACTCCAGCTCCTGTGATAAGAGCAGGCGTTTCTTCTGGAGGTCATTCCTTCTCAACTACAGCTACTACTGTCATAACGAGTGGTTCAGTACCTGTATCCTCAGTTCAAAGTAAAGCTTCTAGTGGAAATGTTCAATCACCGCCAAACTCTGCAATCCTTTCCAGCAATTATCTTCCAGTGACCCCTGTGGTCACATCAGGAATTTCTAATGGGGCTTATTCATACTCTACCCCAGCAAGTGCTATCTTAACCGGAGACGCTGTTTCCATTAAACAAGTCCCAGTTCTGAAATCGCATGTGCCTTCTGAAAGTTATTCATTATCAACACATCTTCCCACAGAGAAATCAAATGCACCATCAAGTGAATATTCATATTCTTCGCCTGCACCTAACATACTGTCCAGTGGTACAGTGTCAGTTAAACCAAATGTTGGGGTGTACTCAGTGCCAAGCATTGATATAGTTCCTGGTGACACTGTTTCAATCATAAATACAAGAATAACGCCAGCAGTTGGATATTCATATCCGAAACCATCTAGTACTTTTGCCACTGGAAAAGCTGCAACTTTTAGAGGAGTCTCTCTAGCAAGTGGACTTGAGCCAGCAGTATTCGAGAGTTCTCCGGGGTTAGCCTCAGGTTTGGAAATCCCATCTTCCACAGCTGGACCAACGTTTGTAGGTTCAGATGTTACTGGAGAACGTTATAGTACAAAGGTTGGAGCCACCAGACTAACTGCCCCTCCTGCTTCCAATATAGAAATTAGCAACATCCATAAAAATGGGTACGCATCTTCATCAGTTACAGATGTCCCACGCATATCCATATCCAGAGGTTATACATTAAGTCAGAAAGCTCTTCTTTCATCCAATGTAGAACCAATTCATTCAGTGTCAATTGCTGATGGAGAATTCGGAGCACGAAAATCTGATCTGGGTCGTGAATCTGTAGCACCTTACCCTGCAGAAGCAAGGGAGAGATTCTCACCACAAATCAACGCCACCTATGGGGCGCCTCCTGTTACAGTATACACAACAGATTCAAACTTCATTTCTGTTACTGGCCATGCACAAGGACGGGGAAGACCTTATCTTGGTCCTGGTTACGTTTCTAGTGCTCCCATCCCAACAACCCCAACGCCAGGACCAAGAATTTTTTATTCAGATACTCCAAGGCCTAATTTTGTTTCATCTACCTCAAGTCCTGCTGCATATATGGCTGAAATCATACCTAAATCTGATGGAGTAGTGTCGACCCCAGTACCAGCTGTAACAAGCACACTCATAGGTGAAACCTCTGCTCCAGTTTCACAATCAACATCATCAGATCACCAGAACCTAGAAGTATTTGGTTCAAGACTTGGTCAATCCGCCTCACGTAGAAAACCAGCACCAATAATGCGCATTAATTATGATAATGAAAATACTGAAGCTCTTCTTGATAAATATTCAGGAAAGTTCGGTGGTCTCCTGGACAACAATAAGGAAGGTTTCATTAGTGGAATAATAAATGATGATCTTGTTGATCGTGATAGAGGTCGGGTGATACAGAATAGTCGAGTAAAGGCTTCCCAAAGAGGACGTGTTGACACTGTCAGTCTGTCAGGCTTGAATACAGTATATTCAGCTACTGGTTATAGTGATAGAAGTTCTAGCATTGTGTCTGGAACCACAGCTGGCTTCTCAACAACACCTGCGACCGATATCGGCTCGAGTACTTTGGGAAATACAGCGTACATTAGCACAACTTCATCACCAAATTCAGGAGGCTTCAGAGGAAAGTTCAGATACGGTTCGAAGGTAAACACAGAGGCCGATGGAGGAAATGGATATGACGCCATCACAGTTGGACTTGAAGACAGTAAACTACGATCTAAACAAGAGCCTGTTGTATTTATCACTCGTCTCAGTGATGTCAACCCCCTCCTAATCGCCAAATTAGGTGCTCAGTGCACATGTAAATCTAATACTGTCACACTGAAGAAACCAGATGATTTTTCAAATGTTGGTATTTCAGGAAGTAAACTGGCACCAATTTCTAGCGCTACTTTTGATGATGATGTAACTTCAAGAAGTGGAACATATAACATTCCTGAACATATACCTTTGGCACCTCTTCCAGGATCAAACCTTGTAACAGGTAGTTCTCCAGATATGATTCTTGGACTGAATGATGAAATATCTTCAACATCACAGAGTCTGACTCCGGTACCTCTTTCAACACCTAAAACTAATGAATTCCTCGAGGCAATTGGACTGGACGAAATTAGAGTCACGCCAGCACCTACAGTGTTGATAACGACATCGAGGCCACGCACTAAGCTAACAGGAGATGCATACAAAAGAGCAAAGCCTGTGGACATTAGATATCTGGTTCCTTCCAATACAGACGTGAGACTTCGAACAGGACCTCAGAGATTATCCACCACTCCTGAACCTCTCGATAAAGTCAGCTCCACCATCTCTTCTGCTACAGGTATCAGATATCGCACAAGACCTGAGGCACGAAACGTGGTCTCCACCACAGCTGTTCCAGTGGCAGTTGTCTCTGGTGGGTATCATGAAGCAGGATCCCTTGGTCCCGGAGCAGATGCAGTGGCATCGACAAGAGGTTCAGGTGTTAGAACAGATGGCAGTCTAACCAAAGCAGGGTCAGGTGCTACAGGCGCTGGCAGGTCGTTTGATAGATATGGACCTGGTGGTTGGCGAGGACTGGATGAGACCTTGCAAGGGTCTGTAGATTGTCAACGAGCAGGCCTGTTCAGACATCCAAAATACTGTAATAAATTTTACGCGTGTTACTGGGATGAATGGAAAGGGCGTTACACACTTCATGTGTTTAATTGCCCAGTTCACCTTGCATACGACTCAAATCTAGGTGCATGTAACTGGCCATCAAAAGGTCCTGCTTGCTCAGATGATAATCTGCTTGTGTAAAATTTTCCGTTCCTGATAAAGATTTGAAGAAGAGTGCATCTGTTATGTTTATAAATTAAATATACAGAGAAAGTGCCTTCTATGAATACCATATTGTTTCACTGAAGAATTATCAGTGAAAACACTAATAAAATCACGCTCTCTCTCTCTTATGGGATGAGCATTTAAATTCTTGGTGACTACTTTATACAAATGGAAGTTAGAGTAACCATATATATTTTGTATATGTAAAGAAGAAATTTGGTCTTGGAATTTTCTTTTCTTTTCCTTAACGGTTGAAGTTTTCATAACAGAAATTTGTTAAACCCCTGTAGTACGATAGTGACAAATACCTATCTTGCAGGGAAACAATGTACTACATTGATAACTATGAACTTGCAATTCACAGTTATATTAATTACACAAACAGTCTTTTTTTCTGCATAAATAATACAAACTCCAGTCTTCAAAATTCTTAGTGAAAGCAGCAATTTTAGGTAAATGGAATATTACTCTAACAGCAATCACAGAAGTTCAATTTTATCCAATTTTAACCATCTTCTGTTAATAATAAAATGTTAGTTTTATTATTTTTCAAGTAAACTGTGTGATATTTAAAGTATAACATGTAAATAGATTTTTAAAAAGAATTTGGTACTTCTCAACCTACGTGTATATTTACTTTATAAACGACCCAAATACCTGAAGCTTAAAATGGCCTAATAAAGTGCTGAAGTTTATCAACACTCAGCTATAAGGGATGTCATACTTAAAAAAATAATGCAACTGTGCCATTTTTCTGTAGCTGTGAAAATTATTGTTCAGATCTTCTGCTAAGGTGATCAGATAAGTTAAACTTATACATTGTCCTTATGACTCAAAACATTTATCCTGTTGTCTTCTGTATGATATTAGTAAAGTTCTTCTATTTAATTTAAGCTGTTGGTCACACTGACAAGTTGATTAAATGTGAAACATTATTGCAATTAAATGGGCATGTAGAATGTTCCTTCTTAAAACAGCTGATGATGCATTTCATTCTTTCCGAACAGAGAAAGAAATGTGAACATCTGTATTACAGACGTCCCACTTCTGTATATGCTGATTACGACAGAAGCTTAAAACACCAAGAGCTTGTAAATACTGATGTGAATGATAAACGTTCACATCAATTATATAGGGCTCTGACGATGATGTATTACAATCAGGATTACTGAGCTTCTGGGCTGTGGCCACTGTCTAATATTGTGAAGGTGCTCACTGTTTTTAGAATTTGTATTGGTTTCCATACTCAGATGAATGGTGTGAGGTGAAATCTGCTCGGTTGGAACCACTCAATCATTGGACACACCTGGGCTCAGGTTTTGTTCCAGGAGATAAAATGAAGATGTACAATTAATGCTGTGGGTACCAGAACACTAGACAGAGGACAAAGCCCAAAAAGACAGTAATCCTGGACATGGGTTCAACTTTAATCATACTCTTAACATACATTTCATATACGAAGTTCTGAATGATTATTTTCAGCACTCTCAATAAACAATGAAGTTTACTCTCTCCTTGGATGTGATACCATGTTGTTGGGTAGATCATTACTTACATTTAGAAGAAACCTACTGCTTCTTGTCTGAAGATGGGCAACATGCCATCACATCCAGAAAACAACCTTCTTAGTCACTGTTGTGGGTTCCTCAAATCTCAATAAAACTGTATATACAAGAATCTATGCGAAAACTGTCGTAAATACACAATAATAAATCTACTTACTGTGTCATATTAATGCAGTGTGGCTCAGAGAGGATAATTTATGCATAACTTATTTATATTTATAAGCACAATCACTTCTATATATGTAAAGTGAAATGACAAACAAAATAGCTGGAAAACAAATGAACCCTATGTATAGTATGTACTTTATAAGTCCAGTTAGGTAAAATGACTGTCATTATTTCATAGGGATATAAATATATATTGTAAAAATTTATTCTATAATAAAATTTTGTGAAGCAATACTCCAGTTCCCTTGCTTCTCCCTCTCAAGAAACACTTTAGAAACTGACTAATTAATCAAGCATCCAGCCAAGAGTCTGACAACTATGAAGGCACTGATTTTACAAAGCAGTGAAAATCATTAATATCTTCTAAGATTAACTTCATGATTTGTTCCATTTCCATTAAGTTATATCTTAGTCTTGAAAACTGCTTATGCCTCACAATTCTTTTGATTTCAGTTTGTTTCCATCCTATCAAAATATTGCCACCATTCTACTTCTGTAGCCTACAAGTTTCTCTTAATATCTTTATCATACTTTTAATATAAAAACAAACTCCTGTTGCCTATCTCATGAAACGTAAGCTATTACCTCTCATCTCTTTCCCTTTGTTTTTTAATACTGCCCAGCTTATTTGCTATATTAATTTATACAGTGACTATATAAACAGGATTCTCTGGGTTTCTTGGAAGGTGGCGAATTTAATGGCTAGCTGATGGGCTATAACCTTTTCAAGAACTCTGCCCCATGGAGAGGTTAGGGATCTCCCTACACCAGGAACGTTAATTGGGCAAAACACTGGACTCTTCTCCAAAATTAGTACAAATGGAATTCTTAAATTTATGACACATACCAAATCATTTCTTAACGAAAAAAACAAAAAACATTTGATTACTCTTTGTTCTGCGATAGTACTTTACAAACTGTCATTATTTTATGCAATTTCACGCAATATTAATTTCTTGTATAAATTTTATCTTACACTTTTTCAAATTGTTTTGGTACATACTATTAAATATATGTTCAGCACATGGTGGTAAAATTCTGCTTATACTGTATAATTAAGATAAATAAACCTAAAGCGAAAGCTAAAACAGACACAAGATACGATTAATTGCGTACGTTTGTATAAGGTAATTTATCATGTCTTACCGTATTTAGCATACACCGAAACGTAACAGTTGGGGTCAGCTTGTAGTATCTTCTTGTTGCCTTATGTTCCTCAGTTGCTCCAGTTTCGTCATTTTTTATGTATTTCTTCAAATCAATTCAAATAACGTACTTCAAAAACCCAGAGAAAGTGAAATTGGCCCTATACTTAATTAATTGCCATCACTTCATGAAACCGTATTGGGGAGTGGAGGTACAGCTCCATCACTCTTAACCTCTACGCTTCTGGAGGTGAGTGATCAGCTTCACGCACCGGCAGCTTTATCCCCGGAGAAAAATCGCACGGCACCCACTGTATAGAGCTCTCCCCACTCCAAACTACAACTCTATTTCATACAAAACTAAAACCATATTCAGAATTTCAGAACCTTCAAAACGACTTAACTAACAGGGTAGGCAATATCCACATACCAAATTTTCCTTCCGGCTAGAATATTTCATCGAAGCGTTAGGCTTAGGGGAACTGTTGTTGACGTTGTCGACGCTGCCGAGAATTATGCGGACTATTCAAATGAAATTTCAGTACAGGCCTGCGCTACTAGTTTTAACGCAAAATTTCATGTAATTATGAAAGCAAATAGCGACCTGTTCAGAAAAAGAGCACGATAAAATGACAATTATTTTTGGTTTGTATACAAGAAAGTTTCGTGCACAATGTGCATGCCTGTTTCTCATTACATTTCATCATGGCTCCATAGTGTTGCTACTGAACAAAAAGTGAGCATAGGTTTCACACACTTACCATATTATCTCATATTCTTTAAACAATTTCTTGAGCTTGCATTAAATGATGCTGGTACCAGCTTAAAAGCATATATGACCTTGACGTTTCTTTTGCCCGTGGTAGGGAATTACAAAGGATGAAGGCTCTGATCATCAAACTGAGGTTGGGTCAGGAAAGAATAAGCACCAATTCTCCCATCATCCATCTGCCTACCTCCCTTCTGCAAGTGTTCTGCCACTTGCATCAACTGTTAACTTCCATTCTAGCCTTAAATCCACCTGCAGGCTTTCCCTGTTTGCTGTTATTTGTTATTGGTGTTGACAGAAGTAAGAATTGTAGTTCTTGGGTGGGGCAGCAGGCAGTACCACCCATGTTCATGCTGGCCATGACCCAAGTGTGTATAACACAAAGAAACTAGCTACTTGATTCAAACAGTTTTATAAAAATGTGGTTTCTGGGTTCTGGTGCCATGTACTTCAAAGAAAGCCTAATGTTTCTGTGGAACATATCACGTCTGTTTTCAGGGTTGAGGAGTAATCCAAACAAGAAAGCACTAGAAGTGGACGATAAGCTGGGCTCAGCTCAACCCCCCCCCACCTTCTTGATTGATTTACTCTGATCCTGAAGCTGGAGGTGATATGTTCCTCCAAAACCTTGGGCCTTCTCTGAACTACATGGCATTACAATCCAGAGGACACTGTACTGTTTACAGCCACTGCCTAGAGAGCCTAAAATCTAACAATGATACGAAAACGGACTCTTAATAAAGTTTAAATTACCTTGGAAAATATACAGGCCTACTATAAACGATTCATTCGTTTTTAAAACGCTAATTTTCCAAAGCATTATATGTACAAATATGATTGATATATAAAAGGAACGGTAAACTCACCAAGTTTTCTTCACTCTACAAATGTTCTGTGTGCGCCCCTAGGGTCACACGACACACGTCCAGGCGGTAGTCGACCTCGTTCCACACATTTTGTAGCATCATCCTGTCAATGGTCATCACTGCAGCATCGATGCGTTCCCGCGTTCCCTCAGCTCTACTAGTGGGGGTACGTAAACACGATCCTTAATGTACCAGCAAAGGAAGAAGTCACAAGGCGTTAGATCAGGTGATCTGGGGGGCCAAGTGAACAGAGCTACGTCATCCTCACCAATATGCCCAATCCAGCGATGCCGAAGTTCATTGTTTAGGTAGCGACAAACATTGCCGATACCACCACAAAATGCTTTGTTTACATGGCGGTTCTTTTCCGTATTCTCTTTTGAATGCGCGTTGCACTGCTATAACAGACGAACATCTCGCATATTCCAACAAACAAAAACTCTTTTCTTGCTTTGTCACCATTTTGTAAAGGTACTGAATTCGTGCTGCCAACTGGTGCATATAATACAAACGTGGTGAGTTTACCGTTCGTTTTATATATCAATCATATTTGTATGCGTTTTATTTTAGAAAAGATAGCGTTTTAAAAACGAATGAATCACTTATAGTAGCCCTATATTACAAAGCCTTCAAAAGACAAACATCCACTTTTCTGATAGAAGAAAATATTCAAGATTAGACATATAAACTTGCAGTGGTGAACACTCGAGTTACATTACAGAACAGTACACACTGTTATATATGAGGTGCGGCCTGGTTCACAGTACTGAAAATAAAAATCACTTCAATGTGGGGCCCAACATTGAGATCTACATCACATATGAACTGCCAAGTGCAGATATTCTTTTAATTGCCCTCATATTCAGAACTAGATGTAAGCTTAATGGTATCTAATATCTTGCATTAATTTTAATGTCAGTGGGTGATGTAACTGTGGATCTTATAAATTATTTTCAGACTGGTATGTTTGAATAATAGAAATATCTTTGGAAACTATGGTTTGAAGTTTTAATGGCAATGGTAGGCAATAAAGTCTTTCTACGGTGATAGCCTGTATGAATATGGAGACAGCCTCTGAAATGTCAGATACGAATTTCATTTTAACGTGGCTGATTGCCCAAGAAGGATTCACTGAACCTTCAGAACTCTTAAATGCATCCAGGGAATTCGAATTTCTGTGAAAATAACATTTCCAAATGTGCGTGTAAAAATGTAACTGACATCCCAAGGGGAAGAGGATATTGTGGTTGCTTTGCGCAGATTTATTCAGCTGAAAATTAAAAAGGACAAATATCAGTTTGTTACCAAACTTCTGCTCTTTACTCCTTCATATTTACATGTTCAAAAAACAGGAATTATTGAACAATAATATTTATTTTATTGAGAATGAACAAAGTAATAAAACCTCTGTGAGTGATTTTCTTTTTCATCAGTTAGTATGTAGGCAGCTACGGTGATATGATATTTGACAGGT
The DNA here is from genome assembly GCF_002891405.2 of Cryptotermes secundus. Classification (NCBI taxonomy): domain Eukaryota; kingdom Metazoa; phylum Arthropoda; class Insecta; order Blattodea; family Kalotermitidae; genus Cryptotermes; species Cryptotermes secundus. The sequence continues at coordinate 1,672,605 of NW_019718618.1, read as the reverse complement.
GTGGAGGAGTTCATTTTTACAGACTAATCTTTTATAGTATAATTATTATTATATTGCCCTATATAAGCGTATAGAGAAAAGTTATAAGTTAGGAAATTCTGTAGCTTACAAATGTATAGTTCTTTTACCTTTATTAACTAGGAAGCTAATACTGCAATAGTACTTGCAAAATGGCCCCTCCATAGTGGGAAATATACAAATTTGGTCAAATATGCAGCATAAATTCAAAACCTGGACTTAACTATGAATTGTGCTTTTATATAATTGTTATACATTTTCACAGAGTTCTTTTAGGTTAAACACTGTGTTTGTTTATTTACTAATTATTCAACACTTTCAACAGATATATAAATACAAACCACTCCGTCCAATGTGACATATAAGTTTTTACTAAGTTAAAACTTATCTCCCTTACATGTTTCGGTCCTTACGGGCCATATTCAGAGGGAACATCATTACAAACTTTCAACACTTTCAACAGATTTAACCTCTAGAATAACGAAATTTAGATGTAAGCAAAATTCTTCTGGATCATAATAAATCCAGCGTTTTTATCATCTGAAGGCAACTGACTTCCCTGTTATTATATTTAGTTAATCCATAGCATTGTAAAATAACTCACAAAAAAATCAATCCACTAGGGATATTTTGACCATGTTCTTAAAATTTTCCTAATTTAATGCCTCAAATTTTTTCATAAGCAATAACTTTACAAATAAAGCAAATAATTATTCTTTGGCTGAAACAATAGGACCTAGATCTATATCAACCACTGAGATCCAAAATACTATCATTTGAAATGTTTCTTTTTTGCCTTAGCATTGCATAAACATAGCACAATTCACAGATAAATCCCAGGGTATATCAGTACAGTACAGAGATGTAGGAAAATAGTTACATACAGATTTTTCAATACATTTTATAAACCAGAATCTCAATAATATTGAAATGCCATCTTGCAGCCATAAATTAGTCGCTGCTGGGGCTATAAGAAACTTTCCCTCTGGAGCAATATGTTGCAACAGTGTGTGCTCCATATGTTCAATTTATAAATTCAAACACAGATGCTGTAAGAAAATTTAATATTATGTCTAAGTCCAATTTAAGGACATCCGTCCCATTAAAGATTCTTTTGTGACAAATAACTGTTCATTTCATTTCCACAATAACATGTTCTCAGACTGATTAAAACATTAATTGACAACTTTTCAAATTTAACACTGAAGCATAGGTTTGCCAGATGCACTGAGGAAGGAATATATAAGGCAAGGGATAGAAATTTCTATGTCCTAAGTTAAGCTTTATGACTGACTTTGTAAATTCATAAAATGATATACAAAAGTACAAAATCTGAACTAAAAGTATAAGAAATTAAATTGCCCCAGATATTATAAAAATGTTTACATACTTAACAATTTTGTGTAACCTATATTAAAATGTTCTTTCAGATGAATTTAGGTAAATATAAAATAATATTTATATAATTCTAACATTGCTAACATCAGAAATTAAGAAAATTTCATTTGGCAAATTTGTATAACCTTACTTCTACATAAAGAAAAGTACCACAATTACTGTGTAAGATTTGAGGCTTTCACGGCGGTGACTATGAAGAAAGCAGTCTTCTGGGTGCCATATCCCAGAAGACTGCTTTCTTCATACCACAATTACTACCGTATGTCGAATGTGTGCCTTACATCAGAAATCTTTAGAAAAAGTTGCTGAAGAATACATTTTTGAATTTCCTTCATATGTTACACAAATTCCTATTCTTAACTGTTAACTTTTCATACATTCCCAATTGCATAGTCATTAGAAGGAAGTTGTTTTTATGGTAATGAAGCTCATTAATTTATGCATACAATTCTTTACTTCTTAATGCACAGAGTCAAAATAACTAGTAACAGACTTCTTCTTGCATCAGACAGTTTGTGAGTACTAACATAAAGACTGAATTTCTTGTTTCTTAAAATAATGTTAAATATTTAATGTGTAAAAATGTAATATCTTTTGTAAGAGCTTAGTATAACATGTAAGTACACACACAGACAAAGAAAATACTTATAAAAGTTTGAGACTAATTTTCCCAGAAATATTAATTCTGAAATATGATGTTATATTTGAAGGTTATTGACATTTCTAGTGATACTTTGAAAGAATTAATTTGTAAACATAGTGTCCCCCAGGAGTCATTAGAAAAGGATCTACAGCAAAGAAGAAGTTAAGTATTGCAAAATCAAAGAATGATAAAATTTAAGAATAAAAAGATCAGCACAATTTTATGTGTAAAACCAAAGCTCTCATGATAAAACTCTCAGATGCCTCATTACATCATGCAAACCAGTTGCTTCAATGTGAGAATTACAAACAACACATGTAAGTACATTCACTCAACAAATCCCATTTCAATAAACTTCACAGTTCTTAAAAATATGCACAATTTTAACAAAGAATTTCCAAAAAACATTACATTTTAATTGGTCGATTTTTGTCATTTTGGATTGTGGCATACATTTGACAATTAACCCTGATAAACCACAAGCAGTGGTACATTAAATCACACAGCAGAAAGTTACTGCAGTTAGAATGTGATCTGAAGGCTTCATTAGTTTTTAATGGATAATTAGTAAGGACCCGCACAGTATGTGTAAATTCATATGAAAGAAACAGGAATGGTGGGGATGGTAACAGAGGATTATCTACAGCATATCCTATTTAGTTTAGATTGTTCTGTTTGTATACAATCACTTCTTCTGGTTTTCTTGTTTCTACATATGTGATTTGGTTGCTAAGTGACCGTAATAAGTTCTCATAGTACAAAAGTGATTTATGTTTGTAACTGTTTTGGATACAGAAAGTATGAAGGGTAACAATTGTCACATAGTAACAAGACCTGGGACAAAAAACAAAGAAAGTTACGGATATATAAGGATAACATGTTCATGACAAACTGTCAGTACAGGAAGCAAATGAAAGAAAATAACAGAAAAAAAAAAAGGCACAGTTATTCAAATTTAACTGAAACTGAACACAAGACATACTAGTTGTAATTAGTGTTCCTTTATAAACAATATTATTGTCGTTCAACCATCCATTTCTGCCACATAATCTGAGTAATCTTAACAGCTTCGCTAAATAAACGAAGGCAAAGTATTCTACTAACACTGTTCATGTTCATAGCCAGAAAATAAAATTAAAATAAAGTCTGCAGTATAACTTGTATTTCTCATTAAAAGTGGGATGATCATTATACTTAGGACAGCGGTTCAAGCAGTCAAGCAGTAATATTTCTGTCTTGTATTTTGGTGGTGCCCAATTCAAATCTTTGCTGGTACACCAACTATCCTGACTGAGGTTTCCCTCCAGTACTTGGATAGTAACTCAGATTAGGCCATGACCTCTTCTGTCCACATCCCTTCCAACTCATTCACTGATTACCCTATCATTCAACACTGTACAGAGGAGAGGTCAAACATGCTGAACATAAGAGCCATGCGAGATAATTTTCTGAGATTATGAAGCCACAAACAGCAATGGATTGGATGACAAAGGTGTTTAGGCACATGCTTTTCAGGCCTATGACTTTGTATCTTTAATCCATTCCTAAAAAGGGGTTGAATAATATTCTTGTATGCAAAGCCACACTAATGATTCACAAGATTCACAGCAACATGTGGGCCCCAATTTGGACTGATCTACTATAGAGTATAAGCAACTAACAGCATGGTTAAATAAAACATATATAAATAAATACATAAATAAATGAAATAATCATTACATTGAAGCTGTTATGTTGTTTACATACTCTGTAACTGGTTAGGATCAGTGACCAAGAAATCAATTCTTGGCAAGGGAAAGAGATTCTTCTCTCTGACATAGCATCTGGATCGGCTCTGGGGTCCATGCAGTGCCCTAGCCAATGGGTACTAGGGAATATTTTGCGCGATGTGCCTGGGGCACCTCCAATCCCCCACCCATCATCATGGTGTGGTGTTTAATCATGCACCGGGACAACTTTGCTTTACCTTCACACAGTCTGTTTATTATCATGTCAGATTAAAGTGTTACACAAGTCTGTATGATACTGCCTGAATGTCCATGTAAGATGGTGTATAGCAAATGGGATATGCTGTATTCGTTGAGAGCTGGAAGAGGCTGGGCCAACAAAGACAGAGTGTGCAGATTGCACCAAGTTAAGTGTTGCGAATAATTGCTAAGGACAAAGTAGCAAGTCAGTATTTACAGTTATAGCTACAATGAATTAACTGCAATTACCATAGATCATGATACCAATATGAACGATGATGTAAAGAATGCTAAATATTATTCATACTTTCTTTTCTATATACAAGTTTCTGCATGGCAGAGATCAATAATCACAGGTGTGTGGAGAATAAGTATGATATATTTATTATTATTATTATTCATAATGAGTTTTTGCTATATCTCTTACTCGTATATTTTCTAAAATAGGCACGGAGGAGGCATTTTCTCGGAACACCGAAAAAAAGCAAAAGAGTACCTCTAAAATATGTGTCTGCTACTTAGAATATATTAATGTAATAATAGCACTACTAATTAAAACTATTACTTTTCATTAAAAAATGTTTGTGTTGTGAGTATGGATGAAATACATGGAATTAACGTTATTTAAAAGAGAATGGTCCTTTGATTTACATTTTAGTTACTATAGGATCAGGAAAATCACTATTTGGTCAACATTTCTTTGATGTACAATTCCAATATTCAACAGCAGACAGAGAAAGAACTTAACAAAATATGCTATCATTACAGACATGCTGCTTAATGTATCCAGACAAAATGCACAGATCTGATTTTAAGAGAACATGATGAAGTAAGTAGTTTCCACAAGAACAATTTAAGAATGAAAGTTTTAAATTTTCAAAACTTGTAGTAATAAAATGGAGATAACTTTACCATATAAAATATTTTCATAATTCAGATTGTGGTCCTCTGGGCTGTGACCCACATAGTTTCATAGGCAGATACATCCACCTGCTTCCATCTTCAGGGTTAAAATATGTAAAACAATGTTCTCTCCAAAAACAAACAAAAAATAAAGTGAACAAAGGTGGGTGGAATGAGACAGTATTTTCCACTCAAATGTTCGTGACCATCTACAATATTACATGGTGTCACATCCAAGAAGGTAACAGCCTTGATTAGTAGTTACCTCTTGTCAGAAAAAGCTGTGATGTTAATGACTTAAAAACAAATGTAACCTTTGGATAAAGGACAAATAATGCAAGATTTCAAGACATCATATACATAATTGCAGTTGATGATAAACGTAAATATTGTCAGCAATAGAAGGGCATAAAAATATAAAATTTACACCATTTCTTTTTTTACAAAATAGAACACTACTTACTTCCATGATTTACTTATGAATGTTATTTGACAAGAGATTTGAAAAGAAATTTGTCATCACTGAATGTCCACAAATGAATATTAATTAAATATTGTCACGTGTTGGGTGTATAACGCGACAAATAACATCACGCCTTATTGGATATAGTGAATTTTATTCCACACTCGCTCATACAATCGCACAGTTTACAAGCTGACAACTACTGCTATCTGCAGTATTACAATTGCTTGACTGCATACTCTTCCCTGGCCAACTCCTAACTAACTCGAATAGTCTTCGCTGCTCCTTATTTAGCCCCGCTGTGGACAACACAGAAAACAGTTATATAACAGACACCACTGTTGCCTGACATTGTGTTTGCCGACAGCCTAGCAACACTGTCGGGAGTTGTTTACTGCTGAGTAACAACGGCAGCATCCCATGTTACATCACTGCTGGCGGGGTAGGGGAAGGAGTGTTGACTTGCCTGTTACCATAGTAACGACAGTGCTCCAATGCCGCCACGTCACCGCTAGGGAGGGAGGGGGTATCCTCCATAATGCAACACATCACACTGCTCCCTCCTTAAGACTGCTCATCCCGAATAGCCTAACGGTGCACCCCCGTTCCTTTCTCTTCCCATTGCTGGGCTTGCAGTGTCTCCTGTTTTGGCTACTCCTCTTGCAGCGACTATTCTCCTTCCGTTACAACCGCTCCCCTCTTAAGACCAGCTTGTCTCGAGCGGTTTCCTGCTAAGTTGCCAGAAGATCCAGTTGTGTCACACTCATTCATCGCACATTCACTCTTTCTCGGGAGGCTGGTTCTTCTACATTACCGGTTCCTCCTCTACCTGAGGTCTCTTTTTCCGTTTTGGAGGGGGTCATCCCCTCCACAAAGTCCAATACACGATTCTCCACGTCCTGCTGGAAGTCTTGTGTATTCGTTTAGTGTTTTTCGGACCGTAGATCTCATATAAGGTTGTCCTTAGTGTTCCTTTGCTTCCCACAAGAGCTCGAACTCCCGGGCTCCACTTCCGGATGCTGTCCGTGGTTGTCCTTTTCTTCCTCCCGTGTAGCGGTCCCTTGCCACGTCGATCCTTTATTACTTCATGGTGCGTCCGTAAATTCTTCTGGAGTGGCCCTACTCTCTGGGTTGCTCGCTGAATCATGGCCCTGTCTCCACTTTCGCATGGCGGGTCGTTCCCTTGCTGGCGAATTCCAATCTCTTGTGGGGTCCACAATTTTTCTGGGTGGTGTTCCTGAAGATGTTCCTCTTGAGCCCTGCCACTGTCGCACGGCGAGACACTTTCCTGCTCTTTTCCTTCTGCCGTTCCTCTTTTGCATGGAGGCTTGTCCCTCTGCGGGCTATGGCCAACTTCTTCTGGGATCCACAATTTTCCCATGTCGAATTCTTCATAGTTTGCTGGTTTCGGTCCCTACGCCTTTTCTTCTTCAATTCTCCGAATGGCATTACTTCGGCATCTTTTACGGGTACCTCTTGTTCTTCTGCTGCCTCAGGTTTCCTGTCCACCGAGGCCGGCTTTTCTCCTTCTAGATGTGCTTCCATCTCTTGGCAGGCCATTGTCACTGGGGCCGGCTTTTCTTCTTGTAGACGTGCCTCCATCTCTTGGCAGGCCATAGTCTCTTCTTTGGTATCCACTGTATCTTCTTCAGGTCCTACTCCCATCATCTCCATCATTTCTTGGTTGGCTCTTATCTCCTTCAGAAGTTCCAAAATCTTTTCCATGTCCATAATGTGGCAGTGTGACATTCGTTTCAATAGTTCGTCCTAGATTAAGGCGCGTTCAAGTTCATAAAACCACTTCTGACACCAAATTGTCACGTGTTGGGTGTATAACGTGACAAATAACTTCACGCCTTATTGGATATAGCGAATTTTATTCCACACTCGCTCATACAATCACACAGTTTACAAGCTGACAACTACTGCTATCTGCAGTATTACAATTGCTTGACTGCATACTCTTCCCTGGCCAACTCATAACTCGAATAACCTTCGCTGCTCCTTATTTAGCCCTGTTGCGGACAACACATAAAACAGTTACGGAATAGGCACGACTGTTGCCTGACGCCGTGTTTGCCGACAGCCTAGCAAAGCAACGCTGTCAGGAGTTGTTTACTGCTGAGTAGCAATGGCGGCATCCCATGTTACGTCACCGCTGGCGGGGTAGGGGAAGGAGTGTTGACTTGCCTGTTACCGTAGTAACGACAGCGCTCGGATGCCGCCACGTCACGACTGGGGAGGGAGGGGGTATCCTCCATAGCGCAACACGTCACAATACATCTGGACTTCTACATGGTATACATTCTTTCAAAATGTTATTAGTATATCAATCCTGTCTTGTGTCACTGATTTAAGTTTTTGCTCATGTCTGCTACTGGAAGAATAGACAAGCTAAAAGTATAAACCTGTGCTAGTAAATATCCCTCAAAATAGTAGGGAATAGGAGGGAATTGCCTATAGTATGATATATATATATATATATACTGCAGTACCAGAACCATCCTATCTACATTTGCATGGCAAGGTCTAATTCAGTTTTCAGAGCAGAAAAAATACATGATTTGATTCTTATGGACTCTCACTCAGTATTTTAAAGATACATAATTTTTCTCTTTATATTCCAAGTAACAGTATTTAATGAAGGATATTGCAAAGAGAACACTGATAATGATACCATGAACTGGATAAAGCACATTTTCAAAATCAGTATTTCCTCCTTAATTCCACTGTACTATAACCTTCAGATTTTCTGTACCCTATTGTGTGCGCACAGAAAGGACGTGTGTTTGGTTAACTATAAAATCTTATTTAGTTATTTTCTTACTGTGATTATGGATTGAACCCCACCTCAAACATACTAATGTTCTGGACATTGTCTGTTATGTTCAGGTTTTAAAACACAATTTTGGAAACCTGATCTATATCTGTCATCAGGTGTAAGGTTAGAGAGGTTCCTACTCAGCTGAGCCTGTTAGAAAAAGGTAGTATCAATTATTAGACCAGTATCTACCACAATGCACAGGGTCGCATGCCCACATGCCAGAAGACAACAGTCTTTGACAATACGAAGTTTCTCAGAAAAATTTATCCTAAATGTTTTGCTCCATAATCTTTTAGTATTAATACACATTCCAATATAATTTTTAAGATTCAAACTAAACTGTATCAGAAGCATGAAGAACTGTAACTCTTTGTGGTACATANAAAATTGTTGCACTTAAGACGGTATTTGTCCATATATATTGTGTGAGTGTAACAGGATGCTGAAATATAATATTGTCTTTGTGGTACATTTGAGGGAATTACAGTTAATGAGAACTACATGTTTTTAGAAGGTAAACATGGAAACATTTTCATCGTCATTTCCAGTGTTCACCCCACAATATCCTCCATCATACCTATGGTATCTGTCACTGTTCTAATATGGTTTTACATTATTAAGAAATAAAACTACAAAATTAAAATATTTTAACATGTAAAGAAAAATCCTTGTGTCATAGTACAATGTGTCCAGAACATCTTTGAGGTTGTGTCATCATCAGATAGTCATGTAGTCATTATGTCACAATTACAAAGTTTGTACATTCTTATTTTAAAAAAATAATGGAAACCAAAATAAATATATCAGAAATTTTATGGAACAGAGAACTCTTTTCCACAAGGTTGCCTACTCGAGGTACAGTGTACCCCCAAAGATGTTTTGCACAGACAATGAAACAGTTCTTTAACTGCAATACTGCATAGTGAACAAGAGATAAATCAATGTTGAAAATTAATTTTTAATGATATTTAATACATAATGTGACATTCTACCAAATTATCTGGCTTAAAAATGGAATAATGCAGCTCTAGTGATTTGTTTCTTTGAATTTAAAAATTGCAATATTATTAATATATTATAACAGTAATTATTTAAAATTATAATCTTATGTAAAATTATTTAGTGAAAGGTTCGGAAATATATGACCATGTGACAAATTCGTAGTCACACCGTTGGTCCGCTGATACATTCTATCTTCCGGTTCCCTTGGGAATGGCTGGTATTATCATGTATGTTCACAGTATGTCACGGCGAATGCTTTACTTGCTTCATTGCTGTTTCACTTTGAATAACACACCTCGACACTTTGCTCAGATATATGCACCAGCTGATTATCTTGTGTGAAACCTCATCTTCATGAACATACACACAAAAATATATTTGTGTTTATTTCCACAAACATGACAAAATAATGTTCAGGTAAACACTTTGATAACTTTACTGTCATGCTGTAACTCACTTATATACTCGAAGTACATGGGATATATTGTAAATTCTTTTTCAAGTTTCAGTTTTTTCACCACAGTTAAAAGTCAAAATCACTCCTCAAAGCCTGTGAAAATTTACCATAGCGCCAACTTGTGTCCTGCTCTAATAGCAATATTTCCATTCAAAAAACACAATACACAATATACATCAACAACAGGAGCATATAACTCAAACAGCTCCTGGTTATCCAGACCCTGATGTATGATTTCCATAAGGAAATTTAATTATATGCAAAAAAAAGAAAAGAGAGAGAGAAATCATTGTATATTGAACCCTTTAAATGTCATCAGCTGATCCAATCAGCTTAATGTTATGACCTTGTATAGCACTTCTGCCAACAGATTGCATGAAGTGTGATATATCAATGTTTAGATGAAGTAATAGACTTTAACCCTATATACACCTGTGGTAATTTTATGACAATCTCTGAAAAGTAATATTCAGAGAGGTTCATATCCTCTTAGGCAATGCTGTGAGAGAGCCTCAAATCCAATATGGACTTCATCCATCACCTTACTTTTTAATATGGAAACCACATTTCCAAAATGGGTTATATTTCCGTGGTTCAAGAAGGGGGGAGGATGAAGAAACTCTATTTTGCTGGGGGTTCCAGTAGGACTACTCGCACAACTTGGGCACCTTGTTTTAATGGTAAAAAATAAATTGATAAGACAAGCCCCCCCCCCAAAAAAACAGTCTTAAACACTGCATTATGCTGCTATCAAGTAACTTTAAACTTAATTAACTAGTATCAGTGAACTCTGAATTTGGCCAATATGAAGGTATGATAATCCAGTGTGGTGGCGGGTTAGAACACCTCCACCATAGTCCCGCGAGTTGTAAGGCAATGGAAAGGGAACCCAGTGCCTGGGGGTACAACTGGGCCACCCTGTCACTGGGTAACATAAATACAGGACCTATTCCTGCAGGTTGGGGGTTGGATGCAAGGCTGGCGAACTTGCTCTGTAAAAGAACTGGTGTTGCAAAATCCAAAGAAGTGAAAACTGGATGCAATCTGGCAGAATCTTCTGAGGAAAGCTATGGCTCAAAAAGGGCTGTCTTGCTGCTGTTGCTAATTTGGCTGTCCTAAATGTATCATCATCACTCATGGAGCTGAGCCCTTCTTGAAAAGCTGCCAGTTGTGCAGCCACTCAAGAACTTCGCAACATTTTATGGAACCTGAAGGTTCATCACTGTGTTCACAAGAGGCCCCCATCGGTCCCTATCATGAGCCAGATCAATCCAATCCATATCATTCCATCCTATCTCTCTAAGATCCATTGCAATATTGCCCACCCAACTATGCCTTGGTCTTCCCAGTGGTCTCTTTTCTTCTGGCATTCCCACCAATATCCTATAGGCATTCCTCCTTTCCCCCATTCGTGCTACATGTCCTGCCCATCTCATCCTCCTTGACTTGGTCATTTAATTATACTTGAAGAAGCATACAAGATATGAAGCTCCTCATTTTACCTAAATGTATATGACATAAACCAAAATTTCTCACACATCAAGTGCCTGGAATTCTATTCTGTAACTGAGATTGTAACATAATTTAGCCAAGTGAATCATAATACAGACAATATTAATATTATCACAATTTCATATTAAAATGGAAGACTGGCTGAAGGGCTCACAATCTGTGACTGCTGCAAAATGAGATTTGCCAAACACATAAAATAAATATTGTGTTGTAGCATCCTGTTGCACTTTCACTTAGTGTTCATTAATTTTCTTACAGTCTCATGTGCAACATTATGTTCTATAAAATTTATTAAAATTTATTTACTTTAAAAAATTTAAAGGTTCATCACTGCATGTTTCGATCAATGTGGTCATCATTTGGCGAGAAAACTACTGTCTTCTACTGTTGCTTATGTTGTTAATGTTATGTTAAGTCCTCTTGATGTGCATATGTGTTTGGGTTGGTGGGTTGTGTTATCTCTTGTTGTGTGCTGTGCTGTGCTGTGCGTCTTATTTTCGAATGCTTTCGAATGTTTTCAAACATGACAAAATTTGAAGAATAAGGAACCAAGCACTCAAAAACAAGATATGCAGCACAACAAACAATGTGAAAGAACACAATCCTCCAACCCAAACACATATGCACATTGAGAACACGTGTATATTAACAATATAAGTAACAAGAGAAGCTAGCAGTTTCCTTGCCCAATAATTTTTAACACCTGATGACGACCACATTGGTTGAAACATGCAGTGATGGACTTCTAAACTTTTATTTTATAGAACATAGTGCTGCACGTGACTCTGTAAAAAATCTATTTGACCACATAATATAGAATCAAATTTAAGCTCACAACTCAGAAACAAAAGAAATATAAGTTTATTTAATTGTGGAGCTAGAATACTGTGACCCAAATAATAATATATTCAAACATTTATCAGTTTCTTATGGGGGACATTAAAATGTAATCTTAGATTTACAATTTTTGCTATGATAAATATCAACATTATAGTTTTCTGGAATGTGACATGTAGTTTGATGGATAGAGACCAATGTTTCGGCTATGATGTCTATCTAGCCTGAGTTGCTAACAGCATTATTGAATATACTAAAAACAAACAGTGCTGTTGTAGAAGTCTTTGGATCCAATTTAAATTTTTACTCCCTGTTCTTTTTAATTGCATCAGGAAACTTTCAATTTCTCGGTTTAAGTGTCATACCTCCTTGAAAGCTTTAGCTGCTTTTATACTGTGATGGAAGGCAACCATATACTGGGCAAAGTATGGGTGATTCTGGTTGTGTAACATGAAAGGAATCGAATTGTAAATGGGTTGGTATAGCATTAATGATCTTGTCTGGATTCTCAGGCACTTAGTTCGAATCTCAGCTGGGACAGCAACTATCCTATCTGATATCTTCCACAATAGTATTTTTTTCTTAATAACAAGTGCTGCCTTTAAACATTTATTAAAGTATTGATTTGTTTCAGAGTTCCTCATAATGTATCACAAACTTCTGTCATGTAGATAAAAATTTTGTGCCCTTCAGCCAACCATAAGAAGCTATCCTTGAGTCTGCAAAATAACAGTCTTTTAATTACGTTCACAGATTACACATTTTATCCATGATGTTAACTGAACACTACTGGAATAAGAATATGATTCTTATTGGCTAAATTAATTGGCAAAGCTTTCAACGAATGTATACTCCAATTCCGAATTACACACTTCAGCATTGGTTTTTCATATCCTTTCGTGTCAAAGTGTTATACACAGTACATTCTATTCCTCTGACATAACTACACTATTTCCCTGTTTTAAAAATACAAAGTCCAGAAAACCACTAGCTAGGCATGGAATAATTACCTGTAAGTGTTGGGAAATACAAGTGCAATATTGAAATATGAGACAGGATAAAAATTCTGCTGGCTTCATGAGAGCTGTTTAATGATCCAAGTGGCTGTAGAAGCAAATAACTTAGCAATCCACATAGCAGAGAACAACACTGGCCCAGGATCTTCACCTGCAGTACTACCAGATCATTGTGGACTGCTGCTATCTTATGCGCTAGACTTCATCTTCCACTGCTCGGATAGGTATCTGCTGCTTCTGCGCTACAGCATTCAGCACATGTACAAGCTGGTCTAGTTTCTTGTCCATTATGGACAACTGAAAAGAAGACACAGCCAGGTTAACATACTGGCTGCCACTGCCCCCATTCCCCCACTCTGGTAATTTTATCTTCTGGGCCCATAATTTCTTCATGAGAACTAGATTCTTAATGTACTGTATTTGAAAGAGGAATGGATAAAATTAAGTGAAATACAAAATATAATTGTTGTATTTTTAGACTTTTTAAAGCTTTAACAAGTTGCATTTAAATTTCTCTGCATTTCAATGTCTATAGGAAAAACATACATTCATGTACACAATGGCAACAACCTGTCACTTGACAGGATTGGCACTAGAATGTGAAATTATTAGCAGTGAATATGTTAATCTCTTTCTTATTTATTGTTTATTTCATGGCACTTAATTCAATTCAATTCTTTATTATTAATGTGCCGAGTCAAATGATGGTATTAATAAACAATGAGTTAGAGAAGATATGAAAGGAAGAGTTTATGGTCTAATTTAAGGCACTATCCCAGCATTTGGCAGGACTGAAGGGACTACAAAAATCTACAACAAACCTCAGTCAAGATATGCAGTCTCTGAGATCAGAGTCATTAAACAAGCAACACTTGTGTGTAACATGCAATTAAGATTTGCTCACCTGTTGCTCGACTCGATACAACCGGGCTCCAATTGTCATAGGCTTTACATTCCCAGCTCGATCAATACCTGCCAAATAGCTACCTGGTTTTCCCAGCGTTTGGTCCAATCGTCTCTGGAGCTCCTGTAGGAATACAATATATAGTACATGGGCTGTCAGGCAGAATAACATATGCATATAGGGGGCTGTCATTTGGCCACAGCAACAGAAGGGGGTTCTCCTCTGTGTACCAGAGAGATAAACTAGTAGTTCCATTGCCATATTTAAACTCTGTTCCTCTAACATCTGACTTCATTACCACTGTATCACAATCCAGCTATGCAGAACTGATGGTTACCACCAGGACATTTCCAAGGAGGACATCCAGAAAAATTTCTTACGCTCTTACATTAAAGCTATTTAACTCTTGCACTGATTGCTCTAATCAGGATGAAAGAATATTTTCTGCAGAAACATTTTTAATTTTTGGGTTGCTATATTTGATAAATGTCATTTTCTTTAATTACAGTTTTTTACCTCAAGAGATCTTGAGGGAGGTAGGAGACAAGGTCTCCACTTCCTGAATACAAGTTGGCAGCATTACTGCTAGACTAACTTGACTGGCAATTATTCTGTTGGTTTTTCAGCTAACCATCTAAATTACTATATGCAGGATTTCTGCAATGATCAGCTGAAGTGTTTCTTCGATATTCATCTAAACATGATCAGCATCTTCCATTCCACCCTTACATCTTGTGAAGCAATAACTGTAATGTTAGAGAGAGAGCTGGTGGTCCCGGATAGTCTACATTATTCTTGCATGAAACAAAGTCTCTTAAAAGCAGAGAAACTTAAAAATGTATTATACACCGAACACATATCATTTTATTAGAGGAATGTCTTGAACTCACCTTTATCCTGACCATCATATTCAGATGGCCTTGACTGTACTGTTCAATAACGTCTCGTACATCATAAGGTTTACGTGCTTGCTGGAACTTTCGACGTGCAACAAAGTATTTTATCTTCCGTATCGCTCGGATTGCATTTCGGTGCGCTTCTGTCAGCCTGCGCCAAATTAAACAGCTAGCAATTGTAACAAGGAAAAGACATATATAGTTTCAAGGAAGCAGTGTTTGAAATAGAACTATAATTTTTAAATGAGAGCATTTAAAATAATTTGCCACGTCTGCCTAATGATAATAGGTTCAAAGAACATAATTAGTCAGAATTCCTTAAAAAGAAGAAACTGTGGTTAACATCCCTAGATCTTTAACAATAAAAGGTAAAGCTATCCCTGTAATAGGCCGTGGAGGCGCACAGAGTTGTGGGACGTTGAGGCTGCCACATTTTCTCTAGACAATCGGCTCACAGATGGTGGTGAGGTTGTCAGCATTGTGCACCATCCTCCCCTCACACCCCGGAAGATTTGTGGTACTCATTTCTGTTAGAGGTTGAGTTGACCCAAGGGCCACAGTGTGGCTGGAAAGATTAGGTCAACTGAGAAATCCAATGACCTTATCGGGAATTGAACCCATGACCTTCCAGCTTGCAGCATACCGCCAACATGTGCCCCTTTTAACACTAAGGGAAACTATTTAATAAGTAAGCAGATATTCATATCTACATCAAACACTGCATCAGATAAACATCACAGAAAATTATAAAGGAGAAGAAGACAAAATTTTAAGTTACCACACAGAAAGATATTTACACGTAATTAATAAAGAAACTGCAGAGTAAATGACTCTTCTTGCTCTGAGTGTAGTCATCTTATCAGTCATCAGTTTGTCCAAATGGTTCCAGTACTTACGATGTGACTCTTTGAGGTTCTTCTATATCGATGTCAATTTCGTCAGATGCTGCTTCAGTGACGCTACTTGTTTGGCTAGTAAACAATGACCCACGGCCTTCTCTTCTTACACGATTTGGTGTCCCTGTAATACAAGACAATAACAACTACCATTCTCACCGCAACAAAAACTGAGAATATTGCGTTCTGGCATGTGAAGCCACTAAACTCTCCAGTATCTCACACTTATGGGGAATAGTATGTGCTGGTTACATGAATCTGCTGGTTGTATGAGAGAACACTTCCAGAAAACCAACATAGAGTTAAAAAATATATTTACGCTTTTATTTATTGTGTGGGAATCATCCTCAGAAAAACAGCAGATGAGTGAATGAAAGATTTAGTATATGTACTATAATGTAATGCAATGACAAGTTCAACTGGCCACCACTGTAGTGGCACTTGTGAGAGGGAAGACAACAGATAGTGCTGCTCATGATGGTAGTGAGAATATCGCATGCCCAGTGAATATATGTGTATCACAAATTTGTTTTTGAATAACTTCATAAAAATGACAAACTTTCTTTGAAAGTTTACACAGTTCGATGAGAATTGTGGATTCTTCGATACTGCACAACTGTGAATTTACTGTTGTTTTGTAGAAATGTACCAATATTTTGGAGGAGTATGCTCTGTCCATCTTCACACTTCTAACCTGAATGAATATGCAGCAGGTTGTTCAAAAACGTTGGTACCTACCTACAACTGCATGGCGTCACATCACAGAAGATGATATTGTTACTAATAACTGACATTTTATGTTTCCTAATCGATTAGTTAATAATCACAATGGATACAAAATAATGTATGATACTGAACAAGAAACTATTATATTTAAATAATTTTAACTTATGGTTGTGTAACTCTCCTATGAAGGCTGTTATGGCAGTGATAATAAAAGTTACTGCTGTGTAAAATGTGATGTGAACTCTGGTCAAGGTAACCATCACGACAAGGACCGTAACAGATCCAGCAACATCAGAGGAAGCAGAAGAACAGTGAGACCTTCAAAAAGTGAAAAGTGCAATCACTATAATAAAATTGAACTTTAATTCATGAACTTTTTAACCAATAATATAATTAAACCAATTAAAGTGAACTTGACGCAGTGATGAGAGTAAGTAGGAAGTGACTGAATAACAAGTGAAAGTGAAAGCATAACTCGTGATCTGAATCGAAATTTGATTCACAAATTTTGAATTTTAAATTTTAAATTAAAATTTTAACTTTTGACATTTAGAATAATATTTTAACTTGTGTTTTGTGAGAGGAGCTTGATATATTATTGAGTGTGGGCCTGAATAAGATATAGGATTGAATAAGTGAAAAGACGAATGTGATTGCGTGTAATTATACAGCTGTGTTCGTACACCTGAGGATGACCTCTTGAGGTCGAAACATGTAGTGTAATAATAATAAAAATATGTTGTGTGGTCGGTAAAATTGACTCTAATATTGATTAAATACACAACAGGATGCAAGAAACAATTAAAGGTATATACTAATGTTTCAGAAAAGCTTGCTCCCCCATCTTCAGGGTAGAAGATAAGGGTCAGCAGGTTCCTCTGACGTGTTAGTACCTACCTACCTACCTACCTACTGAAGTGCAGGATGTCGCACTCCAGAAGACAGTAATCTTGATGATAACTCCTTTTTACACTTAACTGTCTTTGTACTGATTGAAGTTGAGCCGTTCTAAGCTTTAGCTCGCTCACGTATGATGTCATCATGTTTCCCGTGACGGATTCCATCCCCACTATGCAGTATCCTGACGTCAGTCACGTGGTCCCATGTACCCTCTCGTGAAGGGGAGACTTGTACAGTGCAGTCGTGTAGACCAAGTTGACTTGGAAGGTCGGTTACTAGCCAGCAGGTTTGTTGTGGAAAATATTGGTTTCGGCTGGGGCTGTTCTAAATTCCTTTTGGTGCTATCTGGCTGGCCGGTAAAGACTGCCCGCGGTCACAAGCCGTTGCTTGAACGCTTGCGACGCGCGTTATTAGATTTGGTTTGTTATCTTTTTTTCAGAATTTAGACTTGCGTTTGTATGGCCGGAGTGCTTAATGTCCTGATATCTCTAGTGTCGACACAAGTGGTGCCGACGGGAAATTGTTTTTTTTCTAAATGAGCTTGTATTAGTTTCTTGGTCAAATGTGTCGTTTGTTATTTATGTACTGTTATATATTTTTTATTAAAATTGTATTTGTTTTTATCTAAGCCAACGAACTGAGTGTAGCTTCCTCCTCCTAGCTTGGATACCCCATCTCCATCTAGGGGAGCGTGGGAACCAACAATAGGGCCAGTAACGACTGCACTGTGCCCTTCCTCTTCGTAATAATAATAATAATAATAATATAAGAGTACTCAGTGGAGAGGAAGACGAAGGGCGCGGTGCAAAGTAGTTATGTGAACAGTGCACCAATATGTCCTGGGCAACTGAAGTTGCTGCACAAGCAGGTAATTTAACTACCCCCCCCCCCCAAATAAGTGTATGATGCATTTCTTCTACATTAACCTCATCTCCCATGCACTGCAGAACTGTTCCACAATATTCACCAGATCAGAAGATTCCAGCAGGCCTACCGCCACATTTTTTAAAACATAAATTTCATAATCGCCAAGTTTAAATTCAGCTACCAGCTCAGGCAGTAGCAGGAGATTTCAATCCATCTGATAAAGGTTAAATATATTGTGACATGTTGCAGCTTGAAGGTTGCTCTTCTAGTGGTTTTAATGTGTTATGTGTTGAAGTGTGAAAGTTACCGTTCGTGTAATTTTAAGCATATATGTTACAGTGTGAAGGTTTCTTGTCTTGTATTTCTCAATCTATTACGTGTTGTAGTGTAGAAGTTAACCTTCTTCTTGTAGTCATGTCATCCACTATATGATCCGTGGCAAACATTTGGACCCTATTCCTTTTCATGACTTACCTGCTTGTTCACTGATGCGAGTAACGTAAGGTTGGGAAACACTGCACTATATGATCCGTGGCAAACATTTGGACCCTATTCCTTTTCACGACTTACCTGCTTGTTCACTGATGCGAGTAACGTTTTAGCCAACAAATAAACTGTACCTCCTTTAGGCTCCTCAATATAGAACACGACATCTCCTTCACTTTCCCGTCGGTTTGAATTACTACTCCCTTCCAATGCATTGCTAGGCACTTCCATTCGGTTTTTTGATTTCCGTCTCTTCAAAACACTCGCCTTCTTTGCAACCTGGATAATGAGAGACTGTTGGACCAATCAGAGTTTAGCTAGCTTCAACACCCAGCATTCGACACAGCAAACTAATATTCACAAGGCAACAGAATCTGTTAAGAGAGCAAACCACAAGCAGCAGCAGCCAGATTGAAACCATATTCAGCAGTTGTGCTCAAAATGGTTGCAAAAGATACAGTTATATGCAGCAGCCATATGCTGAAAACAGTTGCAAACCATGTACCTACATACATCAAGTAGATGCAGTCTGCATTAAACAGACATATGTTGAAACAGTTGCAAACCACATTCAGCAGCTGTGCTGAAAAAGGTTGCAAATCCCACAGCTACATGCAGCAGGCATATGCAAACCATATTCAGCAGGTGTGTTGAAAATGGTTGCAAACTACAGAGCTATATGCAGCAAATACAAGTAGTTTCAAGCCATACTGAACAGATGTACAAATGGAACATAACATGCACCTGGAAAAATCTGAGATGTGTTTCAAAATATCATAATTAAAGTAATACAGATGTTTCCAAATAGTCTGCATATAATAAAAAATGTATAATATTTGGGTGGCATACATTAGGAGCCAAAATATGGCAATGACAATAAATTTATAAGCAGTTCTCTTACTTTATAACAACACTTCTGGTGATATTAAACCTTTGATGGCTTCTAAAAGGGTTCTAAAAAGACATTCTGGGCTATTTATTTGACTTGGACTCATTTTTGTTCAAATACTCTCCCCCAAAATCCTGTCTTCATATACCCTCAATTGTATTCTCCTGTCAGGATGAGAGATCAAATTTCACACCTGTACAAAAACAATACACAAAATTCAGTTTTGTATATTGTAATAAAAGGTTCTGAACTGAATGGTGGCAAGAAATCCAAAAAATTAATTCCCTTCATATTGTACGGTGGTAAAGAATGGTGGAACTGAACCTCTACTCCCCCATATGTCTTCATGGCATAGAGAAGGGGCAAGTTTATCTTTATCTTTTTATGTTGGAAATTCATATACTGGATGAAGTAAACAGAGTTGGAGGCAAACTTTAAGATGTAATATACGAGGGTCAGTCAAAAAGTTCCCGGAATGGTGGTATAGCACTCTAATGGTAGGGTATCTGGCAACGCTTACCAAATCACCTTCAAAATAGGGCCCTTGCACGCGCACACACTTGCTCCATCGATCCTGCCACTGTTGAAACCAGTGGTGGAAGGTTTCTTTTATAATCTTCCGGAACTCAGCTGTCGCATTTGATTTGATGTTCTCCATAGTTGCGAAACGTGTCCCCTTGAGGCCCATTTTCATAGTAGGGAACAGCCAAAAGTCACTCGGAGCGATATCCGGAGAGTATTGTGGTTGGGTGATGACAGGAATGCTTTTCTCGGCGAGGAATTGCTGCACAACAAGCGATGTGTGGCTCGGTGTGTTACTGTGATGTAGAAACCACTATGCCTGCCACTGGTCACGCCGCTTCCTCTGAACCACATTGTGCAACCTCTGCAAAACTTGCACATAGAAATGTACAGTAACAGTACCAACTTCTTGCTCCAACTCTGCGATGGTCATTCTTTGATCACATCGAATCAGTTGTCACACTTTTCCAATCATTTCTTCGGTTCTGGATATCGAAGGTCTCCCGCTGCGCTGGTCATCCTCTAACATCTCCTGCCCATTCTTAAGCTAGGAAAAACAGTTGTAAACTGCGGATTTCTTTGGTGCAGTATCTCCGTAAACTTGCTGCAGGGCTGACAGCGTCTCTGAAGCAGATTTTCCCAATTTGCACAAGAACTTGATGTTTGCAAGCCGTTCGAACTGCGATATTGCACCAAATGACCAACATTCATATCTAATTCATACAGAACAGTAACGACACTGCACACTGAAACCTGTCCAGACCTGTTGCGCCTGCGAGCAGACATGCTGAGCTTCCCACCACAATAGTGTGTGCGCTATCTTATCGCTCGTTCTCCATCTGCAGGGGAATTCTGGGAGCTTTTTGACTGCCCTACATATACAGTCACATTATAGGATTTATGAAAACAAGAGATTTATCCACATATTTATATCAGTTTCACAAGGAGGATCAATGTCCTATCCACAGGCACTGTAGAAGCTGCTGCTTGTGCCCTCTGAATCATGAGGGCAGTTTCCTTGACCAAGCTCAGCATTTTGACACCACCACCATTTTGTTGCCTACTCTTTCTCCACCCTGTTCACTGTTCATTCAGTGTGCTTTCTGGTTTCATGTAAAACAAAAGTTACCTGCACTCACACTTTCCTACATGCACATGCCACGTTCCACTTTGTATGATGAAGATATTTAGAGCCATTTTCAGCAATATGAGCTGAATCCCATGGATTATTTGCTGCATACTGCAGTTAGTGGCAAGACAAACTAAAAAGCTGCATACTGCAACCATAACAAGGAACACAGAATGCAAAGCCACAACTGAATCATCTTTCCTACCACCTATTTTTATTTAAATCTTATTATGGTACCTCTAATTGTTATTACTGATATCATAACAATGATATCTGCATGTTCTGGCACAGAGAATATTAAAGTTACTGTCTTCATGGATGCTAGATAGCAACGTTTGGCAGAGTGGTACTAACTTTTGAAGGAACTGCTGCTTCCAGACTGCAACTGCTGTTATACAGTGTAGGTTTTGACCATTTGCATCGCATTGTACCTATTATTTCACTGAATAAATTTACACAACTTTTTAGATCTTAGACAAGTGCAAGGAGCCAAAGATGCTGTCAAGCCTCTAACAAACACATTCACTCAATTGCTCACTCTGTTTCGATGAAATGCTGCCAATGATCTAAGCATAATATTCCAGAAGACAGTAACCTGCTGTTTGTCTACCACCTTCAGATATAGTTTGCATTCACCTATCAAGCATCTGCCCACCTAGGGAAGGACCATAGGAACGGGCACCCACTGAGCAAATTCTGTTTCTGTGATGACAGGGTGATAACAAGGGTGCTTGTCATGAGAGGGGAACCTCAGAACCTCAAACCAGTGAGTGGGATGGAGCCCAGAATCCTTCAAATCCCCGAAGCTTTTGGTGGAGGTGAAAGTTTCAGCCTATTATTGCAGAAATTTTGGGGAGGGGGGGACACATCTGACTAGGGATTGAATTCAGAACCCTCTGAATGAGAGTCCAATGTCTCTCCCTGAGGCCACTAAAACAAGGGAAACACTAATCTGCCACTTACTGCATCCACCTTCATAACAGGTAAAGCCCTAATGCAATTCACACTCATGAACAGCAGCTGTACACTACACTAGTTACACACCACATTGAGCACTGAACAGATTTTCATAAAACCACTTCCAAGCTCTTGCACACTTATGTTTAAATACAGGATGATTCAGATGGAATACATTAAACTTCATGATATATTAATCTTGTTATTTCGAGCAAAAGAAAATCATATTAACATCGGTCCAATTGAGAATGTATAAGGAGCCATGGCAGTACTGAAGTAAGGTAGGGATGTACAAGAAACGAGGAGTTTTAATTAAAATATTCACAATAACTTCACTGCAAAATTTAAAAGTGTTATATAATAATGGCACATGCTGCAAACATTGTTCGAAGGGTCCATCTGTTGCCTGATGCACACTTGAAGACAGTATTCACAGTAACAACACACTCATATGTACAGCAAGTGACAGGTGGACGCTTCAAAAGTTTTTGTAACATGTGAACATTAAACATTACATAACATTAAATAAACACTGTTTCACTTTTATAATGACATTATTGTGAAATTTTCAATTAAAAACAATTATATCTGGTGTATCTTCATTTTAAGCTTTCTGAAATGGAACCATGTTAATATGAATTATTTCATATAAAGTCACCTGAGTGATGTACCCACAAAGATTAGAAGACTGAATCATCCTGTATATTAAGCTACATGAAACCAATCAATGTCAAGTAAGCTATATTCACTTGCAAATCATATCAAGTTTCTACGTTGCTTCACATATTACTTGATAATCATTCCCAGAAAAAAAATATTGTATGACATATTTATAGCCCTCACTAACTGGTACCATGCTGATCTCCATTAAAACAACACCAAAGGCATTCGAATATCCATCAATGCAATTTTTTCTTACCTATAATTCACCAACATTACATAATCACATCAAATGTCACGGTTGTTTGTTAGCGTTCCTGCTTCATGTTTATGAGGTCCTGGGTTGAAATCTCAACCTGAACATATGCTATCCTGGCTTAGGTTTTTCATGGTTTTCCTCAGTCCCTCCAGCCAATGCTGGGATAGTGACTTGCATCAGGATATGACCACTTCCTTCCAATCTACTAATTATTCCATCATTCACTGCTATATAACTATTATTAATTGTTGTCAAATGAAACATAAGCAGATAACTAAACACTGACAGCAAACTGAACATAAGCAAGGTTTTGTTTCCGTATCTTTCTCCAGTCATCCCCATGTAACATGGTTTACATCTTGTAACATGTTAATAAAGACAGGCTCTTACATATTTCATGAAATTTCAAAATTAAATATTACTGCTGCTGTGGTAGGGGATTTTTTTACCATTAACACCACTATCATGGCTAGTACTGTTATTAGTTATGTTTCTACAAAGCTCTAACACAATTATCTTAGAAATTAAATTCAACATTCCATATGACATTCTAAATTTCATTATATTCTATTTTTACAATGTAAAGGTGTCCCTGCAACAGGCTATGGAGGCCCATAGGGTTGTGAGACGTTGAGGCTCCCACATTTTCTAGACAGTCAGCTCACAGATGACGCTGAGGTTGTCAGCCTTACGCGCCAAGCTATCCCTGTAACAGGCCGTGGAGGCCCATAGGGTTGTGAGGCATTGAGGCTCCCACATTTTCCATACAATCTGCTCACAGATGGCGGTGAGGTTGCCAGCCTTATGTAACGGCCGCCATTTACCCCCAGAAAACGTTTGGTACTCATATCTGTTAGAGACTGAGTCAATCTCAGGGTCATATTGCGGCTGGAAGGATTAGGTAAATTGAAAAATCCAGTGGCCTCACTGGAAACTGGACCTGTGATCTTCCAGCTTGTAGCATAGTGCCTCAACCGACTATGATACCATGTAATATACTTAAATTATATTTGATTTACTTGTATTTCAATTACTTTATTTGCTTCTGTTTGTCAGAATAAACATTTACATTGTTACGAACAGAGCCTGCATAGCTCAGTCAGTATAATGAAGGGCTACAGACTGGAAAGCCATAGAATCAAGATTCAATTCCTGGCCAGGCAAGAGACTTTTCTCTTCTCCACAGCATCCAGATTGGCTCTGAGAACCACCCAGCCTCCTATCCAATGGGAACTTGGAGCTCCTTCCCCAGGGCATGAAGCTGATCACTCACCTCCACCTAATGCTGAGGTTAAGAGAGGTGGAGCCATACCTCCATTTCCACATGTATCTTTATGATAAGATGCTTAACTAATTAAGCATAGGGACAACTTTACATTTTACTTTTATGCAAGACTAATTAGTCATGGACTAACATTAGTTTATGCCATAAATAATACTTACCTTGCCCAAGGGTGTGGATGTGTTCTGGTTTTGTTGATTTACATCTTTTATATAAATTTTCCATGTGGCGATACTATTGAATGATTTGTCTGCAGCATAACATCGCCATAGGCACTGTATCAACATCGCTGCAGCTGGAATTTGACGATTGAAGTGTTTCTGTCGTTGTTTTTGTTGTACTTTAAGGGCAAATCCTGAGCCCAGGATGCCCTGAAAAACAGATGGTACAAGTGGCAAGCCTGTAGCCTCTCTTTAGTTTCAGTAATATCACAACTGGTAACTAAGATTCATTAATTCTACCATAATCTGTATCAACTATAATTCAATTCATTTACTTACGGCAGGCAGAGCAAAGAAAGAGATGGCAAACACACTGAAACATGAAGCCACAATTTTTCCCATCCACGTTTTGGGTACAGTGTCTCCGTAGCCAATGGTTGTCACTGTGATCTGAAATCAGAGAAATGACGATGCCGTTTTACAAGAAAACGCAGTAAGTATAGAAGACACCACATGTGCTTAGGTTTTTGCAGCTGGACTTTAATGTAACATTTTGGGTTGCAAGAATAAGCTATGTAGAATGCTGAAGGATTTCCAACATTTTGGTGAACATTCCAGTTGCTGCTGTCTTCAAGATTAATTTCTTTTGCGGTGTCACATCATACAGCTCTTCACATAGTTATGTATGGTCTGGAGGTATATGGTTCATCCAAAATACCGTTAATGAATCAACCTACACAATCTTATAACCAAGAAGACCGTGATGTATTTTTCACTACTGAAAAACTTCAAATCCCATTCATAGTACATATAACTTTTATTATAATACATTTTTCTTCTGACTACAATATTTTGGGGGGTTGGGATATCTCAGTACAGTGACCAGACTATGGGCCAGACAATCAAGGAACTGGAGTTCAGTTCTGAGGGAAACAGATTTTCATCTTTCCACAAGATCAAATTTCCTTGTGGCACCCACCCAGCCTTCTATGAAATTGATGGAGAGGCTCTTACTCTGGGGTTGGAACAATGGAGCCATGAAGCTAACCACTCACTTCCATCTAGTGTCAATGTCAAGAATGCATTAACTAAAATATTTTCAGACAAGCAATCATTTTCATGGATCTCTGCTGTTTCAAACATCACGATCCAGCCTGACAATGGAGAATGAGATCTCTGAAACGCTGGTTTCTAACTCAACATTGACACAGCTGATCATCTGAAAAGATTTTCATACATTTATTTGCCATGAAAACTTCAAATCTTGCACAAATATGCATGGAGCTATACAGCCACGCTCCAGTACAAGTCTTCATGGCATGAGGGCATAATTAAGCATGGGGACAATTTATTTTTTGCTTTACATTGCTACAGTATATCTTGTGCCTTATGACTATCGCCACGTACCACTCCCCACCACAGTGCATCAGCGTAGCTGGCAAAGTCAGTCTTTCCGTTATCATCCTTCTCCGCCAGGTACACGAAATAGCTGCTAAAGATGAGCCCCAGGAAACCAATATACAGCGTTGTAATGAGTTCCTGAAATATACAAGGCAGTGTACATAATACTTCATTTGTACCAATGCTCATGGCAATGTCAGACTTGTTACCAGACTCGTGTTATTCTCATGAAAACAAAACAACAGTGCATCTCCTGCAAGGTAGGTCCAACCCATACCCGAGTACCATGATATTATTATAATATGGGTGGACTATTTTACGATTTATGTTATTCTAATTTCTGTACATTATTTACAACATTTGAAATGACAGCTGTGCCAGCATTCTGGAGGTAAGGCACCAGAATTTTGACACGAAGCCCTGGGTTCAATCTTGGGTAACTTTATATGAGGTTAATCATGGATGGAACATCAGTGCAAGAGAATTTTCTCCAAGCTGCTTCAGGTTTCTTTCCCACTAATCATCACTTCACCAATGGTCCATACACATCTATTGCTTTCCTATGTATGTATGAATACCCAGGCCAGGCAGCACATTATCACATCCTTGATCGTTACTATTACAGAAGACAGGATCTTCATGCTGACTGCTGTGAGGACATCAAATCTTGTTTAGTGTATTAATTGGGTCATCACGTTATTTTTAAAGGAACTGTATTGGCTGTTATACCTGTCTGTGAATGAAAACAACGGAGCCTAGGAGACGCCATGTTCCACCTTGACGGTCTACATGGAGCATGCGCAGAATCTGCAGGAAGCGAATTCCCCTAATGGCTGACGTTGCGAACACTTGTCCATTGGAACCCACAGACAGTACCACAATGGAAGCCACCACCACTATTAGATCTGAAATATATGAACAGTTCATTTGTTTCACCCAGCACTGGAACACACACAGCTGTCCAACAGTCAGGCAGGAGCTTTTTTCAATACTGAGGGCTCCTATAAAGCTTACACTGAAGATGGAGCCAACACGTTCCTCACAAACACTGGCCAGACTACATGGCATCATAACCTACAAGATCACAATGTACACTGGCAGTGCTATAAAAACCTCAGATCTAATATTCTAGAACAATTTCCATACTCTTCAAGACTCATCCTGCATAGTAATGCTTTCATCAGTTGTAGCCCTATAAGTGGCACGAGATGATAAGACAGCTCAGTCAATATAGTGGCTAGCATGGACATCCAGAGAATCAGGGTTGGATTCCCAGCAGAGGCAAAAGAGTTTCTCTTTATCATAGTATCCAGATGGGGTCTGGGGACACCCAGAATTCTATTAAGTTGATCCCAGGGGACCTTTTCCCAGAGGTAAAATGACTAGGAAGTGCAGCTAGCTTTTCACCTCTAAGCAGAGCAAAGGTTAAGAGTATATGGAGGTAAACCTCTGTTCCCGCATGTGTATTACGATACAGTGCTTAATTTAGCACATGGATAACTTTCATACGTGCATAAATAAATGCACAGACACATGCCCCCCCATTTTTGTGTGGACGGGCGTGGCCATTATCCATGACGATTAAAGCGATAATTTATGGTTTCCAAGTTATAATTACGAATACATATTTTTTTGTTCCTGATTCTATACATTCAAATATATCTGCTTCTGAATTCTGAGCACTAATAAGAACAAAAAGATGTCCCCATACTTAATTAATAAAGGCGTATGGGGAAGAGTCAATATAGCTCCATATGTTCTTGGAACTAGATGGAGGGTGAGTGTTCAGCTTCAGGGAGAGATCTCATTGGATGTGAGCTCCAGAAACAGCGCACTCTCCAGAGAAAGAATTCCATCTGCCCTTGCTGGGAATCAAACTTCAATCCTTTCATCATGCTGACCACAGCCTAGCTCTTATCCTGACTGGGCTAGAGAAAACAGGTCTGTTTGTGTGCCCTTTCCACCCTCAGGCTGTTTCACCTGGTGATGACATAACCATCTAGCAAATTCAGTTTTCTAGCTTGCCACACCGGCCAGCTGCTATTCATATCAGAGGTGTGTGTTAGTTTGTTTTAATGCTTTCCCCTTTTGTAACATGACAATCCTTTCATGTCTGAACTCTAACCTTTCAGATACAAATTATTTTAACAATAACATTTCAAAACAATGCCCATGTTCCGGGGTTCTGTTCCTCATCATGTACACAATTTTCCTGTGCTCACACATAACCTAACTGTTTACAGTACCAAAGAATTTTCATAAATGAGCGGATATGTGTAAGAGAATGACTGTAAAAATGGAAGGAAAACAGAAACCCAAATACCCAAGCTTCGGCGAGATCTGAGCAGAAAACACACAGCCTATTCTTCTACCTCATCAACTTTTAGTCATACAGACCAATTACTATTATTAATTTTGAGCAAAATGTAAAGCTATCCCTGCGGCCGTGGAGGCCCATAGGGTTGTGAGATTTTCTAGACAGTCGGCTCGCAGATGGCGGTGAGGTTGTCAGCCTTACGCACCGTCCGCCCTTTACCCCCAGGAAGATTCCTGGTACTCATTTCTGTTAGAGGCTGACTCGACCCCAGGGTCACATTGTGGCTGGTAGGAGTTGGTCAACTGAAATATCCAATGACTTTGTCGAAGATCGGATCTGCGACCTTCCAGCTTGTAGCATAATACCCAAAGTTATTCCTGGCCTTAATTAATTAAGCACTGCGCCATTAAGATGTATATAGGAGTGGAGGTACATCTCCACCATTCTCAACCTGGGCACTAGATGAAGGTCAATGGTCAGTTTCAGCAGCATAATCATTAATGCAGCATGTGCACAGCCCCAAAACTCACCTATTATACATATCGGTTTTCTGATGAACCTCAGTCGACCGCAGATACCCATGTATTTGGATCGGCAGCCCGCAGACCAGAGTCGAACCAAGTACTCTACACCGAAGAACACAACCAAACATATTTCCTGGAACAGATCAAGATGAAAGTGAGGTTCCACCGAAAATTAAGCAATATGCCACGAAGGCGTGTTGGGGAGTGAAGGTATACCTCCACCATAATTGACCTCTGCATTAGATGGAGTTGAACCATCAACTTGAAGCGTAGCAGAGACTGAAGGCAGAACGAAGCCGCATGACCTAAATGCAACATCCCTTGGGGTTCAGATGAACTCCGCACACACAAAATGACAATTGCCAATTAAAAGGGCCGCATGTTTATGAAGTAATGAACAGCAAACATAACAGGAGAGCGAGAAACGGTTCCGGCATTAGGGTCTAATTGATTTAGCTTGCAAATAGCGCGCATTGAAACATGGGCCGTCGGCTTGGTACAGCAAAACGGTCAAATGTCAGGATCAGTTCGACGTAAAGCTCCTCCTATCGGCAATTTCGCAATTCCTCGCCTCTTTCTAACTGGTTCCCTGGCACCACGGAAGGGAATTGTATACTCGGCTAAGCAAGTATTTTTAAGGAACCAGAAGCTTCATTGCCATGTTCATAACAGCGCTCCACTGCACCATATCTGAGCCAGATGAATCCAATCCACACCTCCGTACCATATTTTTGTAAGATTAGTTGTAATGGTATCCGTAATTCTCTTCTATTTAGGTTTCCGGATAAAATTATGTACGCATTTCTCATTTCCCCGTTCTTGTTTCCGCCCAACGAGCCGCTGTCTTCATGTCATGTCCATGTTTCACTTCCGCATTCGCGTGTCGACTAAAGATTTCTGTTTAAGGGTATCAAGTACACAGAAGTTTGTACATTTTAATACGTTGGTGTTTCAAACGAACGGCGACAATTTGTTTAAACATTATCAGACATGAAACGGTTCTACTACTCAATTTAATACTTGGTACAACATTACATAAACCGATAAGGCTCATTTCCCACGAAATCGCGTGCTTAAGGAATTATACGTGTTACTTGCTGACTGCGATTTGCATGGTCAGGGTGCTCAGTCGTGGGCGCCGCAAGACTCTGGTTCGCATCCCGGCACGTCTGGAGGTTCCTGGGTGCGTACCCGGGGAAAGGCCAGGATGAGCGGGAACAGGAGAAATAAGAGTAGGAGGGGAAATAGGACTAGGAGGGGGAGAAAAGGAGAAATAAAAACAATAAGAACAGTAGGAGAACTAATAAGAGGAAGAAGAAGAGTAAAAGAAAGACGAGAAGAAAAGAGAAAAGGATTTGAAGAGGAAAGGGGGAAGATAAATAGGACGAGCAGAAGAAGGGGGTGGAATATAAAACAGGATAAGACAGAAGGAAGAAGGGGTAATAAGGAAAGCAGAAGGCGATAAGACGAGACCGCGCTTTTCTTTTTGTGTGGGCTCTAGAAGTGTTAAAATGTAAGTAAAAAGTAAAGTTGTCCCTGTGCTTAATTAAGCACCGCGCCATGAAACACGAACGAATGCGGCGGGAGAGGTCTACACTTTCCTAACCCGTGCACAAGATGGATGCCACCTTCAAGCTGCGGCCATTTTGTAACTGGAAGCAGCCACCGGTATGCACTGTGTAAGAGACTGTTGTGTTCCCCGAAGCCGGTATGCACTCTGTAGGAGAGGAGAAACAAACCCCGACTCTTGGGTCGTCCAGCTTGTAGCACGGCTACTCAACTACCCAATTTCGTGGCACACTTTATTTCGTAGTACGGCAGCCTTAATTCGCGACGAAACTGGGTGTGTTCCACGATCAGCCTTGACAGACATCCACAGATGGCGCCTCGAAGTACACAGCTTGTGGGGTCTATACAAGCTATTTGCAACTGCAGACCCCCCCCCCACACAAATGTCTGGAGCTGCCACGTCATTGTGAAATAAAATTTATGAGATAAACAGCAATTAAATCCGTCCTCCATTAGATTGAAACTTGGCTCTGCGTTCGACGGGCAGACTCAACACGGTCCGCTGACAGGGACACCGAAGGTCTTCTGCTCCGGTTGCTGCACTGTTCCACCTACATTACGAGTATAATTACAGCCTGGCAGAGTGTTGCCAACCTTACGGCGACATCACGGCCCTTATACCTCCAGGAGAGATGTAGCGGGTCCCTCCGAAACCTCCATCACACTCCTCCTCTTCTACCTGAATATGGAGAGTGCAGTTTTCTCCGAAACGTCGATAATTTACCACACTACACGGCCTCACACTTAATTTTCTACTCTGAAGACAGAGGGTACAGATTCCGCTGGAACGTTCATAATGATCTACTAGTCTACACGGCCTCGATTTTACTCTCCTACCTTGAAGATGGGGGCCGAATGTTCCTCCGAAACGTTGGTAATGCATGACAGAGAAGCATGCAGTCTTCACGGCGCACTGTTCTACTGTTGTATGCAGACCGACTTTTCATTTTATTTTTAATACTCTCTTGCATTTCAGAAGTTAACATAACTCTACGTTTAACATGT
The DNA here is from genome assembly GCF_002891405.2 of Cryptotermes secundus. Taxonomy (NCBI): domain Eukaryota; kingdom Metazoa; phylum Arthropoda; class Insecta; order Blattodea; family Kalotermitidae; genus Cryptotermes; species Cryptotermes secundus. Next base: position 1,641,215 of record NW_019718618.1, on the reverse strand, counting down.
CCTATATATGTAATGTTAACGGCAGGTAAAAGGTAAAAAAAAAAGGTAAAGTTGTCCCTGTGCTTAACTAATTAAGCAATACGACATGAAGGCGTATGGGGGAGTAGATGTATAGATCCACATTGTTTTGACCTCGGCACTTGCTGGAGGTGTGTTCAGTTTCACGCCGCGCCGCTTTACCCCCGGGGAAAGAGCTCCGCGTATCCATTGAATAGGAGGTTGGGTGGACCCCAGTGTCGGTCTGGACGAAGTGCAGAAAAGAAAATTCTTGCCCCTACTCCGACCCCTCAGTCGTCCAGCCTGTAGCCTCTCGCTATACTGACTGAGCCATCCTGGCTCCTAATGTTAACGGCAGTGGTACCCAAAATGTTGTAGAATGGTTGGCATTATCCCTTAATGTTTGGGAACTTCTAGGTTCGAATCTTAGCTCCAAAACCGACTACCCTGATTGCATTTGTCGTAGTTTTCCGCAGTTCTCCAGACAATACCTCAGCTTTTTACGCCAAAGTTGCTTCCTTCCAAATTTCCTCAAGTTTATTACTATTCACCAGACATCCAGTCAGTTGAAGCTTCGTAGTCAGAGCTAATGGTGGTGTCGTTAAACAAACTGCAAGGAGAAACTGTTACCTGTATACATTTACATTGTTTCTAGCTGAACACTAATCGAACAACAGAATTATCTGCTTATGATCTATACACATAGCCATATTGTAATTTGCATTTCATGCGCCCTGTTGTCTTATTACATACAATTCTCTATTAAGTCCGTCACAACACAACAATACAATGGTAAAGGCTAAAATTACCTAGCTACATGTTTCGGCTTTTTAATGCCATCATCAGGCAAAGAACATGATTAACATATTCACACACTACTGAACTGCAATTGCGTAGTGAGTCTGGATACTTGACAATTGTCATATAATAAAATAAATGGTATAAAATTACAATGAAATATAAACTTATTATAAGAGTTATTTCGTAAAATAAGGTTAAAACTATTCAAGTGATAATCTATATCACGAAGTCAGACGATGCAATCTTGCATTATCTCGCGGACGTGGTATATTCTAGACTTTTGTATGATAGACTGTTTGGAGGCCCATGAAGTAGAGTTTTAACATAAATTGTTTGGTCGGTGCCTCACCGTACGATGTACTTATGTTCGTTTTGTAGGGAATACAGATTGCAATTATTGCTATACAGAATGCCCGAAAATTCACGCCTTCTGACTCGGTCTAAGGAATTCCTTTGATGGACGCTAGAGACGAAAATGTCTCCTGATAGAATTTTAACTGATGAATAATTTTCTCACCGTCTCTCTGGTCTAGTGGTCAAAGTTCCTGGCTACAGATCTAGACGTCCCGGGTTCGATTCCCGATGCGACCAGATTTCATGAGAAGCAGTGGGACAGGAACGGGGCCCGCTCAGCCTCGTGAGGAAAATTAAGGAGCTATTTCAAGGAAATAGCGATTCCGGTCTAAAAATCAGAAATTAACGGCCATGGGGATCCGTTGCACTGACCACGCGACACACACTATCCGCTAAAGTTGGCACTAACTTCGCCGACAAGCGTCGGTCGCTTAGTCGGTACAGTTCGTCCGCGGACTACAGACCACGGAGTTTGCTTTTGTTCGAGTGAATAATTTTCTCGGAAATTACAATTAAAATAGAATTTGACGTGTTATCACATCGCGTGATCTCCATGTTACTATTTTACAGTTTAGAAAAAAGTTACGTACTGCCATGCACAGTTACCCTATCCAGCATTTAATTATATCTGTTCTGCTTCCCACGTCAGTCAGTCGTTCGAACACCATGTTTGTATTTTTAAAGGAAGAATTAATAAAAATGCTGTTCAATGCGGTTAGTTCGTTGGCTGAACAGTTATTGCAAGGCTGTAATATTTTAGTGTCATCATGAAGACTTTTATTTTTCATGAATATCTGTTGTATGGATTCTGTCGTCCCATGTGACAGATGGACAGAACGAATCCATAAATACACAGCATGTGTCACACTAATGCCTGTCACTGGACTCCATTTCCACACCGAGCAACTCTGAATATGATGGTTTGGGTTCATCTCTGAATGCTGTCAATTGTAATATCAATTTCAAACGTCCACGGTTTAACACGTCGGTTGCATGTAATATTAATGACCGCCCGACTTTCTCCGTCCTATAGGACTCCGAACAGAACATAACGTTTCGGAAACCAGTTCCGATTCTATCGTCAGAAGAAAAAGACAGTAGACACACAATGAGTTTAGAAAATAGCCAATCTCGGTAGTCAGTTGAAAAGGGGAGCTATTTTAACGTTCCAAAACGAGGATGCGTAAGGTAAAGTCATCCCTATGCTAAATTAATTTAGCGCCAGGCCAGGTGTGGAGGTACAGCTCCAGTATTCTTGACCACAGCATTAGATGGAGGTAAACTGTCGGCTTCAAGCTCCTGCCGCTTCATCTCCAGGGAAGGAGCCCCCAGTACTGACTGGTTATGAGGCTGGGTGGGCCCCAGAGGCGGTCTGGACGTTGTGGAGAAGAGAAAAATCTCTTGCCTCATGGGAAATAAACTCCGGGCGCCCAGCCCGTCTGAAGAGTAGTCACTGTCTCCGGAGAGATTCGGTTTTGGGTAAGTTGGTGCTGGTATTCGCCAGCACTACCCGAATACAAGTCTTCTTTTTTTATCACGGACCTGATAGAGAATATAAAGATATAAAATTCAAAGGGGCACGCGGTAGCGTAGTTGGTTGAGGCACTACGCTACAAGCCGGAAACTCGCGGGATCGAATCCCGATGACATTACGTGGTATTTCAATTGACCTAATCCTACCAGCCGCACTATGGCCCTGGGGTCGACTCAGCCTCTTAACAGAAATGAGTTCCAGGAATCTTCCTGGGGGTGAAGGGCGGCTGGCGTGTAAGGCTGACAACCTCACCGCCATCTGTGAGCCGATTGTCTAGATAATGTGGGAGCCTCCACGACCTGCTACAGGGATATCTTTACTTACTTTTTTATTTACTTTTACTCTTACCAATATGTACGGTGGCTACGGCCGTTAAACAGATGTGCAAGTGTTGCGGTAGAGTTTTTGGGCTCAGTTCGAATCCTCGTTCCTAATTTTATTTTGAATGTACAAATAAACTCTCGTCTCTTAACTTGCGCGTTATTCCTTCCACAACGTTTTGGCTACAGTGTCTTGATTTTGAGAAGGGAAGCAACCAAACGCCGGGCGAAGAACGGATACTCCTGCTTGTGTAGTACGAAGCTTCTTTGAAGTGTGCGAATGATGTAAACATGTGTTAAAATCGTGCAGTTAGAAGCTGAACTATGAATTCAGATTTCGACATTATAAAAATCCACGAGGCCGAGCGGGTTAGCGTAACGGTAGCTCTCTATACTTGTGTTTTCGGGACGTGTTCGGTTCGAATCTCAGCCGGAGCACAGTCCATCCTGACAGATCTTCCGTGGTATTCCACAGTCTCTCCAGGCAAAGTCGGGACACTGTCTCAATTATTCCACGATCTTTTCTTCCAAAATTTAAATTCATTTGTCGTTCTACCATTTGACACGATTTATTATAAATAGCGACAGTCTCGTAAAATAACCCCCCCCCAACACACACACACACACAATATCTACGATTTTGCGTCAGTTCCCACAAGTGGGAACTTTAGGACACTTTACGAGCTAATGATGTGACGTCATAGGTGGGTGTGACGTATGCACTGTCGCTTCTTTTACATCACATTCTTTCAGGGATAGAGCAGCTTTGTATCAGCTGTCGCATCCGTCCGATTATAATTTGGATATCCCTGGTATAGGTTCCTGAAACAAATTTCGCTTTGTAAGATTTGAGGTTTTCACGGCGGTAACTATTTGGATGTGGCGCAGTGTAGATATTGTGTTAACCGACGTTTCGGAGGAACGTATCGCCTCCATCTTCAGGGTAGAAGAAAAAAGAAAAAATCCGCGAGCGAGGAACCAGCGTGAGCAGGTGCTGACAGACTAATGTCGAGTCGAATAAACCCAGCTGTATAAGAGCAGGATTCTTTTTTCTTCTACCTTGAAGATGGAGGCGGTACGTTCCTCCGAAACGTCGGTTAACACAATATCTACATGGCGCCATATCCTAGACAACGGCTTTCTTAAAATTTCGTTTTCTCTGTGGCTTATTTAACGATGCTGTATGAGGCTGTATAGCGTTGAGCGGTAGGATGAATGGTGAATAATGAATTGGAAAGGATGTGATAGGAGGCGGTAGTGGTCTAATCGATTTACTGTCCCAGAATTTGTTTGGAGGAGACACTGAGGAAAACCCAAATGTCTTTTGGGATATTCGAACCGAGCGCCTCCCGGATGGGTGTAGGACGGTATCGCTACTCTAACCCGCTCTGCTTTTGCACTTCACTTCCGAGAAAGCACCATAAAATCTAAGCATTGCATGATACTACTTTTATTTCGTTGCAGTTAAAAGATTGGAAGGTATTTGTTAAACATACAGGACTTCGCTGTAATAAGTAACTGCCCCAGGGGTTCCCCTTACAACTAGACTGACCTGTGCAGTACAGAATAAAACCTATGCTCCTTTTCAATTAAGGCTTTGAAGCCATAAACACAGAGCAGTAAATGATTATATAGAACGGGGCTCGTATAAAACTTAGTGCGTGATGCCTGCCCTCTTGCGTGATGCGGAGTAACTAGCATTGGAGAGCGGGGTGAAGGGTGGGTCGGAGGAAAGCATGTGGAGCATTGCTGGCCCGCACAAATCGATCGTTTGCTGCATTATTATGACACAATAAGGACGTAAAAGAATTACAACATAAAACCAGTCCGTGTTGCATAATTCTCGAGATTATGTCATGCGAAATTAGCAAATTGAGTCATGAGATAATGTACGAGTTAAGAAAGAGGCGGTGGCTTTTAAGATTACTGTCTCGTGACGCCATGTTGTCTGGTAAATTGTTGCAAACATTTCGGATGAGCTTGCTGCCACCATCTTAAATGTAGAAGAGTAAGGTGACGCCGTGTAGTCTAGTAGATGGTTCCCAGAGCTTAGGAGGAAACTGTACCCTCCATCTTCAGGCTAGAAGAGAAATCGAGGCCACATGATCTATAAGCTCGTCGCTCGGCACACACGTGGTGCAAGTAGCCCTTCGACGCACGAAACTCAACTAAACAACATATAAAAACTCAGTTCGTACCTCACAGGAAACACTGTGGTGGCAAACCCGGTTATTGTCAGGGGAAAAATTGTTGTTTATTCTGAGAACCATACGGAACATATAAATACGTACACTGGGGGAGATGGTGGCTTCTTTAACGTTAAAGCGGGCGGTAAACATGGTTACCGCTGTGTTCTTGCTGCAGTTTATACCACCGATTCTCTGTTATTTTTTGCACCGTTTAGGTCTTCAAAACTAGTGAGACAGACTTTCTTATATCCACAATTGTTCACATAATCTACACGTCCAGTTACTGCTCGACATAACCTGATGTGCCCGGACAGTCAGTCGGCCCTCGTGAGTAGTGTGGATGACGTCAACTTACCATCCAGAAGAGCGTCTCATTGGCGAAGTCGGAGTACTGCTCGATGGTGGACAGGACACTGAAGATGAGACACACCAGCACCAGCATGAACCTGCACACAGACACAAGCGACGTCAAGTTAAATCGCAGAAAACGAGAGAATAAACCTGGCAAGGTCACATGAAGGAGGTCAAAACGTGGGGCAGATGAAGCAGTCAAAACAAAGGAGGAACAAAATAGGAAGCAGATGGAGAGTCAGAATAAGGAGCATAAGCAGAAGAGTCAAAATTAGGAGCACATGAATGAGACAGAACAAGGAGGAGCAAATACAGGGGGGTCAAAAGGAGCAGAGAAGGAGAGCCAAAAGGAGGAGGAGCATATGCAGGGAGGTCAAAGGGAGCAGAGAAGGAGAGTCAAAACAAGGAGGAGCATATGCAGGGGGGTCAAAAGAAGCAGAGAAGGAGAGTCAAAAGAAGGAGGAACATATGTACGTGTAGATGGCTCAAGCAGGGAATATATTAATGGGGGGGGGGGTTACGGCCCTGTCAATATCTAACTAAAAAGCGCCAAAAGGATCAACTGATGAATAATGAACTGGAAATAATATGGAACGAAATGCGACCTAGAGCAGACATTATGCCGTCATTTTGCAGCAATGTGAGGGCAGCCTGTGCCCGGCGACGTCCGCTTCCTTCCAAATCCTTTCCAATTCATCACTCATGAGTCATCCTATCATTTCGCGACATATAAAGCCTCAGGTACTGACAGCGACGTGAAACAAACCACAAATAAATAAGACACTATTAACTATTAACATGAACTGCTCAGTGAATAAGTGCTGTTACATAATTCTCCGTAAGTCTGGGTCTTTCTATAGCCATTACAACGTCAATAACGGCGGTCTCCTGCGCGAGCCTCCCCCCGCCCCCGCAGATCTCGCCATTAATATGAACAAGTGCCATTTCGGGCTGCAAGTGCAAGAAGTGAGTGACTTCATTGTCTGAGGTCGAGAGGCTGATACACCAGGACGTTGCCAAACAACTGCCTCGACCCTGTTTGACACTTCCGCTTGCTTACTTAACACGACACATAGCATACTGACGTCCTCCAGTGGCGTGCGAGATCTCGTGAAGGCTACAGCCATCTTGATTCCATCCTGTAGAGCGGAACAACAACAAGTTCTGGGAAGAACTAATCGCCTACTTCGCTTTGATACTGCACGGACCGCATATAAAACAAAAAATGGAGGGGAACAAAGAGATATCAAGGTCATCTCATAAGTCTCAAAAAATACGGGAAGATACACGGCTAGAAAGACAGACAGGTGATATCATTAGTCTCATTCACTCACTCAAGAATTTCCCAGCATTTTGTGGCACCCGAAGGTCCATTACCGTGTTCACAAGAGCCTTCCACTGGTTCCTATCCTGAGCCAGATCAATCCAATCCATACCATCCTATCTCTCTAAGATCCATTTTAATTCTATCCACCCATATACTTCGTGGTCTTCCTAGTGGTCTCTTTCCATCTGCCTTTCCCACAAATATCCTATATACATCCCTCTTCTCCCCCATCCGTGCTACATGCCCTGCCCACCTCATCCTCCTTGCCTTGATCATTCTAATTATACTTGGAGAAGAGTACAAGTTATGAAGCTCCTCATTATGCAGTTTTCTCCAACCTTCTGCCACTTCATCTCCCTTAGGTCCAAATATTCTCCTCAACACCCTGTTCTCAAACACCCTCAGTCTATGCTCCTCCCTTAATGCCAGGGACTAAGTTTCACACCCATACAAACCACAGGCAAAATTATAAATGTATATTCTAATTTTTATGTCTTTTGGACAGCAGACGAGAAGACAAAAGGTTCTGGACTGAATGGTAGCAAGTTCAGTCTCCTCTTAATTTCCTCCTGAAGCAGGTTTTGATCTGTTATCGTTGTTCCCAAATATCTGAACTGTGCCACATTTTCAAAACATCCGTTTCCTATCTTTGTCATGATTATGTCGTGCATTTTGGTGACGAGACAGCAACATGTACTTAGTTCTCTCTGTGTTTACTTCTAGACCAACGATCATAAGTCTCGTTTCATTCTCTTTTAAATAAATATGATAAAATACGGAAGGGCAAAGAGAAGCATCTTCTGGACCATAACTCTGTGCAGTCTGGCGAAACACAGTCGACATGTCGCCTCGATCTTCAAGGCCTAAAGTAAGCCAAACAAGACAACAGCGTGAAGCTAAGACATTCGTGGAATCTGTTTTATATAAAACTGTGACGGTGCTGCATCAGTGCGCCGACAGAGCAAAGCACTCGCTGGTTGCAAACAATATTCTGTTGGATTTGAGATTCTCGCTTCTGGGATGTGTCGCCGTGTAGTCTGGTAGTAAATTTACTGACATTTAGGGAATTGTAACATTTGTTACACTTCGACACTGGAAAATGAGTTATTATATTCTTCCGAGACGTCGGTAAACTCCCACTAGACGGCATGGCGTCACATGCCAGAAGACAGCGCTCTCAATTGTCTGTTTCTGTCGTCAGGTGTCTTAATTTCCATGCAAAGGCGTTTATTTAGAAACGCTACTTGAAATCTATATTCTGAATCCCTTCAATATTGGAGGTTATGTCCGGGCTGCGAGCACGGGAAGTGGAGCCACTAGTGTTAGATGGCAGAACACGAGAACGCGAAATCGAGTGGGTTAGCTAAGCGGCAAACGCTTTAGACTCGTGTTCAGGAGACTCCCAGCAGGAGTTTTCGTGGTTTTACTCGGTCCCTGTAGGTAAATTCCGACACAGTACCTTAAACCACGGCCGCGTCCTTCCAGATCCTTTCCAGTTCATTTATCACGTTACCATTCGCCGCTACACGGTCCAGATACTGACAGCGGCGTAGCATAACCGCAAACACGTGATGCGTGAGATTATAACACAGTGCGCTGGTAGCAGGTATTAACTCATTTTTCTGGTAGGTGATGCGCAAAAAAATAGTCTCGCTGTCGTCAAATGTGGTCACTTTCATAAAAAATCTTATTCGAATGGCTTCTTAAAACATGAAGTTGTGTATGTTCTTTTTTCTTTTTTCAGAACTGGATGTTATGATTGGATTTCTAGTAAGCAGAGTGTCTGGGGTTATATAGTTATTCTAAATTATTGTCGGGGTTTCTGTGGCCTATAATTTTCAAACCAGAAAAAAATAAACAAAAACTGCGTACAGAATATGAAAGTGTAACTCAAGAAGTTTTATTATTTATAGAATCAATAGTGCAGAATTAAGGTCATACTCCGCAAGCAGTTTTATTTTACTGTTTCCAGTCTGAAAATTATAGGCCACAGAAACCCCGGCAATAATTAAGAATCACTCTGAATAATTACACAGGGATGCAGGGACGCGAAAGCTGGAGTGGACTAGAGATTGCACGCCACTGCAAAACAGGGGCGGCCCCGTGGGCATTGCGCCTGATTGGGGAACTACATGAAATGCGTTATCTGTTATTAGCTAGTGGATTAATTTTAAATAAATAATTACAATTTCCAGACAGGTAATGGAACCCTCATAATCCCACGGCTTGGGGCCATGTGTAGCCCCCCCCCCAACTCATCCTGTATGACCGTACTGACCACATAGTTGCCAGATGGTAGCAGAGAACATCGGGGTACGTGAAGCAGAAATACAACTGTACATTGGCTCAGGCGCGTCCATACGTCCCGAGTTCTGTCAGCTTCTAGCGCATCCCTCAATAAAAAACTGCAAAAATCCAACTGCGAGCTTCAGTCCGTCTGTCTGTAACAACTGCAGAAAGACAGAACGAACTTTCGTGAATATTTTTGTGGGCATTTTAAGGCGCTGTCAGAAGCTAATGTCAAACAGTAGGACGACATGAATCGGAAGGGATCTGAAAGGAAAAGACTGTGGTCTAATCGAGGTATGGTCCGAGGATTTTCCTGGAAGGACTAAGCGAAATCAGGGGAAACCCCTCAGTCAAGACAGCCGGTGTGCACACCGAAATTTGAACCGAGGGCCTCCCAAATTATAACCTAGAGCGTTAGTGCTATGCTAACCCGCTCGTTGATTGCATTACATTTGATATTTTGCTGATAGGAGTCGAGATAACTCAGTTGGTACAGAGACGGGCTACGGGCTGGGCGGCCGGAATTCGATTCCCGGTATGGCAAGGTTTCTCTCTTTCTGCAGCGTCCAGACCGGCTCTGGGGCCCACCCAGACTCCTATCCAATGGGTACCGGTGGCTCTGTCCCCGGCGGTAAAGCGGCAGAGGCGTGAAGCTGAATCTCCGTTCACCCCGAGGGGCAAACTCACTCATGGAGCTGAGCCCTTCTTGAAGAGCCGCCAGTTGTGCAGCGACTCAGGAACTTCCCAGCATTTTATGGAACCCGAAGCATCATAACCATGTTCACAAGAGCCCTCTAGCGGCCTCTATCTTGAGCCAGATCAATCCAATCCATACCATTCCATCCTATCTCGCTGAGATCCATTTTAATATTGTCCACCCACCTACGCATAGGGCTTTCCCACAAATATCCAACATGCATTTCTCATCTCCCCCATTGGTGCTGCATGCCTTGCCCGCCCCTAGGGGTACAGAAAATACAAATTTACAATTATACACAGGGTCACAAAAATGTATACACATTTTAATGGAGGTTATTATACCTACGGATACGACCGCGAAGTTGAACCGAAATGTAAGGTGCGGTGTGTAGTGTGATAGTCTCTCAACAGATGGTGATAGCCACATGAATGCCGGAGCCACCTTATCGAATGGCAGGACAATCAAAGAAAATGGCGACGGAGCGGTCTCTATATTTTCTAGGAGAGGCCCTCCTCTGTATTTTAAAATGTCTTACATATGAACAAAGCCAGTGACATTTAGAAACGTAATTCCGCAAGCGGCTGCAAGCTGCGTGGAATTCACCGCATCATCAGTCTCCGGGATTTTGTAATCACCGCGTTCACCGCGTCTCCAAGTTACGCGTTGTTGCAGGGGAGCTGCCTGTTCTCCCTCGCTCTCCCGACTGGCTGCGGCACTGCGGGAGATGCGACCTTTCAACCTCTGAATGTTTCAGCAGTGCCTCACCTTGAGGCAACCAAGAAGCCGCACCGCACACAAATACAAGTATACTGAGCGGCGGTTTGAGTAGCGGTAAGTCGGGAGATGCTTCATGCACACCCGGCAAATGGCGGGACAGTGCCTCGACTAGGCCACGACCACTTCCAACCCATATCACATTCAACGCTATGTAATTCAGCTACTGAGTGTCGAAATTTTCTACACTTGGCACTTGTGGGGAAGGCCGCCTCTGTGGTCCGGTGGTCAAACTTCCTGGCTACAGATCCAGAGGTCCCGGGTTCGATTCCCGGCGCTACCAGATTTTCTGAGAAGTAGTGGGTCTGGAACGGGGTCCACTCAGCCTCGCGAGGATAACTGAGGAGGTACTTGAATGGAAAAGTAGCGGCTACGGCCTATAAAACCGAAATTAATTGCCGTTGGGATTCGTTGTGCTGACCACGCGACACCCTCTATCCGCTAAAGTTGGCACTAACTTGGCCGACAAGCGGCGGTCGCTCGGTCGGTATAGTTCGCTTGCGGACTACAGGCCATGGAGTTTGTTTTTATTTGTTCCGGCACTTGTGGAGGGGAAAATAAATACATGGGAGTAATGGACTGGGTTTAAATGTCTATGTATGTAGTATATGGTAATGAATCTTCGGATTCAATAAAATTCTGCGAATGCAGTGATTAGATGAGCGACTGCTCATTCTCCTTACCAAGAAGTAGGGAACGGTTCCGCAGAACAGCTCCAACCACTTACCATATTAAATACTGTTGTTAGGAAATTCCTTAATGCTATTGACTTTGATGGATGACGGAGTTGGATTGGATTATCTCAAAATAGAATCCCAAGCAAGTCTTAAATATAGCTGGCTCCTTGAATATATAACAGGGTGCATCATCGCCTCGGGGAATCATATTTTAAGGTTCTTGTCTGAAGTTCTATTCTAATTCCAAAGATAAATGTCTATTAATTTAAGGAGTCATGAATGTTCCGCGAAGCGTCCTTAAGGAGTTGCAGGCAAATTACGACTTCATTGAGTGCAGTGGGCGGAGCGGATGGCTTTGTGGTCATGACACTTGAAACATGTTCCAGGTTTCGCCGTCAAAAATCTTGTAAACATTCGTTGCTTTATCTTCTTTTCAACTGCCACTCTCTTGTACGTGGGTAAAGAATGAAGCCGATAATGAAGTTGGTTACAGTACTTAATCGCTGTAAATTTCTCGTGACTTGTGGCAGAAGTAGCCTATATTCGTGGTTCTTGTGGTAGCAGAAGTTCTGCGTTCTTGGCGGCTTGTGGCAGCAGAAGCCCAATACTCCCCGTGGCTTGTAGTAACGAAAGTTCTGGGTTTCTGGAGGACTGAGTAGAAAAACCTGCAGTCTTAAAAAATTATTCGATGCAACTGTCCCATTAAACTTCAGCTGAACCCATAGCATCAGTTCTTGCACGTCTTCTAATAATGTTATAAAACAACGGAGACGATTACACCAATCATTAACGAAAGCTGCCTTGTATTCGGAAGGTTCTGTGCACGAATCCAGAGACCCACTATCCTGACTGAGGTTTTCCATGGTTTTCCTCGGTTCCTCCAGACACATATCGGGATAGAACTCCGAATTGAGGCCACAACTATGTGGTTTCCAATTCATTATTCACCAAATTTCCTACCATTCGGCGCTATAAACAGGGATACTGACGGCAACATTAACTATACAAATAATTAATCAAATAAGTATAAAAATCGTATACCTACAAAGGAACGTGTATAAGCGAACTGAAGCTCCAGAGACTGTTACGGAAACCAACAGCCAGTTCTTTACAAAATCTTCCGTTCTCATGGCGATTAAGATTACAGTCCTCAGGGATGTCAAGCCGTATCCCCCCCCCCCNTACACATTCGGTAGGACTCCTTGGGCGGGTGACCAGCTCGTCGCAAGGCCTCTACCTGTAGACAAACATAGAAAAACGCACACAAACATCCATGCCCTAAGTGGGATTCGAACCCACGATCCCGGTTTCCAAGCGAGCGAAGACAGTACATGCCTTAGACCGCTCGGCTACCGTGACCGGCGTCAAGCCGTACAGTCTGGTAAAAAGGAGTGGTACTACCTATACCTATAACGGAAGGGGGACAGGATACAGAATCAGGCACAGAGAAGCAAAACTGCCTTCTTCGGTTCTGAAAAGCTCTATTCCTCACACTCCACAGCAACCTGCGAACGTAACGGCATCATTGTCCACATTTCGAGCGTGAAGACGGAGGCAGCATATTCCTCCGAAATACTGTCTGAAATATCCCTGAGCGCACTTCATAGCTTGAGAAAGCAACACGAGGGAAGGCAAGTTCTGTGTGCTCGACGAAATCTCCGGTTCCCGCCGCACTTTGAAAACTATCAGCTTAATGCTGATGATGTTCCAGATACCTGACTATACGGTGTCGCAACTCACAAGACTACAGCCTCAAGAATAACTGCTGATGGGTCCATATGACTTGAGGTCCTCACAGCCTTGGTATGAAGACTTCTGCCTTCTCGGCTATAACGACATGCACTCTGTTGTACGTCAACTGACGTTTCGGAGGAACATGCCTACACTTCCTCAGGACTGAAGACTTGCTGTCTGTCTCATGCTGGTTTCTCACTTGACTTATTCCTCAACCCTGAAGTTGAATGCGACATAATCCTCCGAAATGTCGGTCGACTCTCGAACGAACTACACAAGAGTTATATCCTAGAAGACAGAACTGTTACAAATATCATTTAATTGTCTTATTTTCAACGGGCAGAACTTTGTATTCGCAAAGAAAGGGACCGACTCTGTGTATATAGTCTTTAGAGCAGACTTTCCAATTTCCCGTATTCAAACACATTCTTGCATCCAAAGAGACTCCACTAATTAATTAACTTTAATTAACACTTAATTAATATTATGCGCTATATAAACACGGTTCCCCACACAACAGATACCATCGCGTATTTTTCAATACATGGCGGCAACTGCTCACAATGGGGTGAGCCGGGATAGCTCAGTCGGTATAGCGACTGGCTACAGGCTGGACGACCGAGGGGTAGGAATTCGAATCCCGGTGGGGACACGGATTTTCTCTTCTCCAAGTCGTCCAGACCGGCTCTGGGGTCCACCCAGCCTCCTATCCAATGCGTACCGGGGGTAAAGCGGCAGGGGCGTGGAGCTGACCACTCGCCTCCAACTAGTGCCGAGGTCAAGAAAATGTGGATCTATAAATCCCCCCCATACGCCTTCATGGCTAGTGCTTAATTCGTTGAGAACAGGGACAACTTTACCTTTACGGCTCACACTGGAGGCGACGGAAGTCAGCGAGTGTCTGCGCACTTCCAGTGAACATATTCAGCTCCAGGCTAGACCCCTTACCCTGCAACACCAGCGACATCTGCCCTACATAACTTCGTTTTTCAATTTTCTCCGGACGACTGAGGCAACGGAGCTTCCACACCAGCTCTGAAGAGCATTCAGCCTCATCTCCAACGGCAAGCCGGAATTATTTTCCTGTGGGCAGAGCGGTGAGCCGATCACACTGGCCGCGGAGTCTAAGGCATGAACCGTCTTCGCCCGCTCAACACTGGGGTCATGGGTTCGAATCCCACTCAACGCATGGATGTGTGTATGTATGCGTTTATTCTGTGTTTGTGTTGTTCTGTGTGTAGATTGCGGCCTTGCGTTGGGCTGATCCCCCGTCCAAAGAGTCCTACCGACTTTGTATAGGATTAAGAAACAGAAAAATAAACGGCCAAGGTCCGAAGGGCTGTAGAGCCATTGCGAGAAAGAGAGAGTTTCAAGTATTGAGACGTAGAACTGACGACGCGCCATCTGATGCGAGTGAATGAACGGATACGTACCTCCACCCTCACACTCCTTCATGCCTGACATGGTCGGCTTATGAATATGCGGTTCTCACAGCGGTACTTATGAAGAACTCTTTAACGCCGTGAAATCCGTTGAGATTAAACCGACGTTTCGGAGGAACATGCTGCCTCCATCTTCAGGGTCGAAAAATTAGTCAAGTAAAAAAAAACAATTCTTGTTATAGATTCACGCTGATTGCGAGAACTCGGTTGACTTCCAGCGGACTACATGACGCTGTATCCAAGAGGACAGAACTCTATTCAGCATCTTTCTGCTAAACTAAAACCAGTGTGTGTTATCTTGTGAAGCCGCAATGGACCTTCAGGTTACGTAAAAGGATAATAATTTCTTCACTAGCTGAGCGACAATTAGCTTATACAGGAGATTACTGTTCTTTGGCGTTAGTTACTTCGTGATGTAATTATCTATCTGTCTCTCTATCTATCTATGGCTTTACTGCCCTTTGTTGGACCTTGGACGCTTTTTGCAGTTTCTTGATATTTTACACAGACGGTAGGACTCCTTAGACGGGGTATGAGCCCGTCGCAAGGCCACTACCTGCACACATGACAGTATAAATACAGAATAAAACGCATACAGACATCCGTGCACTGAGTGGGATTCGAACCCACGATTCCAGTGACTGAGAGGTGAAGACAGTTCATGCAAGGCGCGGCTACAGGCTCGGCATAATTTAATTGTACCACTATGTAGGTACCAGTGGCGGGCTCTTGTGAGCACGGTAATGAACCTTCGGATTCCATGCACCGCGGGGAATTCCCTGATTACAAGAGCTGTGAGTGAAGGGTGCGCTCAATGCAGTTACGTTGTTCGTCCCAGGGGCACGATTCTGTGACCTGCATGTCCAATAAATTATTCAATATACTTTCACTAATGAAAGGACTCTGCAGTCATCATAACCATTCAAGAATCAATCTTCCGCAAACATTACTCTGTTCTCGATTATCTTAACAGTCTCCCCCCCCCCCAAATTTCACACACAAACCACGCGAGGCCAACGCGACCATCACGAAGATATCATCAATCTGCTATTTTCAATGTTTTTGTCTCGTTTCTGTATATTCAGAAAGCGAAACTGAAATATCCGAGAATGAATATTGGATTTCATATTCTTACGGTGCTGACAGGGGAAAGAGATCTCTTATAGCATGTAACGCTGTATAGTTCGGTAAAAATCCACCGACGTTTCGGAGGATCACACTATTTCCATCTTCAGTGTAGAACAGTATGCCATGAAAGAAACCAGTAAGAAGCAGGCGTCAAGCACTAACAGGTTTGATCTTCGTAATTGAGACAGAATGTGAAGACTACTGTAACCTAGGGTGTGATCTCGTGTAGCCTGGTAGTTACCAAGGTGTCTTGTTTTAGGAATCTGCAGCCATTATTTCCAGCGTATTTTCAAAACTACCAAAATGAAAATATAAAAAAAACCACGAAATGGACGATTTTCCGAGTTGAAACTCCGTACAATCCAGTTCAAATACACGGACGTTTCGGAATGTCACCCTATCGGTGGCTTACCAGATTACACGGCGTCACATCTCAGAATACTGATCCTTAAATAAGAGAATACGGTTAGCTCTGCGTTCCAGTCATACGAAACTACTTGCCCCTACTCCGTTTTGTGGACAAAGCAGGAGCCTCGCCGACACGCCAGCCCTACACGAGATCGTGACAAGTCCTTCAGCGCTAACTGAAGGGCCTCAGTTGAAATCAGAAGTCTCGCCGGGTTTGTATGAGCAAAATACAGAACAATCACACCGACAGCTAATGAAACCAATTCATCGCCAACATAGCCCTTTAAATCCCAGTGGTCTCTATATGTACCATCTGTTTCAACACATTGTCACGTGACTGGGCTACTAGAGATAGGATTTGGATTGGTAAGCGGATTTACTAAACACAACTATAACTGCGACAGTCTCAACGAGTTACTCCAACCATCACTGTAACAAGAGAACACATAAAGTCTTCTGTCTTCACTAGCCGTTGCTTCGTAGCGGCTTTAACGACGGACGTTCCCCTTCCTCTGGGATCCCGAACGGTTCACTGACTCAGATACCAGCTTCTAAATTCTCACAACTGCTATTCTTAAATGACTCGACTGGCTCTGAACTACAAGTCTTCGTTATATAGTCCCGGCACGGACCACATACAGAAAATATCTTCTCCATTTTTGCGTGCTCAGAGCTGTTCCCTAGCAGCAGCTGCTGTATTGTCGCCTGTTTATAAAGCTGTTACTTCGCAACGTGTCCACATGTACCAATAATAAAACTCTGCATTCTGCCCACAGAGTGTATCTGTGTGTTCCGTATGGTTCTCACAATAAACAGCGACTGTTTCCCTAAACAGCATTAACCGGCTGGGCTTTGTAGCGGAGACGTAGTGTTTCCTGTGAGGTACGAACTGAACATACTAAAACTCTGCATTCTGCCCACAGAGTGTATCTGTGTGTTCCGTATGGTTCTCACAGTAAACAGCGACTGTTTCCCTAAACAGCATTAACTGGTTGGGCTTTGTAGCGGAGACGTAATGTTTACTGTGAGGTACGGACTGAACATACTAAAACTCTGCATTCTGCCCACAGAATGTATCTGTGTGTTCCGTATGGTTCTCACAGTAAACAGCGACTGTTTCCCTAAACAGCATTAACCGGTTGGGCTTTGTAGCGGAGACGTAATATTTCCTGTGAGGTATGGACTGAACATACTAAAACTGCATTCTGCTCACAGAGTGTATCTGTGTGTTCCGTATGGTTCTCACAATAAACAGCGGCTGTTTCCCTAAACAGCATTAGCCGGTTGGGCTTTGTAGCGGAGACGTAATGTTTCCTGTGATGCTACACGGCGTCAGATTCCAGAAGGCAGCGCTTTTTGTGTTCAATTCCGTGAGAACGTCAAACCCCAACACTCGAGTTACCTAGTCTGCTGTTTATTCAACAATGCTGTATCAACAGTTCAGGCTATGTAGAGCTGAACAAGTGTATAACAGTGAATCATGAACTGAGTATGACGTGGAGGGGGACAGCCGTGGTCCAGTTTAAGATATTACGACAGAATGTCCGAGGAAAACGACGAAGAACCTCAGTTAGGATAAGGGGTGTCCCGGACGAGATTCGAATGTGGTACCTTCCGAAAGCCATTCAGAAGCTCCGCTCCTTAGAACAGGCGACTCTGCCAGTGTTCTGCAGACTTCGGGCTCCGAATACTGGCCATTAAATCAACAGCCATCCGATTCACTCGATCATGTATGACGCAGGTGTTGTTCACTTTATGGGACGTAATTAAGGCCGAAATGGACTTGTTTGCTGCTTGTGACATTCCTGCAACGCGCACAACAGTCCGGGGCGTACTGTGCAGTTGGCACACAGTTTCAACAGGCTTGCAAACCAAATACCACGTCTACACGTTGTACCTAATTAAGTTTGTCACTAGTTGGTATAGAGTCGAACCGAGCTCAATGATGTCACATTCCGCAGACATTTGCTTCGCAGCAGAGCAACCCAGATCTCTCAACTCCACCCTCAAGCCACCAGGCGTCAGCACAGTTCCACTTCGACAATCATAAAGGTAAAGTTCTCCCTGTGCCTAATTAAGCAAGACGCCATGAGGGAGTGAAGGTACAGTTCCATACATTCTAATGGAGGTGAGTGGTCAGCTCCACGTCCCTGCCTCCTTATCCTCGGGAAAAGAGACCCCCGGCACCCATTGGATAGGAGGCTGCGTTGGTCTCAGAGCCGATTTGGACGCTGTGTAGAAAGAAAAATTTACTGCATTTGCCAGGAGTCGAACCCTGATCTGTTGGCGGTCGAGCCCGAAGCCTAGTGCAACTGAGCTGTGCTTGCATTTCGGAGGGTGCGTTAAGAAATATGCCGGACGGCGGTTCATGGTCACAAGTCTCTCACGAGGCAGCTGTATGCTCGCTAGGGTGGCACTTGAAGGCTGAAGATATAACTTAAACTTTCCTTTTTAGTGGAGAAGACAGGGAAGGAGATAAACGTATGGAAGGGATAAAGGAAATGAAAAGAGAGAAGGATGAAGACGCGATAGGAATTATTCCCGTTGAATTGCAAAGGGATTTTCCACTAGCGTATATATGAAATGAAATTTAAGCTGGAGAACAAAGTAAGGAACTAAACTAAACTGAGGTCATGACAAAGAAGAAATACAAAATCAGAAAGCTAGTAGGAAAATATGGTAGTTGTGGTGGTGGTGGTGGTGGTGGTGGTGATGTTTGTGGCTTCGGCGGTTGTGGTTGTGTTGGTGGTAGTGTGTGGATATTTCCACACTTTACGGTTCACCGTTACACAAGCACTAGGTTTCTCAGACTTCATTAGTCTTATTCTGGCAACGGATCTGCAACAGTCTCACTGTCATTGCAGCACACATGAAGTCTTCTTTGCACAGTCTAATTTCTTTCTTGCCACCTTCGTCTGCCGTCCCTCCGTTCTCTGCGGCAACTGTCAACTCCGGAACTCGTCTCAGTTCCAGTTCCTCTGTTCCCATATCCTGGCAGGCTGGCGTCTCGAAACTCGCCTAACTCAAAGGATCTTCTTTGTCCTTCTTATAACTCCTCGGTACGGACCACGCAAAAAACACAGCCCCTCTATTGCTGAGAAGGCGTGTTTACAGTGACGTTGCATAGCAATGAACGTCTCGTATGATTTCACTATTCCGGCGTTCGGGCGTCATGTCACAGTATATTCAATTCATTTAACGGCGCTGTCTGTAAGTCAGATGACATAAGCAC
Organism: Cryptotermes secundus; assembly: GCF_002891405.2. Lineage (NCBI taxonomy): Eukaryota > Metazoa > Arthropoda > Insecta > Blattodea > Kalotermitidae > Cryptotermes > Cryptotermes secundus. The sequence continues at coordinate 1,621,958 of NW_019718618.1, read as the reverse complement.
TACGTGTATGTTCGTATGACTGTGAGTAAGCGGACGTGATCTGATTTAAGGTACAACTGCCTGGAGAGCCCACGAGAACTACGGTCCGGATAGGCAGCCTCCAATCCGGGATCTGAACCGGGCACTCCCCGCTTATGGAACATAAGTGGCACCTGCTAAACCACGATGTGAGGGCACACATAAGAGAAATAATCAAACGTCTGACAATTACGAAACACAAGAAAACAAGATAAAACCTGACAACTGTTGTATACCCCTGACTGCTATCAACCATTTCGCAGTTTATAGCCTCATAAAGTTAAGTCAACTTTCCTTCACCCAGCCAGCGTAGCGTCCTTGCTATTAGTGCAGGCATTCATGTTGAAGCTACATCACGTTAGGCAACCCATTCGACCGCGAAGCAAGTTGGGTTGCCTTCCTATCATATGCAAAGTGGCAGAACATAACAGGATCATGACCAATGAACGCATGCTCGAGTCACACGAGGGAGGTTTTCATAAACGAATGTCCCTCTCGCCTACTGACCGGAACAGGAAGTCAATATAATACACTTCGTTCTACCGAACGACCAAGTCACTCGGCCATTAAGAAAGTATAAAATATATGAGATCAAGGTTTACTGGTAGATCGGCCTTGAAACGCTATCCTTAACCTATCTATGTAAGAAGTGATGTGACATTGACATGATAGGTGTGAAATGATGCAATTTCGGGTTAACATACCAACGAATTTTCGAGCATTAAACATGTAACAAGAAAACAAGTTACATAGAAGCTGCATTTTATTTCAGTGTATCGTGTATATTCTGTGAGTAGTGGTATCTTGATGTACTACGTAAGTTACATAGAAGCTGCATTTTCTTTCAGTGTATCGTGTCTATTCTGTGAGTAGTGGTATCCTGATGCAGATGTGTGTACTATATAAGTTAGGTCTTCAGTGATATCAATATAAGAAGTACAAATGTTTTAGTTCGTTTAAACAAACCCAACAACGTTTAGACCTAATTTTAATGGAGATTTCACAACGTTTTAGAACAAATAAGGACAGAAGAATCCAGTAAAGCAACTATGTATACAATCTACATGATGATGACCATACAAGGTCGAAATGTTGTAGAAGAAAGATCTGTAACATGCGACGCAGTAGCGCTCCACGAGTCCACAAACATGACAAGAAGTTGCACCTCAATTTGGGGGGGGGCTAGCAGTGCCAATGGTAAGTTAAGTTCCAGAGCTTCAGGCTTAGTTTCTGTATCCATCATCACGGTAGACGAAGGAGACAAGAGGGGGCCTCTGAAACGTCGGTTTTCAACTCGACGTTGGCAAGACTGATTGCAGCAGAAGATTTCAGAACATGTGACACAGACGAAAAACAGAATCTCTATGGGAAAACCAGGAACAGAGATGCCATATAGAATTTAATGGGATAAGATTATATCAAAGAGAGTTGTGAGAACATTCGTTTCAAACAGCCGCAAGTCTTCTGTTTCGTAACAAACACAATCCTTTTGTAACCGTGTGAAACGCATGGGTGTGACGTCACGGGATGGACACAGACTGAACGTATTTGAGAACGGGGTGCTGTGAATATATGGACGAAAGATGGATGACAGAGTAACTGCGCAAAGAGTTGTGCTTTTAATGAGAATGATCAAGTCAAGGAGGCTGAGATGAGCATGTAGCACGTATGGTGGAAAGGGAGCTTCATATAGGATTTTGATGGAAAATCCAGAAGAAAAAGACACCGCTAGGAAGTCCTAGACGTGAAAGGCAAAGCTGTCCCTGTGCTTAATTAAGCGCTATGCTATGAAGGCGTATAGGGAAGTGGATGTACAGATCCACATTTTCTTGACCTCGGCACTAGCTGGAGGTGAGTGGCCAGCTTTACGATCCGGCCGATTTACCTCCGAGGAAAGAGGCCCCGGCACCAATTTCATAGAAGGTTTGTTGGGCTCCAGAGCCAGTCTGGACGACGTGGAGAAGTTAAATTTCTTACCCCCCCCCCGGGACTTGAACTCCGACCCCTCGGTCGTCCATCCAGTGGCCAGTAGCGACTACGCTATCGCAGCTCCGTAGGTAGGATAATATTAAAATGGATCTTACAGAAATCTGCTGGGGTGGTATGGACTTATTAATCTGGTCCAGGTTATGGACCATTGGAAGGCTCTTGTGAACAGAGTAACGAACCTTCATTTTCCAAGAAGGCCCCAGCTCCCTGGAGACAGCTGTTAGATAGAACTGCGTTATGTGGTGATCAAGTGTGGCCATTATTGAAGTACCGTGGAGCAAAATAAGGACGGCTGAATTTCAATACTTAAGACATCTTCGGGTGGCAAAGCACAGCCGAGCGAGAAGTGAAACACCGTTAAGACAAACTGACCTTACTTTTTCGCGGTAATAAGAAAGCTATAAAACTGAGGATGGATACCGCGTGGCCATGTTGCGCGAATGAAGGGGACAAGACTTCGGAACCCTGTACCGGAACACATGTTCAGTCCAAGTTCAGAAGATGAAGTGTCACAAATCACTATGGAAACTGCATACGTCAAACACACAACTGCTAGAACAAGAGGAAGAAAGAGATTCGTGTTCGGTTTGAGCTTCTCACGACAGTGACCATCTGGGATGTGACACCGTACAGTTTGGTACAGGTTTACCGACATCTCACACGAAGCAGATGACTCTGTTAGCTTCGATTATTCTTCGACCCTGAAAACGGATGAAGTACGTCTCTGCGAAACGTCGGTGAACTTCTACCAGACTTGCTTAACGTCACATCCTAAAGATACTGTTCTTCAAAAGGGGGATAAAGGCAAACGCTTGGCGGTACATACGAAACATTGATCCCATTAAATATGTAAGTAAAACAAACGCAACTGTATTACTGCCACAGCCGTTGCTAGGCAACAAGCACTCACCCTAAACCAATATATGCAACGAGAAGCATTGCCTGGCACTTAACCCTACATCGATACAGTACTACTAAAATAACAGGGAGTTAAAGAAATTATATGCATAAAAGGTGAAGTTTTCCCTGTACTTAGGTAATTAAGCACTAAGCCATGAAGAGGTATGGGGGAGTGGTTCTATATATCCACGTTTTCTTGACCTTGGAACTAGTTGGAGATGAGTGGTGAGATCACGAGCAGGCCGCTTTACCCCCCTACCAACTGGGTAGGCTGGAGATCCGGTCTGGATGAGGTGCAGAAGAAAAAATTGACTCTACCGGGACTCGAACTCTGACCTTTCTGTCGTCCAGAGCGCAGCCAGTCGCTATACCAATTGTTGTATAATCCTTATTCAAGTCTTAGAAAATGGTTAACATATGCACGAATGTGTAATACTAAGCACCACCTGATTTAACACTAAAAGAACACTGCTCTTTGACCACAGAGTACTGAAGTGTTGATTCGCACAACTAACGCCGATTATTTCCCTGAACAGGATTAATCGGTTGGGCTTCGTACTGCGAACCGTGTACTTTTCTCTCTGAGGTAACTCCATGTTACTTGGGCCTGTAAGTTTGAAACCTTTTACTTGGCGCTAGGAACTGGCATAAACCGACGATAGGTCAGGTTTTGGCCCCCGCACCTCGTCTAGTCTTGCCCCACTGACAAAGTGCATACGAAATGAACTGGTCGGACTGACGAGGTCAATAGAAACGAGTTTCGATTTTTCTCCCACGGCCTTGATGATTCGGATAATATTCGAGCCGTTACTGAGGCCGTAGCGACAACAGCACCAACTCAACGCGCGTTCCTAAGCAACCAGACCTCGCGCGTTTTGTTTGCCTCAACAGCCGGAGTCCAGTCACTGTTTCTGCCTTGGTAAGTGAGACAAAGTTAAAGTGTACGGTCTCCCGACTTGTAATGCCGTGCAGTTCGGAGACAGACCAACACGATGCCTCCATCTTCAGGGCAGAAGTGCAAGCCAAGGAATAAACCGGCAACTTGCTTCGACCTTGATAATGGAGGCGGTACATTCCTCAGAAGAGTCAGGCTCCCACGGAGCTACACAGCTCTACAGCCCATAACTCCGCATTCTTCTCAGTCCTTACCGTAAGATCCTCAACTACAACGAAGCTAAACATGTAGGAACGGCAATAACACATCAAAATTACACACGCGAAGAATTTATAGGTACGAGTAAGGAAAGTTGTGGGAGTCGGGATACCGCAGTCTGGGCGACAGAGAGATCAGAGTTCGAGTCCCGGTAACGTCAAGAATTTTCTATTCTCCACGTCGTCCAGACCGGTTCTGGGGCCCAACCAATTTTCTTTCCGAAGGGTATTGGGGGCTCTTTCCCCGGGAGTAAAGCGGCAGGGTCGTGAAGCTGACCACTCACCTCCAACTAGTGGCGAGGTCAAGAAAACAATTCACCATCCATTATCACTGAGCAATATTTAGCTCAGTTACTGATAGCGTCGTTATTTTAATGTAAGGAAACAGAGCAACTGGAAGACCTTGACACAGATGGTGCGACCTTGTGCACTGGACCTGGCTCGAAATCTATCCAGGAGAAGGTTCTCGTAAAGAAGGTAATGAACCCTCGAGTTCCACAAAATGGAACAAATTTCTTGACATTAGCGACTACGGACTTCTCAAGATGGCCTTTGCTGCAAGGAGTTAAATCGATGGTTCCTCTGTTCTCCAAAACGGACGGAATGAACAGATGAGAGGGGGACGTTGAGGGGGGGCGATAGATGACATTTACATGCTTCTTATATATCGATTTGAAAAGAAGAGGAAATTAGAATTGCGTTTACGGGCCACAGGAAATACAGCCACTGCCGACAGGGGTCTCCTACCAGTGTTGCAGTTCTGCTCCGCAAGAGGTCTGCCTGAGTTGCGGGCTTGCAGCTGCTCCTCACACATAGGATTAGCTGTGTGGTTTTTCTTTTTTATTGCTAGTGGGGTGGGACTAAGTCCCTTGTACTGCGGCCACTTCTGGCCTATTGTACCAGCCCCAGATGGTAGGTGAGGGTGATTGTGGAGCAATTGATGGAATGAAGATTGGCAGGGGAGACCGAAGTACCCGGAGAAAACCTGCCCCAGCGCCACTTTGTCCACCACAAATCCCACTTGACCAGACCCGGGATCGAACCCGGGCTGCCGCGGTGGGAAGCCAGCCACTAACCGCTTAAGCTATGGCGCGGCCTAGCTGTGTGGTTACTCGCGTATAGTAAGCGTCTGGCTTTCCGCAGCGCTCAACAGAGGAGCACGGGCATGTCGAAATATGAAACTAAGCAACGTCCACTGGCTGCCTCCTTTCACGCGTTAAAGACGGCATCATTTTCTCGGATGTTTCTGAGAAATCTGCCGCTCCATCTTCTAAGCATAGACAGTGAGCTGGCACCATCAACACCATCATTTGCTGCAAGATAAAGCCTTTTATGATCACCGCCGAGTGCCTAATTAATTAAACATCACGCCATAAAGATACTAAAAGGAGATGAGTGGTCAGCTTCGCGCCCCGACCGCTTTTCCACCGGAGAAAGAGCCCCTATAAGCTAGATTGCCAGCAGAACCGGTCTGTACACTGTGGAAAAGACAAAAAAAAAATTCTTGCCCCCTTGCCGGGAATCGAACCCATGCCATACAGCCCGTAGCCAAACCAACTGAGCTATCGAAACTGTACTCCATTATGTGATGCCGTACAATCTAACAAATCGTTATTAACTTTGCAGAGGTACCAGTTTCTTCCATCTTCAGAATCGAAGAGTTGGTAAATGTTAATCAGACTATACGGCATCATACCCCAGAAGACAGAGCCTTCGTAGTGACTGTTACGAGGACCTGAGATATTACTTGGAACATGCGCTGATGCCTCACATGTTCATACAAGAGTATCTGATGTCCTTAGGTAGGCCTCACACCGGCATGCGTCAAGACACGATGTCTGTGACATGACGCAAAGAAAGAGCACAGTTGAAACGAATGAGATTATGAAAACCGCCGCACACCGGTCTGAGTCATGATGCTGACGAATCACGAATAAAGCAAGACCACGTCTTCTGTCTCATGTCTTGATGCTTATCTTGACGCAGATGGTGTGCGGCCGTCCTTACACCTCACGGGGATCTGACGGAGACGCGTCTTCACTTCCCAAACCCCAACCCCCAGTCAAGATGCAAAGAACAAAGCTGTATATTAGTTTCATGAAGTCAATAAGGAAGTTTTCCAATAAATCAGAACATTGTGTCTTCTTGCGCCTTACTTCCGCACGGGTTCACTGATATGCCTGCTTCCCTCTCGCCTGTCATCCTGACAACAGAATTCTTATTATTCTATTTAAATTCTCAGAAGCTTTATCGGAACAGCTGCATCAAAAGGACTAGAAGAAAACGTATAGTTCGTTCCTCAGAAAAAAAGGAAAAAACTTTCCGACTAATTTAAACCAAACTCGGGCAACTCACAAACAGGGGTGGATAAGTACACAGAGCCTCGCTCCAGAAATAAATAAATAAACAATGATCCACTCACATTGATTACGTTCTTTGCTGATTTGTCTTATGTAAACTGTGGTTAGGTCTGTACACACAGAAAATACTTCAAAATGTTCGTGGAAAGTTTCGAAGTACACAGGGATGTGCAAAGAGTCTGGTTTTGGGTGGCTGCAAAGATTACCAGCTTCTGGGAGCAGTGCACAGAGAGACGAGGAACCGCCTGTTTGCTGAAAATGTGCTGCGTGGCCAGGGGCTATAACACATCTCACGGGGTGGAGCGATGTCGAATGATAATTATGAGGGGAAAATTGGAGAGACTTCGCGACCAGGATAGGGTCCAGTGGCCAACTCTTGTGAACACAGTAATGAACACTGGTGTTCCATTAAGCGCTACAACCGACACGGTTAGTCCAGAGGTAACTCTGCAGACTCGCATTTTTCAGAGACTGGGCTCGAATCTCGGAAGGGATAACAACCGCCATGAGTAAGATATTTCGCACTTTTCTTCAGTCTTTCCAGGCAAACGCTGAAATCATCCTGCCACACGCGACGACTTGTAGTCACGATTACTGGCAACGTCGTTGCTGGAGTAGCTGAGGAACTACCAGCTTCTCAGTACGTCACGTACTGAGCAGGCAATCCCCGTGGGTTCAATTAAATCTGGATACAGGCGATTTGAGTACCTACGTCACTGCCTTATGATGACACATCCCCGAAGATGTTTCAGACACGGTATAATTAGTACACAGGGGCAAACGGTCGTGTAGTTGGCTGAGGCACTAAGGTCGCGGGTTCGATTCCCGATGAGGTCACTGGCTTTTCCAATTGAGCCAATCCTTCCAGCCGCGCTATGGCCCTGGGGTCAACTCAGCGTCTAACAGAAATGAGTACCAGGAATCTTCCTGGGGGGTAAAGGGAGGCCGGCGCGTAAGTCTGACATCACTGTCGATTGTCTACAAAATGTGGGAACCTCGACGTCTCACAACCCTGCGGGCCTCCACGGCCTGTTAGAGGGACAGCTTTACCTGTTTATAGTTCAATGTAATCTACACTGAAGTGTGATGACATTTCAGCAGAAGGCGCCTGTTCTATCTAACACTGATAATGTGTTTCCGAACGGCACGCGCTCTGTATGCCAACACACGAAGCTATCAAATTCATGGCCACAGTGGGATTTTATGGCCCACGTTATGCCGCCCCTCATAGTAGTAACAACAACCGCAGCGTATGCATTGTTATCTGATATCCTCCAGTGTTGCATTGTTGGAGGTAACGTCTCAGCATTCACCTCACGTCATCAGGCCACACCAGAATGTTCAGCAGCAAGGCAAAGCGAGTCTGTCCCAGCACATGAGAGATAAGTTCAGTATACTGTACATTAGGGGAGATCTATATTCTGTAGGGACAAAGTGAATCTGGCCTCCTTAAATCAGAATATCAAACAAGATAGGAAATGCGTGCATAGCATAACAATTCTGCCTCCATAGTTCTGTTTTTGTGGCGGTTACTTCAGGACGGTTTCTGCTAGAGTACTCAGAGTCTAATCATAAGATGGCGAATGAACTGGAAAGGATTTGAAAGAAACGACCGTGGCTTAATCGAGGTTATTATCCCAGTGTTTACTTGGCGGAACTAAGGAAAACCACGACAAGTATAGTCAGTGTAACGGCCTAGATTTGAACCGAGTACCGCTACACCAGCCCACGCCATGGGAACGGCATATCTCATGTGTCAGATCGGTTCTTCTCTGACCTTTACTGAGAATGTCACTTCACACATTTTGGGCATCCTGTAGTCCAGCATTTCGTGTGACTAGCAGAGGGACCCTGACCCAATAGCAATTACTGTGAAGTAGCCCACCTCGCTATCTCGCACATCCAAGCCATGATATTATCGTCCCTGTTCCGTGACTCAACTCCACTCTTTTTATCTCCTTCCTTCCTTCCTTCCCAGACATTCGCAATCTTCTCCGTGTTTCTGTAGTTCTCGGTAAGAATATTCGTGCTACACTAATGTTGAAGTTTCGTGCTCATGCAACCCGGCTTCACACTGCTGTCGTGTGTGTTGCCTCATCACCACGGCGCAATACACGTTGTAAAAAATAGTCAATATATGTATTTAACACGGACTGACACGAGTAGTACCCCTAGCAGTGCGACACGCGGTAGCGTAGTTGGTTGAGGCACTATGTTATAAGCTGGAAGGTCGCGGGTTAGATTCCCGATGGGGTCACTGAATTTTTCAATTGACCTAAGCCTTCAAGCGGGGGTCGACTCAGCCTCTTACAGAAATGAGTACCAGGAATCTTGTTGGAGGTAAAGGGCGGCCGGCACGTAAGCCTGACAACCTTACCGCCATCTGTGAGTCGATTTTCTAGAAAATGTGGAAGCCTCGACGTCTCACACCCCTCTATAAACAGTCAAGACAAGACAAGAGAGAGGACAGGAGAGGAAATGAGAGGGGAGGAGAGAGGGAGCAGGAGAGAGTAACAGCCACTACATTTAAAGTAGATGGGATGGATACAAATTTTCCTATTTTGAAGGTTCCCAGGGTGTGCTCGCTGGTCCTGGTAGCAGAGGTAAGTTTGAGGTAGGGTAAAGCTTTAGGAAGTGAAGAAGGTAAAGGGTTAGGATGTGAACTTCGTTATGAGCAGAGGACTTGAGTTGAGAAGGGGTTTAATGTGTACGATCAGAATTTTGATATTAACGTTCGAGGGGCTGGATTAGAATGAAATTTTCATTTAACACTGGGTGGGGGCGGTTGCTAAATAGGGCGAAATTTGTATTTTACCACTGAGAGTGCTGCATGTGAAGTAAGCAGTGCAACGTGGAATTTGGCTGCCAATTCCGCATTTTCTCTAGAAGATTGAAGTTCATATAAATAATTCAGTTCCTAACTTACAAGAACCTGAGGAGACTTACTCAGGGATATAAAGCTGTGTAGCCCGTTGAAAGTCGGCCGATGTTTCGGAGGAACAATTAGCCGCCCCAATTTTCAGAATTTATGAACAAGTCAAGCAAGAAACACGCACAAAACAGATCGTTTGGCTTATACTTGAGCAAATGCAGTCGGTACTGTTTTAATATTACCCTCATTCATTCCGTTTCAGTACAATTCCGGAATATAGGGTGATCCAAAAGTATCGATCAATTTTCGGAAATTCATCACTGGATGAATGGATCGGGACTTCTGGATCACCCTGTATAACAAGAGCCTAGTGCTGTAGGTGACGGCGACGTTATGGCTTCGGATTTCTGAAGTACGGGGGAGCAGTAGCGGAGACGCAACGCGTGTTTACACTGCACAGACTCCTGCTAGCTGCACGGTGTCCGTGTTTATACACCGCGCCCTGCTGTGTGCCAGTGTGGTTGCCTACCCTGAGAGGGCCGTCTGGATCGAATCATTGTGTTAGGTTTGACAGGAAGTGAAGGAACCATTTTAACTTTCAGAAGCCAGAAATTGACGTTATTCCTGATGCGATGACGTCTACACTCGTGGAATTTCACCGGCGTTTCAAGGGAACGTACTATTTCCATCTTCATGGATGAAGGTGTTTTGGATTGGATATTGGATTTATAGACCAGTTACAGGTCTTAAATACAAATAACTACAACATGATCGCTTGATTGTCACGCTTTCGAAATCACGAAAACGCTAAGTCTTTTCCAGCTTGTTGTGTCTTCACTAGCCGTTCCCTGGCAACGGTTTCTAACTGTGAACATTCTTCAGTTTCACGCGTTCAAGCCCTCTCTTCACAGGCTCCCGTACGGAAGTGACTTGGTTGCCCCAGTTGTCTTCCTTATAACTCCTCGGCACGGACCACGTAGAAACGCCCCGTTCCCAACAATACCTCTATTGTTGCATGCCGATTCCTTGCTGCGGCAACGTGTTTTCCGAGCAGGAACCTAAATAACTTTACAGATTCTCTGCACTTACAGTAAGCTATAAAATGTTCCTGTACAGTCACGAAAAGTACAGTTCTGCACACTGTTGCAGGTCCCTATGAGGCTGTACGGTGAGAGCAGGAACCTAAATAGCTTCACAGCCTCTCTGCAGCTACAGTAAGCTATAAAATGTTCCTGCACAGTCACGAAAAAAACCGTGAAATATTTCACCTGCTGCAAACACATCTTTCCAAAGCAGCTGTAACCAAGTCTTACTGATATCTTTAAACTGTGCGGGGACACAAGCACGTTATACACAATTCTTGAGAACTCGGTAGCCCCCTATGGATCAAGACCCAAAGTTTGAAGACTATAAGTTATGAACTGTATACAAAGGCAACAGTTCTGGCACGACCTGCTCCTTTTGTTTACCCCGTGGGGCTCAAATCTTATGCAGAGATTCGAGTTTGTGTGAACGCATAGCAGACAGGAACACACACACAAAAAAAAGATTTTGGAACGGGAAAACGCTTCTTAACGAGAAGCCTTCCACCAAATGCTAATACTGTGATCAGATAAGGGCATACGTGTTGGGCGCGGTACGTAGCATGCGCTAAGCAGCGGACTGACATAGCGGTAACAGTCCGGACTCGTATTCGTGGAAGTTTTCGGTTCGAATCTCGAAAGAGAGGCTGGCTATCCTGGCTGATGTGTCCTTTTTGATTTCTTTCAGTCCCTGCATGCAAATACGGAGTAGTACCTCGATTAGGCCTCGACCACTTCCTTCCATACCCTTTCCAATTCAGCAATCCTTTTACCGATCGAAGATATACATATTAATATAATTAATACAATATGGGCGAGGGATCAGCACGTCGCAAGGCCTCTACCTAAACGCAGGACAACACAAACACAGAATAATCGCACACACACACAACAAACATCCATGAACTTAGCGGGATTCGAACCCAAGATCCCAGCGTCCGAGCGAGCGGAGACAGTTGGTGCCTTAGACCGCGCGGCTACTGTGACCGGCTCAGTGTAAGTTTAGTATTTGTTTATTATAGCGGAAGAGTTAATAACAGCCTTTTAAGTATTTCATTTCTATTCCTTTGTGCTGAAGGGCGTGTTTCGCGGCAAATGTGTATTTCATAACATTGTTTTGCATTCATATTTTTCGCCATCCTGCATACGAGAATTAATTATGTTTCAGCTGTGTTTTCAAGTTGCTGATGACTGTGGAAATTTCGTAAGAGCCATAAATACTGTTTCATTTTCCGAATGAGCTCAATTACAATAAGAGTAGGTAAAATTTATGATCAATGGTCTGCTACATAAACATAATCATGTCTCATAAAGCACGGAAATGCGGGGGAGTTGACTGTCGTTTGTTTTCCTGAGGATCAGGGTCGCCAATTTACCGCATCCAAATACCAGCGGCGCCATGTTTGTTCGTGTGTCTGCCACCATTTCCCGTCTTGCCTTGTGTTCCTGCCTCCGTATTTACTGGCTGAAGGAACCTCATTAAGCCTCCAGTACGCGCATGCCAATGCCTAACACAGCATATCCCATTCCGTACGTAACTTAAATGCGCTCAAACATCGCGCACTCGGCACCTGTGCATTCGTTTACTCGTGTACCGATTTATTCGGGGGGGGGCCACTATGCTACAAGCCGGAAGGTCGCGGCTTCCATCCCTGATGAGGTTACTGGATTTTTCAATTGGCCTAATCCTTCCAGCCGCACTATGGCCCTGGGGTCGACTCAGCCTCTAACAGAAATGAGTACTCGGAATATTTCTGGGAGTGAAGGCGGCCAGCGCTTAAGGCTGACAACCTTACCGCAGTATGTAAGCTATTGTCTAGGAAATGTGGGAGCTCGACGTCTCACAACTCTATGGGCCTCCACGACCTGTTACAGGGACAGTTTTACCCTTCCATTCTATTTATTTATTTATTATTTAAGTAATTTATATAGAGCGGGTTCGCTTGGCGGTGTCCCTGAAGATTCGTATTCGTAAAATGCTCGGATCCAACAGAAAGCCGGTTATGGTGACAGGATTTTCCCCAGCCTCTCCATTCAAATTCCATATCCTTTCCAATTCATCACAATTCGGCGCTACATAGCCTAGCTACTGAAAGTGCCGTTATGTATTTGTTCTTGGCTGTTTCAATTGCTAAAATTATGTACCATCAGAATATAGGATAGTAAGTGAATAATAAATTGTAGAGGATGTGCAAGAAAGTGGTTGTGGCCGGTATCTGCCTGCAGGGACTAAGGAAACCCGCAAAGAAACCCGTAGAAGGATATCCGGCTTCCGGTCCGAGATACGAATAGAGGACTTCCCGAATAAGGCGGACTCCAGCACGACGCAAGATGGAGTTGCGGTGTTATGCTGGATTCGTCATCCTAGGGCGCCTATCAACTATCCATTTGGATTCAGAGTTACACAAAATATTTCTGAATTGGAACATTTCATTATTATCTGCTCACTTACGCCTTGGTCTTCCCAGTGGTCTCCTTCCTTCTGGCTTTCTCACTAATATCCTATACGCATTCTACTTCTCCATAATTCGTGCTATAAGCCCTGCTCATCTCATCCTCTTTGACTTGATCACTCTAATTATACTTGGAGAAGAGTACAAGTTATGAAGCTCCTCATTATGCAGTTTTCTCCAACCTCCTGTCACTTCATCTCTCTTCGGTCCAAATATTCTCCTCAGCAACCCGTTCTCAAACACCCTCAGTCAATGTTCCGCCATTAATGTCAGAGACCCAAGTTTCACATCCATACAGAACGACAGGCAAAATTAAGTCCTACATACTTTTAAGTTCTTAGACAGCAGACGAGAAGACAAAAGGTTCTGGCCTGAACGGTAGCAAGCATTACCCGAATTCGGCCTCCTCTTAATTTCCTCCTGAATCAGGTTTAGATTTGGTACTGTCGCTCCCAAATATGTTCCGTAGGAATAGTACGAGTAGTTTGAAAGGGACACCGACGTGTACGACCAGGGGCTGTAAACTGTAATGGACCTGATGAAGTATGCATTCATCCATTTATAAGTCGGATAACCTGTCTCCACTAAAGCACCACATCGCGATGAATAGCTTGTTCAAGTGTTTCCAAACATCCAACCGTTTTCCCCGAGCGCCAGCTTTCAGCAAAACGCTTCATTCCCTACCGCTCCTATGTTTACCATGCCGTCCATATACCACCGAAATGTATTGTGTATCATAACTGAAGACTTATGAGGGTCTTTAAAATTTTCATACATCCCCAGCGAAGGGGGTAGTTGGGGGTTGACTGCAGTCGCCTTCATTACAATATCAATAGCTAATGGAGCCACCGTCAGCTGAGGGGAGTTCCACCCTCCAACCCCCGTGAGCGACATTACTTTAATGCACGGCACTGCTCTCAACGAGCCGGGATAGCTCAGTCAGTTTAGTGACCCAGAATACGAGTTGGGAATCGGGTTTCGACTCCCGGTGTAGACAAGAGATTTTTCTCTTCAGGACCACCTCTGGGACCCACCTACCCTCCTATCTAAAGGTGCGCCCACGTTACTCGTGCTCGTCTGGGTTTTACTTGTGCTCGCAAATCTTCGTCCATACTACTTCAGTTGCTCGCCAGGCTTCGGCGCGTGAGGATCCGTATATTTACTCGTAGTGTGTATAGGCTGTAGTCGTATTTTAATTTATTGGCTATAGTTTTTAAATTAAAAATCTGCTTGTCTCGTGACTTGTCATGTCGTCCACATTACTCGCGAGCACAGCGAGTCACACGAACACGAGCAATGTGGACGCGGTTAATAGGTACCAGAGCCACGTACTCGGGGACGGGGGGGCCAAAGCGGAGAGGGACTGAGGCTGAACACTTACTCTAGTGCCGCGGATAAGAATGAGTGAAACTGAATCTCCACTCCCCTATACGTTCCTATGGCTCGGTGCTTTAAGTACAGAGAGAGATTTACACTTCATCTTATCATCCTCCAGTAATGTAACGGTGAGATTACAGCTCTGAAATTGCGTAATTTTGGGTCAACAAAACTTCGACTTGTCCAGCGTTTGTATGAACGTAAGTTATGTAGTGAGTCATGGACGAACAATCAGCTTTATTCAGTGTATCGTGTCTATTCTGTGAGTAGTGACAATACACTGATATATACATACGAAGTGTAGTATACTACATAAAGATGAAGGTTTACGATTGAAAGTTTGTACGTGTTATTCGTGGGAGGTGGCGTTAAACGTCGGCCTAGATGTATTATTCGATTACATGTAGGACTGGAACGGAATACGGGAGTAGGCAGGGGAAGTACCAAAGCTTGTGTAACACGTGATGGACCACTCCTCATAACATTCAATCCATTTGACCGGAAAACAAGATCATATACAGACTGTCGCAGGAGTAAAGTTCAGTATACTGGCAAGTCATAGTATTTGCCATTTACACAAAAAACTCTATAGGTACATGCGTCCTATTCCGAACGGTTTCCGAGACAGATCTATTTCACTGTACACTGTACAGACGAGCAGCACGCCATGTCCTCACACGAGTTGCACCGAGATAGAGCTATTTCACTGTACAGTACACTGTACATTGTACAGACGAGCAGCACGCCATGTCCTCACACGAGTTGCACCGAGATAGAGCTATTTCACTGTACAGTACACTATATACTGTACAGACGAACAGCACGCCATGTCCTCACACGAGTTGCACCGAGATAGAGCTATTTAACTGCACTGTACACTGTACAGACGAGCAACACGCCATGTCCTCACACGAGCTGCACCGAGATAGAGCTATTTCACTGTGCAGTTCACTGTACTCTGTACAGACGAACAGCACGCCATGTCCTCACACGAGTTGCACCGAGATAGAGCTATTTCACTGCACTGTACACTGTACAGACGAGCAGCACCCCATGTCCTCACAAGAGTTGCACCGAGATAGAGCTATTTCACTGTACAGTACACTGTATACTGTACAGACGAACAGCACGCCATGTTCTCACACGAGTTGCACCGAGATAAGAGCTATTTCACTGTACACTGTACAGACGAGCAGCACGCCATGTCCTCACACGAGCTGCACCGAGACAGAGCTATTTCACTGTACACTGTACACTATACAGACGAGCAACAGGCCATGTCCTCACACGATTTACAAAGTGCACTGATGCTGACGGTGGAATTTTCGGAAATGTATTATACTAGGTAAACTTTACCAACTTTGTCACTTGAACAATAAATACCGGTATTAGAAACAGTACGTAATGTCTCTTTCTTATAAACAGTTTTGAAACAGTACAGTGAAATACCTTTATCTCGGAAACCGTTCGGAATAGGACGCATGTACATATACATATTTTTGCTTAGGATGACCAATACTATGACATTTCAGTATACTGAACTTTCCTCCCGGGACACCCTGTATACAGCGGAACCTCTATAACCCTAGCCCATAAATTGTACCTATAAACCTTTTTATTTGAATGCCGGCAATTCGAAGGATTCGATAGACAGAACATACAAATACTTTAATTAGTTCGGATTATCAGGGATAAACTGTGTTTATTTTGATTAATCTAACGAAGCTGTGAGGCTACACAGCGTCAGATCATATGATGATTAGTGATTAGTCATGATGATGATTAGTCCTTCCACTTTCCTTGAGGAACTGATACCATTATGGGACAGGAGACGAACCTCGGCCCTGAGCGAACCAACACGAGTGAGGAGAACGGGGCCTCACAGTACTCTCTTTCCCTATTTTCGTACTATCCTTTCCATGATCGGATTACTGATCTATCCTGAAGATGGCGGCGGTAAATTACTCCGAAACATTTGTAACAATCTACCAGATTACACGATGCCACATGGTAGATAAGATTTATCTTTAGAGTCGCAGTCGCTGCAAGGTCCAAATCTTTCGATTTCTACTGGCTGGATCGCTCCAGTTGTCTTCCTTATAACCCATTCGCACGGACCGAGTAGAAAACGCCGTTTCCAACAGTAAATCTACTGTTACGTGGGTATTCGGTGCAGCGGGAACATGTTTACCGATCCATTGCCTAGAAACGGCCGTTTATTCGCCCATCTCGCGGTCATTGCTCAGCAACAGCTGTACATGCTACAATATAGAAATAAACAGATTAAGCTGGGCTGGACATATTACACGTATGGAAAACAGTCCATAGTAGACTTGAAGGGTCTTGAGATGTGAGGATGGTGACATTCAGGATATGAAGCAGGGCTCTGGGGGCGATGAACAAGACTGGCTGAAGCCTCTGAAAAAGACCAGGGTCCACCCAGTACTGCAGAGTCAATGACGATGATGATTTCACTCAGTTCTCACGGCTCAACACGGAAGCCACGTGCAAATGCCCCTCACAGAGTCGGTCATACAGAGCGCGTCGCCCCATTTGAGCATCAGGAGACAGTGATGTACGTTGCGACGCACCGACGCGTAAACGATTCGTTTTTGTTCGAGAGTGCTGCTATCTGGCAACTTATTGCACAATAGGACCGCTCTATCATGTCTGTGGCTGTTCACACTCAAATGTATGGAAATGCCCGTAACTGTCTTGAAGAGCATCCATTGCTGTCCAATTTACACACAATTATCTGTGTCTTCCGTCTCCGGTTCAGCTGCTTTGGCTGAACCCTTCTTGAGAAGCCGCCAATTCTGCAGCCACTCAAGAATTTCCCAGCATTTTATGGAAACCGAAGGTTCATAACCGTGTTCAAAAGGTCCCTCTACTGGTCCCTATCCTAAGCCAGACTGATCTAATTCATACCATTCCATCGTACCTCTTCAAGATCCATTTTAATATTGTCCACCTACCTACGTCTTGGTCTTCCCAGTGGTCTCCTTCCTTCCGGCGTTCCCACCAATATCTTATAAGTATTCCTCTTGTCCCCAATTCGTGCTACATTCCTTGCCCACCTCATCCTCCGTGACTTGATCGTTTTAATTATACTTGGAGAAGAGTAAATGTTATGAAGCTCATTACCAGGAAGGTAATTTCAGTGAACTGACGCTGACCGTGTCATAGCTCAGGAGGTTAGTTTCCGGTTTCTCGCTCAGAGGTAAGTGTTCAATTCCATGTGGGATTTGTGTTGAGCAGTAAGGAACTAGTGCAGGCTTTCTCCGAGAATCTGTTTCCCCTCCCAATTTTCATCCCATTAACTGCTCAACTTCTCTCGTCTACAGACTTCAGACCATCCCAAAAATAGAAAATTTAAGGTGGGGCTGTCCCTGTGCTTAATTAGTTGAGCAACACGCCCCAAAACATATGCCGGAGTGGAGGTATACGTCAAACGTTCCTGACCTCGGCACTAGATGGAGGTGAGTGTCAGCTTCATGCTCCTGCCGCTTTAACCCCAGGGTAAGGGGTCCCTGGTGGTCTTTGTAGAGGAGGCTGGGTCGGCGCCATGGCTAGTCTGGACTATTTGGAGACGAGAAAAATCTTGCGCTGCCGGGAGTCGAACCCAGACCGTAGCCCGTCGCTGTAGCGACTGAGGTATCCCACTCCTACCTTCTGGGGCACAAGTCATCGTGACATAATTACGGCTGTGAGAACCTCAGAACTTAAAAAAGTGAAGTGTGTTAGCTCAATCACTGTCAGCATATGCAGAGCCTGCCGCTGTCTATAGCTCTACAGCCCTTTTGTTGAACCTTGGCCGGGGGATCAGCCCATCATAAACACAGAATAAACGCACACAGACATCCATACTTCAAGTTGGATTCGAACCCATGATCCCCGTGTTCGAGCAGGCGAAGACGGTTCATGCCTTAGACGGCGCGGTCGGCCACTGTGATCGGTCGCACTAAATGCAGTTACATCCAAATCACGTTCATCGTTCATACGCAACACAGAGAAATGTCCAGATATATCGACAAGTACAACTACTGGGTGGAGAGAGGCTACCTGCTCTTCAACTGCCCTTCCTTAGCGCTATCTCTCTCTCTTTCTCTTGTCTGACTGCTCTGAACTAGCGGCAATGTTCTTGGCTCTTATTCGGGTGGTGTTTGGGTCGAATCCAAACTCGGACACTGGCTACGTTAACCAAGTTTTTCCATGGTATTCACTCAGCCTCTAACAAAAATGAGTACCAGGAATTAAATAAATAATTTTCCTGGGGAGTAAAGCGCGGCCGGCGCGTAAGGCTGACAACCTTACCGCCATCTTTGAACCGATTGTCTAGATAATGTGGGACCCTCAACGGCTCACACCCCTATGGGCCTTCACGGCCTGTTACAGGGACAGCTTTACTTTTTACTTTACTTTTCTTTATTCCCCAGTCCTCTAGGTAAATATCAGAATTATTCCTGGAGTAGGCCACAACCGCTTCGTTCCAAATTCGTTCTAATTCAACGTTTATCGATCATTCGCCGCTATACTCGTATAGTCTGGTTACTAACTCCATCAGAAAATCCACCTCCTCTCCAACAAGAAGCGCCTCTATCGCTTCGTTCTGTTACACAAGCAGAAGGCTGTAGCATGTGACCTCAGACATGGGCAGAATGTTGAATAAAATATGATTTATAATACTTATTGCAAAATTTAAATTTCAAAACGTAAGAAAAATGACCTAGTTTTAAGGAGAAAGCTACTTGTAATTCAAAGGGGTCTTGTAATGTCACAGATCTGTTGTCTGGAAACGAAACCCGGCTTTTCCATATTCTGAGTATCTGAGGCAGTGAAATTTGCATGGCACGGCGGAAGGGGAAGGCCAGGAAGTCCATGCCATTAGCGTCCGCCCGCTCGACTTGTTACAGGCAAACAGAATGGCTAACCCAGCTCGCCGGCCGGCCAGACATCCACCATACGAGGCATAAAGCTGAATACGTTTCGTCCCTATCACAGCCATAAATACTGCACAGGGGGCCAAGTCCTTCTTTGTGGTTTATTTTATGACGCAAGCAGATTCTATATAGCGTGATGAATGATGACCTGCAAGGGATTTCGGGAGGTAGCCGCCGTCGTGACCTAGACGCGGTACTACCCAGCAATTTGGCTGGCGGAACTGAGAAAAAACATGAAACTTCTCCAGTCACGACAGCCGTTGTTCTGTCCAAACCGACAGACTCCAGAGTAATAATCGAAAAGAATGCCGGGATTAAAAAAATGTTAAATATATCCAGATGATTCTAGTTCTAAAATGCGGAGAAAGAGCGTAAGTCTTGGATATGCTCAGCTGATGCTGTGCAGCGGGCGATGTTTACATGCTTCTGTCGGTTAGCCAACCGAAACAAGTTGAACGAGAAGTTCCCCAAAGCCTGGATTGAGGAGGGGGGGGACCAATCTTCTGGTGTACCAGATGTTGAGGTTCTCACATTTTCTAGAAAATCGGCTCACGGATGGCGGTGATGTTGTCAGCTTTACGATTCGGCCACCCCTTACCCCCAGGAATACTCCTGGTATTCATTTCTGTTAGAGGCTGAGTCGACCCCAGGGCCATAGTGCGGCTGGAAGGTTTAGGTCAATTGAAAAAATCCACCTCATTGGGATTCGATCCCGCGATCTTCCGGCTTGAAGCATAGTGCCTCAACCAACTACGCTAACGCGTGCCTCATTGAAAAAGTAGTGCACTTAAATACCTACGCTCTGATGTGACGTGTGAAATGGATCAGAACCCATTCGATAAAATGTAAAACATTCGCGGTATTTGTGCAGCAATTTGCAGAACACGGGTAGACGAGAGCTGTCACGCGGTGCGGCAGTGAGGCATGGGCAGACAGGACGAGCGAAGATTACACGCAGCGGAAATGCGTTCTCCCAGAGCGGTCAACTATGCAGACCACTGGACGTTACACACAGAAAGAATGCCTAAGCAAATAACACAAGCCAAGGGGCTAGACAATCATTGG
Organism: Cryptotermes secundus; assembly: GCF_002891405.2. NCBI lineage: Eukaryota > Metazoa > Arthropoda > Insecta > Blattodea > Kalotermitidae > Cryptotermes > Cryptotermes secundus. The sequence goes on along the minus strand of NW_019718618.1, from coordinate 1,601,750 downwards.
CCGTCCCAGGAAACGATGGAACGAAATGTGAGGCCTGAATAGGCTTAGCTTAATCCGTGGAGGAAGAGAGACTTCCATGTCTTTAAAATCCATTTTAATATCATCCCGTTACGACTGGAATTATTTTTCTCCTGCTAATTTCTTTCTTTATCTCTTTCTTTCACCTCTTTATCTTCATCCTATTTCACAATCTCATTATCCTTTACATTGTGACATGACGCCTGAAAGCCGGAATAGGGGAGCCAAAGTAGACATTCATTGTTAAAAAACGGCCGAGTAAAGAGGTTCCAGCGGCAAAGAATAAGCAAGCAAGAGTCCAGGTACTGTTAAGCTACAACGATGGAAACGGTGTTCTCTGGTTCGTCCGCTCCGACGCTATATAACGAGGATCCCAGCCCGGCTGAGAAATTAATTGCGGGAGTCTCCTGAGACGGTAGTCGAGGATGAATGAGAAGAGATAGCAAGAAAAGAATTAGGCTGTGCAAAGAAGACTACATGTGTTCTGCAGTTAAAGTGAGACGGATACTGTATAATTACTGTGCTGAAAACCGTTGTCAGGACAAGACTAGTGAAGACTGAGAACCCTAGTGTATGTGTAAATGTAAACTGAAAGTGCGTTGATCAGTGATAGCGCCGCATTGCTTGCAGTTACGAGTTGAGTGTATAAGTGCAATAAATCCAAACCCCGTCTAATAGTCACCCATGNGTGGTCAGCTTCACGCCCCGGCCGCTTTATTGCCCGGGGGAATGAGTCCCTGGTACCCACTGGATAGGAGGCTAGATGGTCCCTAGGGCCGGTCTGGAGGATATGGACCTCGCCAGGAATGTAACCTCAGTTCTGCGGTACTGTGGCGGACTGAACAAAGTCCCGTAGGCGCCCCTACCCACTGTGCCACCCCCTCCTTTTCCGAACTCTGACAAACGCTGTAATTGCCTTCAGTGGCTAACCTGAGGGCGGTCTGTTTCAGATGCATATGTTCAAGTCTCTGTGATGAGGCGTGCGGTTTCATGAAAAGCCACGAGGGTTGCAGCTCAGTATTTCCAAGGGGGAGAGAGAGAGAGAGCGGAAGGTGTGTACCGGAAATGGGAGCTGCGAGACAGATGGACAACAAAGTGGAGCAGGAAGAGCGGAGAGCTCAGACGAGTGATAACAAAACGGGCAGTGTTTGAGGAACAACGCAATAAACAAACAAATAAAAGAAACAGATGAAGAATTGGATAAAACAAAGGTAAGGTAAACATGCATACAGCTATCTAGATCGGCGTTTCTCAGCCGACTTTGATAAATTACTCGTTTAGAAATAACATTTTTGAAGCACTCTAAGTACCTAAAATTTTCAAAACGCAGTTTCCACGCGCAGGCCTGCACATTTTTAATTCGTTTTTATTCAGACTCACTTTATACTTAAAATTAACTTTCTGTCTCCATGGAGCTAAGTCCTTGAGAAGCCGCCAGTCGCTCAGCTACTTACGAATTTCCAAGCACTTTATGGAACCCGAACGCTCATTAGTTCACAAGATCCCTCCACTGGTCCCTATCCTGAGCCAGATCAATGCAGTCCATACCACCCTACCCCAATATCCATTGTAATATTATCCCACCTACGTCTAGGTCTTCCTAATGACCTCTTTTCTTCTGGCTTTCACACCTAAATCCTACATGTATTCCTCTGTTTTACAGTTGTAACAGTTAGAAGAATGTTTTATCAGTTAACTCAAAGCAAATATTCAGACATTTCAGTTGGGTTCACGAATGCCAAAGACTTCTCTCGCGTATCCCTACGGGTACACGTACCACCAGTTCAGAAACACTGATCTAAATTAGTTCTGTCTAATGGGTTCAACCAAGTTGGATTCTTTATCCGTTTACACTTGATGATAAAGGATATCCAGCTTCCGAAACGTCGCACAATTTAAACTTACCTAAGACAAAGAAAAAGTGTCCAGCATAACAAGAATTTCCTAACGATATACAGCTGACCGCTTCAGTTGCAGCTTTCCCTCGCAGTTTATCAGGCCGAAACTGCGCGCTGAATGCTGGGATCAGCACGAACTAAATCTCGACGTCCGCAGTTCGTGTTTTTTTTTTGTTTTTTTGGGGGGGCACTGCAGCCCCAGTGGGCCGAGGCCTACCTCCATGAACTTCTCCGTTCACTTCGGTTTTTCTACATCTTACACATTCGGTAGGACTCCTTGGGCGGGTGATCAGCTCGTCGCAAGGCCTCTACCTGTACACAAACATCCATGCCCTGAGTGGGATTCGAACCCACGATCCCGGTTTCCAAGCGAGCGAAGACAGTGCATGCCTTAGACCGCTCGGCTACCGTGACGGGTTTAGTGTGCATAATTATATGCTCCTAACTGGATGTCCTCCGTCCGTAGGAAACCCACACCGAGCAGGCTACCCCATACGTACTGCCTGCGTTTTGTACTTGGCCTCTGGGTTGCGCGTGAAGAGCGGGGTAGTGGTTGCAATTGCACTGCGTAGAGAGGGATAGCGACGCACTCTAAGGCCCCAGCGACGAGCTCGACGCCCAGGGATCGATTCCCGGCAGGGGGGCAAGAAATGTTGCTCTCCACAGCGTCCAGACCGGCCCTGGGGCCCACCCCCATACGTCTTCGTGGTGTGGTGCTTAATTAAGCACAAGGACAAAGTCGCATTTTATACACGCGGAAATCCTTCAGTCAGGGGGCNTTCCATCTATTGCCGAGGTAAAGAAAGGTGGAGCTATACCTCTACACCCCCATACGTCTTCGTTGTGTGGTGCTTAATTAAGCACAAGGACAAAGCGGCATTTTATACACGCGGAAATCCTTCAGTCAGGGGGCCTGACCCAAACCACCGCGCAATGCATTCGAATGACCCGGGTTCAACAACACAGACTGTGCAAACATTTATTGCCATTTTCAACATATACATGACTTAAAGCAGCTATACTGACAACATGGACCGCCTCTGTGGTCAGAGTTCCTTGTTACAGGTCCAGAGGTCCCGGGTCCGATTCCCGGCGCTAACCACATTTTCTGAGAAGTAGTGGATCTGGAACGGGATCCACTCAGCTTCGTGAGGATAACTGAGGAGCTACTTCAAGGAAATAGCGGCTCCGGTCTAGAAACCCGACGAAAGACGTAGCGGTAGCAATCTAAATTTGTTTTCGGGAGGTGTCGGGTTCGAATCTCGCCCAGCACACGTGTTACCCTGATTTTTCGTGATTTCTACATCACATCCAAATCATCAGTCATCACACCATTAGATGCTATACAACGTAAGTAGCTCCTAGAGCATCACTGGGGGCAGGTCTGGACCGAGTGTTACACTGTTTACATCCCCAACCCCACAGCCAGCGTGTCCAGGAAGTCATTCACTCCGCTGGCCGCTTCCCCAATGCTAATATGCAAAGCGGGGTGTATAATCACTCAGCCTGAGTTCAGCAGACCGCGTAAGAGACACGTACCTCTAAACTGGATGGAGTACACACTCTCTATATACTGTAGGGACGCTGTTGCGTCACTGGTCAGTGACGTCACACAGCTACTATATTCTGTCTTCAACATATGGTATTAACTCGAACCCAACAGTGAAAACAGCACAGAAGCCACGAGCAAACCCTGGACGATATAAAGAACCTCCACATCAAGATAGCCAGGTGGCACAATATCTGCCCCACATAAGAGGGACGATGGGAGGACGAACACGAGCCTGTATGGTTTACGAATTTTAATTATTGACAATCCCCAAAAAAAATTTAATTAGCATCAAGAAATTTTATACATTTTTTAAAAAACTTTACATTCCCAGGAAACTGCCGTGTTTGTGAAATATTCTATTTTGTGTACTATGTATTGTAGCATATAAGTGTACGTACTTTACGTCTAAACAACTTATGTGAAGGTGGTTTCCTATTTGTAGTGATGTTTGCCCTCTGAAGATGGTCCACGGAGACCGAAACATGTAAGGGTGTTAAGTTTCCATGTAGTAAAAAACTTACAGGTCACATTGGACGGAGTGATTTATATTTGAAGAAAGCAGTCTTCTGGGATTTGGCACCGTGTATAAGTGGTGTTAACCGACGTTTCGGAGGAACGTATCGCCTCCACCGGTTCTCACGGTCTCTTCGCTTGCAGAATTCTTATATTTTCTTCTACCCTGAAGATGGAGGCAATACGTTCCTCCGAAACGTCGGTTAACACCACTTGTACACGGTGCCAAATCCCAGAAGACGGCTTTCTTCATAGTCACCGCCGTGAAAGCCTCAAATCTGATTTATATTTGTTCGAACCCAGTACTTTTCCTCTGCATGGCTGCCTATACAGGGAGTCGGGATAGCGATGGGCTATGGGTTTTACGGCCGGGTTCGATTCTCCGTTGGGCCCAGACCGCCCCTGGGGACTGCCCAGCCTCCTATCCAATTCAGTTCTCACCAGATATTATTATGGTTAAGAAGACGAGGGGTACTTATGTGTACCCTATGATTTTCAGAATAAGAAACGGTTATTTCCTTAAATAAAATTAACCTGCCGGTCTTTGTAATGGAGACGCATTAGGTTTTCTGTGAAGCTGAATTGAATTTTTAGCCTACATACCTTACACAGGAAGCTTATGTGATCACTTTACTGGGTATCCGTCTGTGTCTATGCATCCCTCTTTTAATTTTTATTAGCAGGCTTATGAGATCACCTTGCTGTCTGTGAATCTATGTCTTCCCCACCTTTTTTTTTTTTTTGCTTTCTGTGGCGTCCGTGTTGTATCAAAGGAAAGTAGGCGAAGTTGTTCGCAGAACTTTTTGTTTGATATTATTTAGATTAATTTGGAACCAAAAAAGTTTCATGTGCGACAGAAGGATAAATACTCAGTCCCCCCGAGGCAAATTCTGGGACAGACCGAAGATCAGGCCATGTGAATGGGTCCTTCTGAATCGCTTCAAGTTTCTATGCTCACAGCTTCATGAGATGTCCAAAGAAAACGGAACTCTGCTGTGTATTGGCCGCGCCATAGCTCAAGCGGTTAGTCGCTGGCTTCCCATTGCGGCGGCCCGGGTTCGATCCCGGGTCTGGTCAAGTGGGATTTGTGGTGGACAAAGTGGCGCTGGTGCAGTTTTTCTCCGATTCCTTCGGTTTCCCCTGCCAATCTTCATTCCACCAATTGCTCCACAATCACCCTCACCTATCATCTGGGTCTGGTACAATAGGCCAGAAGTGGCCGCAGTACAAGGGACTTAGTCCCACTCCACTAGCAATAAAAAAATAGCTGTGTATTACAAACAGCCATGAGAAATCCATCCATGGTTCTGCAGTCCTTTTTGTTGAACCCTGGCCGCTCTTTCAGTTTCCTGTTTGAGAACAGGGTGCTGAGGAGAATATTTGGACCGAAGAGAGATGAAGTGACAGGAAGTTGGAGAAAACAGCATAATGAGGAGCTTCATAACTTGTACTCTTCTCCAAGTATAATTAGAATGATCAAGTCAAGGAGGATGAGGTGGGCAAGGCATGTAGCACGAATGGGGGCGAAGCGGAATGCATATAGGATATTGGTGGGAAAGTCAGAAGGAAAGAGACCACTGGGAAGACCAAGACGTAGGTGGGTGGACACTATTAGAATGATCTGAGATATGGTGTGATGGTATGGTTTGGATTGATCTGGCTCAGGATAGGGACCAGTAGAGGACTCTTGTGAACACGGTAATGAACCTTCCGGTTCCATAAAATGCTGGGAAATTCTTGAGTAGCTGCAGAATTGGCGGCTTCTCAAGAAGGGCTCAGCTCCATGAGTAAATCTTATACACAGTCGGTAGGACTTGTCGGACGAGGGATCAGTCCGTCGCAAGGCCGCTACCTACACACAGTATAAACGCAGACATTCATACCTTGAGTGGGATTCGAACCCACGATCGCAGCGTTTGAAGACAGCTCATTACTGCGCGGCTACTGCGATCCGCCAGACACGAGAAATACTTCAACAAATTTCCCACTAAAGCAACGTAAAACGACATGAGCTCAATTACAGGCAAGAGGAGACACAGCACACGTGGGTACGTGCAACAGTGAACTAACGAGTACCACTTGTTGATTGCTTAACCAGTCAATGAAGTGTGTAAGGTGGTTTGCGAAATCCCAAATGCAAAGTTCGCAGGGATTAGGGGCCGAGCCGCAGCGTCTACAAACGTGCTTCTTCATGCTGTTTGACGGTAAACGGCTCAGTATTCGTCCAAACAGAATATTTATTAGTTTCAACTGGTACTCAGAATAGCGTCACATTTTCGTGAACTTTTCGAGCCCAAATAACTTTATTTATGGCCGTGAAATTCCGATTTCCTGTGAGGCAAAAACCAAATTTTATATACTGCTCTGACCAGTTTCCCATTTCCTCCGCCTGGTCCGTTAATATCAAAATTAATTCTGATCATGCGCAATAAGAAAGTCCATTCATAACTTCTCTATTCTGCCCTCAATAAAGCCCACTTCCTAAACCTTTATCTTTTACACTTCCTAAAGCTTTACCCTCATTCAAAACGTATCTCTACGAGGACAAGTGGGCACTGCCTGGGAACCCTCGAAGCCAGAATAATGTGGTGTCTCTAACCCTCTTCGCTTAGTGGGGGGTGTAGTTAAACTGGGTCCACTCGGCACGGCGGCCACTGATTAGCCTATTGTACCCTGCCCCGGGTGATTATGATGGAGAATTTGGTGGAATGAAGATTGGCAGGGAAACCGAAGTACTCGGAGAAAACCCGCCCCAACGCCACTTCGTCCACCACAAATCCCACTTGACCAGACCCGGGATCGAACCAGAGCCGCCGCGGTGGGAAGCCAGCGACTAACCACTTGAGCTATGGCGCAGCATCTCTTCCCAAGTTAAAGGGTTAAATGACTGCCTCTGTACGTAATTCATTTCGTGTTGTTGGTAACATTGCGACGCTTTCAGCAAATAGAACATACTGCTGCGTGTTTCCTAGGCAACGCGACAAGTAATCGTGTGGGTCCCTTTCTTGGACAATCACTCTTTACACTCACGAATACAAGCACTTAGACTTATAACGCCCTTTAAACGTTTCCTCTTCAACTGTTATAACTCTCATGCAGCGCTGTTCTCGGTGGAGCGTCTTGGCTCTTCGTTCTTGGAAGCTGATCCGACTCCTGCTCTGAACTGTTCTTCGCTTATAGCCTACGCTCGGACCGGATAGAGGCCACCTTCTCGAAAGGTTCAGTTACGCAGTTAGTTGGAATATCCACTGCCGCGGAAATACAACAATTCTGCATCTGTTGGGTAGGCAGATTCCTAGGTAGCATGCGTTCTCATTGCCCGTTGCGTAGCGATGGATGTCCTATAGTCCGGCTTTCAGGCAGCACGTCACATTACAGTATATAGTATCGAATGGCATAATGACTGAACAAGGAGAAATTGGGAAGGAAGTGGGATGAAGTGGTGGTGGCCTAACAGAGGTATTATCGCGGTATTTGCCCGGAAGTGCCGAAGAAAAGCCGGGCCTGGGTTCGAACGGCGCACCACCAGGAAAAAAGTCTTACAAGGTCACCGTTAAGCTCACCTGCAAATGTCTCCCTGAACATGGAAATCCTGTTGGTTTATTATTACTATTATCATCAACGCCTGTTACGTAGGAAAAGAAACAAATATTTCCAGGCATGAAATGAGTGCGTTTCATTTCACTCTGCAAACCTATTTCCTTGTTATGCAAGGGCAGCAGAATTTTGAGTTTCTAATTTCTGAATTGCATAACTTGAATTTGGGAGCTGTGGCAGCAAGGGGCTTCATTCTGAGATTTCTGAACCGGAAAGGATGCATGAGAAGTAACTTGGAGTTTGGGACCTATCCCAAAATTTCCAAATCAGGAAGACCTGTATCAAAGCCGATTAAAACTTGAAGACGGTATGAGAGGGGGGTGGGGGAATAGGATGAACCCAATCAAAATTATCGAAAGGGTTCGTACAGTTACCACTGTCTGCGTTAGTAGCAGGTTCTTACAACCGCCGAAGGGAGCTCATTCCTCCAAACCGGTACAACCGTCTGTGTGTGTTGTGTTTGGCAGTGGGAAGTTCAAACACTGCAAGTTTCAGAAAATCATCCATCTAATTACAGTAATTGAAGCATGATACCATCAGAGTTACTAGAGAAGCGCTATGAATAATCGACGTAAACCGCGTTTCTTGGAACTCGTACTCAGTGCGGGCTCATGCAGTTGGCGTTTCTGCGCCTCACGTGTATTGCAGTAATTGCCAGAGATACGTGCGGTTTAAGCCATCAGACACTCACATATGCGAACAAAGTTCTTTTTCCTTTATCACAATGGAATCGCATTTACCAACGCAATGCACGGCACAGTCAGTAATTAACGGGTCTAATTGCTAGGGATGCCTAACAGTATGCAACACGCTAAGAAAATTAGAAGCTAAGTGCTTTTTATTAGTATTGAAAGGGTTATGCGTGGTCTGTTACATACACAGGATAAACAGAAATTGCAAGAAAACACTCATTCCAAATGCTTATGAACCGATCGCGAGACGTAAATATGGGAAGATATTCTGTTTGCCCAGTAAGATTCGCGTAATAAACGGAGAATTACTTCCCTAAAGGCGTGCCGACTGGTCTTCGTTATGGAGACGTAGCGTTTCCTGTGAGGTACGAACTGAACTTTTATGTAATACTCGGTGCATAGCTTCAGCACATTAGCCCCGACATGAACTGGCTCTCACACACGTTACATCGAATCATCAAAAGGCGCAGCAGTTTATAAATCGATTGTCGATATGATCACCGGACAGAAGAATGTCCGAACTTTGAGCGTTGTCCGGTCCAGCGGTTTCCATACTTCGCCAGATATAGGGGCACCCTGACGTCATGTCGCTGGGAACATTAGTAGTGGGGGATCGACCAGTGAATTAAAAAACTATAATTATGATAAAAACAATGACTGGGGGGCACGCGGAGTTAGCTGAGGCACTATACTACAAGCCGGAAGGTCGCGGGTTCAAGTCCCGACGAGGTCATTTGATTTTTTTTTCAATTTACCTATTCCTTCCAGCCGCACTATGGCCCCGGGTTCGACTCAGCCTCTAACAGAAAAGAGTATCAGGAATATTCTTGGGGGTAAAGGGCGTCCGGCGCGTAAGGCTGACAACCTTACCGCCATCTGTGAGCCGATTGTCTAGAAAATGTGGGAGCCTCAACGTCTCACAACCCCATGGGCCTTCGCGGCCTGTTACAGGGATAGTTTTACTTTTTTGTTTTACAATAATGACTAGGCTAAGGGCTGGATAGCAAGGAGTTGGGGTTCGATTCCCAGTAGAGGCAAAGAGATTTCTATCCTCTCGATAGCAACCAGCCTCCTATGCAATGGGGACCGGAGGCTCTTTCCCAGGGGGTTAAAGTGGCCGGGGCGTGAAAGTAACCAGTCACCTCCATATAGTGCCCAGGTCATGAATGTTGAGAATACACCTCCACTCCCCTATACGTCTTCATGGCGTGGTGCTTAATGAGGCACAGGGTTAAAACGTTTTTACTGTAAAATTATACAGAATTGAGTGTGAGTCAATCTCAGATAATGGTGAGCAAATCGCAGACGCGAAACGTGTCAAGGCTGAGGGCAGGCAACCCGAGTGTCTTTGTTTCTTTCTGATGTCACCGTAAGCTGTGACGGTACTGACGTCATTGACAGATGAAGGGATAAGCAAGTGTGAATTATTAACTGAAACAGGGAAAAGCCTCGTGCCGCAGCTTTTTGCTTCAATTTGATTTATACGGTACAAGCTCCCACCCTCCCGCTCCTCGAGCCGCTGAACTTGATGGATTGGCCTCGCACTTTCGGTGTCAGCGGTGGGTAGACAATCTCAAGTTTCTAACGAGTTCACTTTTTTATTTACTTAGTGCTTGAAGATTTCTGCTTTCTGGGACGTGATGCGGTATGATCTGGTATAGTTTCCTTGCGGGTCGTATCACGACGCTGACAGTAGCTACACAACTAAAGTGTCCAAAAGACCTGAAACCACGTGGCGCTGGCCCACTCGACGTGTTAGCGCGGACATTTGGCTAGAAGGAACGACAAAAGCCACGCAAAATCTGTCAGATACGAGACGTTCCTGCCGGTATTCGAACCCCAAAACCGAGTCGCAAGCGTGTGTTGCGCCAACTCATTAGCTGCCGAGGCTACTTCGAAAATGCAAGAAATATGCACCTCCGAAACGTCCCGGTTACACGGCGGGAAAAATAAGTAGACTTGGGCTTATATTTACGCGTATTTATCCATTTATGGATCAGTTTGGCCCAATTATTTATGGTTCACACATTTATGCATTTGTATTACGTTTAACGAGGTAAACAGCTCGAATTATAGGATGATTATAAATAATGATCTGGATAAGGATGTGGAAGGAAACGAACGTGATGTGATTTGAGGTACTATTCCAGTGTACGTCTGGAAGTGTTGAGAGACGCCATGAAACACCTAACTCAGGAGAGCCGAATACGAAAATATACTGCCCATCACACGTGGCATTTGATGTTTAGATGGAGGTGAGAGCTTAGCTTCGCGCTCCAGCCGCATTTACCCCTCTACAGAAAGACCTAGATTCTCAGAGTTATTCTTAAATTTGTGAAACCCTTAACAGGAATGGAAACGAGGGCCCTCTCTCCACTGCCCCTTCTATCATCCTATGCTTTGCCTGAAATGTCCCTCGAGAGTTATGTCACACCTTGATTGGGCTAACTTGCGGAAGTAGATCGGTGTGCACTCAACGAGATCACCAGCACGGCAGTTCTGGTTGCAACCCTTTGCTGAAATTCCCGTGTGGAGGCGGGTTAGAATACCTCCACCGTTGCCCTGCGAGTCGTAGAAGGTGACGAAAAGGGTACCCAGTGCCTGGGGGTATAAGTGGACCACCCTATCATTGGTGAGACATAAATACAGACACCCGGTCCTCCAGCTGGGGGGTTCGGCGGTAAGCTGACGGCTTTGCTCTTCGAAAAAAAATCAAGAGAAGTGAAAACTGGATAAAATCATGCAGAATCTATTAAGGAAGACTAACTAACTAACTAACTAACTAACTAACTAACTTAATGGAGCCGAGCCCTTCCTGCGGAGCCGCCAATTCTGCAGCTACTCAAAAACTTCCCGGCATTTTAAGGAACCCGGAGGTTCACCACCGTGTTCACGAGAGCCCTCCATTGGTCAACAGTCTCAGCCATATTAATCCAGTCCATACCATCCCATCCTATCTTGATCCACACACCTACATCTTGGTCTTCTTAGTGGTCTCTTTCCTTCTTGCTTTGTCACCAATATCTTACATGCATTCCTCTTCTCCCCCATTCGTGCTTAATGCCCGGCCCATCTCACCCTCCTTGACTTGATCATGCTAATTATACTTGGAGCAGAGTACAAGTTATGAAGCACCTCATTATGCAGGAAGCCTACGCCTAAAAATTGTGCTGCTTTGCAATGATGATTTCTTTCTCTCCTCTCGTTCCCACTTTCGGGCATAGGGCTGATTTCGCAGTTTCATGATCACTTTGTAGACGGTGGGACTCCTTGGACGGGTGATCAGCTCGTCGCAAGGCCTCTACCTACACACAGGACAACATAAACACAGAATAAACGCATACACACACCAAACATCCATGCCTTGTGTGGGATTCGAACCCACGATCCCGACTTTCGAGCGAACGAAAACCGTACATGCCTTAGACCGTTCGGCTACCGTGACCGGCGCCAGGCGCCAATGATGATGGCATGCTGACTTTCCATATCAGATATATCTACCTACATCACTATCTGATGATAATGAACACTGAAACACGTTTCCGGTGCAGAACTCCTTAAAGTGTTTCATTTATATGACGAAAAACTACTTTATCAACATTTCTTTCAGAGACCAAGTTCACGGAAATACAGAGCACGAAACACGTGAAACACGATGCCATTAGCCAGACCAAGGACGTTACAAATGGACGTTTTAAAGTGGAATGTTGCCAAGTCACTACGCACGGACGCACGCAGGCATAAAAAAGGCTCGTTACAGAATGCGAAAAATGCATTTATGGTGTATGATCTTACATAGTGTTCTTCGGTAGAATTTCACCGACGTTTCGGAGGAACGTACTGCCTCCAACTTAAGTGTCTAACAGCAAGCAAACTATATATGAAGCAAGCGGCGAGTAGTGCCTGAATGGGAGTAATACGTTTCTCCGAAACGTCGGCCAACTACCGGTATACACAGCATCACATCCCAGAGGATGGCGGTAGTCTTGGTTCCGAGACGTCAAACCCGTCAAGGTTACGCGTAAAGTCAGACAAACTTGCCGCTTGACGGGATAATTTGGAGGCAAGTGGGGGTGGGGTGCTCCTTCCAATCAATTGCCAGGTAATGTTGCCACTGACCCACATTCGGTCCGGCCAGTCAATATCACTGCTCGCGGCGGGTGTGCTAGTGACGTCCACCGTACATTTTTTCTTCAACTAAAAACATAATGTTGTCCCTGTGCCTGAGTAATTAAGCGCCATGCCATTAAGACGTATGGGGGAGTGGAGTATAACTCCACAATTCTTAACCACGGCACTTGATGAAGTTGAGGCGCAAGCTTCAGGCTTCGGCCGCTTTACCACCCGGGGAAGAGCCCCCAGCGCCCACTGGATAAGAGGTTGGGTGTGCTCCAGAGCCGGTCTGGACGTTACGGAGAAATTAACAGCTTTATCTTTGCCGGGAATTGAACCAGAATCCTCAGTCGTTCGCCCCATAGCGTAGTCAATATGTCGACTCTGCTAAACGCTCACAGAGAGGAAGAAAAACGATAAAAGGGGCATGAAAAAATTTCACAAATGAAATGAAATATGGTAGGAAATGAAACATTCGAAATCACTGTCACTAAAGTAGAAACGTGTCCATGTTGCGTCTCAGTCACGGCTCTGTCGTAGAGAACGTGCTTTTGAGATCAAGCTCCTTGGAGCGAGTCCATCTTGCGAAGCAAAAAGTCGCCCAGATACTCAACAAATTACTAGTATTTTACGAGAAGTTCCTCAAAGCCCACTGGTTACTATATGTACGACATACTTTAGGATACCAAAACTCTGCATTCTGCCCACAGAGTGTGTCTGTGTGTTCCGTGTGGTTCTCACAATAAACAGCGACTGTTTCCCTAAACAGCATTACCGGTTGGGGTTTGTAGCGGAGACGTAATGTTTCCTGTGAGATACGGACTGAACATACTAAAACTCTGCATTCTGCCCACAGAATGTATCTGTGTGTTGCGTATGGTTCTCACAGTAAACAGCGACTGTTTCCCTGTACAGCATTAACCGGTTGGGCTTTGTAGCGGAGACGTAATGTGTTTCCTATGAGGTACGGCCTGAATTCTTATACAATGTTCGTATTTAGAATAAAATTCAGTATTTAAATGGTTAATTACCGTACTATTTTGCTTTAATAACCGTGTTCACAACAGTCGGCCATTGAGCCCCATTCGGAGCCACGTGAGTGAAGTCCACGCACCCTCGTCCCATTTTAATATTTTCCTTCCGTCTACGCCTAGATCTTCCTAGTGACTCTTTCCTTCAAATATCTCCAGCAAGACGCATTTATTTCCCGTGCGTACTACATGTTCTACCCATCTCGCACTCTTATTTTTTTTTCATTTTAGGAATAATTTACGATATGTAACAAATTACGGTGGTCTTCACTGTGTGATTTTCTGCAAACTCATGTTACTTCATTTCTCTTATACGTGTACGAGCATATTCTCCAAAACACCCTGCACGCAAACACCCTCTCTAGAACAAAGTAATTTGCAGTCCAGTGTGACATACAAGTTTAAAACACTTCAGTCTTTATTCACCTTACATGTTTCGATTCAAAAGACTCATCCTCAGAGGCGCATCACTATGATCAGGAAACACTGTCACATAAGATGTTTTAACAGTATGCACTTAAGCTATGAATAATGCTCACTATATAAATTTTTGTTATTATCACGGTTAGTTTTTATGTTTGCCTTAAGCATTCACAGTGACGCTTCTTGAAGTGTAGATTAAGCGTATTTGCTGGGTATTCTGGTTGGGATTTTCCACTGCACGCGATATGATGTTCACTTTTCCATACAGTAGCCTCCCAATGTATTTAAAATTGTATTAAAATTTTCTTTTATATGTAAAAAATTAGTTATTATGTTAAAATATCTTGAGCCGACATTGGGTCATGTTGTTTTCCCCCCTGATGGTGGGAGATATCGTTTATTTCTCTTGGTTTTATGTTCTTATTATTAGTCGTGTAGTTTACGTGCGTGCTGTGTCGTTTGTACAAACGATCCAGTGTTGGCTCACGATATTTTAACATAATAACTAATTTTTTACATACAAAAGAAAATTGTAATACAATTTTAAATACATTGGGAGGCTACTGTATGGAAAAGTGAACATCATATCGCGTGCAGTGGAAAATCCCAACCAGAATACCCAGCAAATACGCTTAATCTACACTTCAAGAAGCGTCACTGTGAATGCTTAAGGCAAACATAAAAACTAACCGTGATAATAACAAAAATTTATATAGTGAGCATTATTCATAGCTTAAGTGCATACTGTTAAAACATCTTATGTGACAGTGTTTCCTGATCATAGTGATGCGCCTCTGAGGATGAGTCTTTTGAATCGAAACATGTAAGGTGAATGAAGACTGAAGCGTTGTAAACTTGTATGTCACACTGGACTGCAAATTATCCACTTTGTAATTAATAGTGTGACGGACCAGAATGAGACAAATCAAACCCTCTCTAGAAGTTCACTTGATGCGAAAGACCAATATTCACAGCAACATTTACGGGTCTAAATGGCAGGCAAGAAGAGAAGGGCTCCTAAATCGAACGGTGTCAAGCATCCCCTGAAATTACCTATTCACCGCTCTCAAGTTCTTCTTGAATCCAGTTTCAATGCGTGTTGAAATAAGAATGAAACTTGTGCAACACCCGATGAGATCTGAACGGGAAATCTCATCATTTGCAATATAAGCTTTCGTACTCTTATCATGACGCCTGAAAGCCGGAATAGTTCATTGCTAGGCAACGGCTCGGTAAACAGGTTCCCGCAGAAATTAACGCGCACGCAACAATAGAAGAGCCCGTTTCTAAGCAACGGATCGGTAAACACAAAACAGGGGTGTTGCTGAAACGGTGTTCTCTATTCGGTCAGTGCAGAGTGGTTATAAAGAAGAGTTCAGATGAATTCCGGAGGTCCTAGTGAGCAGTTAATTGAGAGTTGGCCTCTGCAAGGGAGGTTGAGAATATGGCGCTATGTGTTCAGGTGTGGAGTGTTAACCAGCGGGCAACGGGGTGACCACGGAAGCTGCAGAATCTCCATTGTGTTAAATATGTTGCCAGGAAACGGCTAGTGGAGAATGTAATAGACTGAGGACACTAGTCTGTGTATCAGTTACCTGTGAAGTGTTGTTCCGAGTGGTGTATACAAGTGCAATAGATCCAAATATCCCATCCAAACCCCTTCTACAGTCACACACACCCTAAGTCGTGACAGTACTATTAACTATTCTCCTTCCTTCAGGATTCTTTTTCGGTCCTATATTCAGGCCAACGTTTAACACCATCTCCCAGGAATAACACGCACAAATAATCCCCATAAGGTTTCCTACACATGGTATGGCGTACACTGGTTCGTGGGATAGATGGACTTGAGATAGTGTCTGTGTTAGACTGCACACAGAATTCTGTACTTACACTGTGAAGTGGTAGACGAAACACAGCCATCCTCCGGGATGTTCCAGAAACACATACACCCGCTCCTGGAAGGTCTTGCCCTTCTTGTGATGAAACACATACTTGGCTTTAAACGCTTGATCAATCGGTAAATAAATAGGGTAATATGGGTCCGGAACACCAGGGGGTCCTCTCCCCACATGACCCGACCCCCTCTTGCCTCCTGACCCAGATACAGTTTCAACCCCGTCAACAATATCGTCATCATCATCATCATCATCGTCGTCCATTTCGTCGTCAATGTCTTCATCTTCAAGGTCATCACTTTTAGTCCTATAACGCGCCGATGCGTCGTAACGGCGACGTCGTTTCTTGATTGGCGTCGGGACGCGTTTATGGTGCGCCTCACCAAAGCGAGGGCCTCTAGGATTTCTAAAGCGACGGAGCTGCTCACCAAAGAAAGTGAACCTACTTGTAACCTCGGTGCTGTCCACAACTTCATCCACACTTGACGACGTCTTAAGTCGGCGTCGTTCTTCCAAATCTTGGTCCTCGAAGACGCCATCATCATCAGATGAAGTGAAGGTCTGCTGCTGGTGATTGTTACGGTGGTGATCGGTATAGCTGGGACAGGTGGAGACTATTGGAGATTTGAGGACGCTGAGTACGATGTCGTCGCCCGTTCCCTGCCTGTTTGTAGCGACGCCGCCTAGCTTTTCCCTGGAGGATGACGCTCTGATGATCACTTCTCTTGACTGGCGATACAGCTGTTCCTGTTCAGACCTGTTCATCGCTGTTGCCATAACGGCGCAAAACATTTGAAGGGGAGAGAGTCGCAATGATGGAGATCCGCCTTTCTGATTGGCTATTCAGCGGGAAGCAACATTAACGCACCAATCGCAGCGCTGCTTTAATGTTCTCTTTGCCATAACGCCGAATTCTCATTCGATTTATCGCTCTTTCGACTCCATTACACGTTCATGTTGAAAGCAACTGCACTCGGGCCATCAAGCCATACCCTGAGGCCCTGACGAGTCGCCAGCTTAACTTCTTACCGGGTACTGCTTCCTGTATATCGGCTGGAAGTTGTGAAAGTCACACCTGCACACTCTTAGTCCTCCTCCGCCATTTTCTGTATTGAACGTGAGTTTCGTAACACTGAAGCTAGGCCCTCTGTGCCACTGGCCGGCACGGTGAAGCGCAAAAACATATCCAGTAGCTGTTGTGATTCAAGGCAGGTTTAAAGCATTTCAGGAGAAGTCACTCAAAAAACTGTTCTCACTATGGGCTGAAATACTTTATGAAACGATTTTACACCGCCACTTTTGTTAAACGAGAAGATAAAAATTAACGACAAGAAACTTGATTAATTTATTATACACAAAATAGTTGTTTTAAAAAACAAAAGGCGTCTGTGTGTGTCTTGTTATCGTCAAGCTAAGCATAAGGCCGGAAAACTTGAAGGCAGTTTGGTAGAAGGAAAAGTTGTAAAACAACTGGTCATTTATACGTGACAGGACTATTACGAGAAGATAAACATGAGTTGAATTCGAAATGGTTTTCAAACAGGATTTTTACGAGGTGAGCATTTCCTCTGAATCTACAAAGACTGACAGGGTTACCACGATGACTGTTCTATTATGTTATTGCTGACTCAACTCCCCTGCGATTGAGCAAAACGAGAATGGAGATTTCTTTGTGTTATAGGTATCCAGAAACAACAATCAACGGGGCACATAAAATGTTCCTACTGTGACATCACAGACATAAGAGCGGCTAGATTATTGCGTTGAAATGTACACAGCCCAGCGATTGTTCGCAGCGACAGAAAACAGGGTCTGGACGATTGCCAACTGCAGAAAAACGGAAATAGAGAGAAAAAGAACATAGTAGAAACAGAAGTAACACAGGTCACCAAAATGCGATAAGAAAATGTTTCGAACGTCAACTATGCATTCTAAACTGAACGCCAATCAGACGCATCATCTTAATAATAAAGCACTTGATATATTCGAAGATAAAATTAGAATCAAACAGTAGCACTATTATATTTTTTTGCACAGCAGAATCGCGTATATATATTTTCTTTTATTTTCCCAGTGTTACGATAGTTCGTTGTCATCCAAAAACACACAAACACGCTGATGATTTAACTTCTGTTTGTAGCACCACCCAGATCACGACGTCACGGACGGTGAATGCAGTAATTTCCCTTGTATCACAGCCACAAAAACCCGTGTACACAGTCGCGGTATTCGAGCCCACCATCGTATACGGACAGAAACACTTTGGGGCCCTTTCTGTTCTGCTTAACAGAAATGGGGTTGGGTAAGAGAAAGAATAACACGACACTTCCCGTCTGCCTTTGTTAAGTTCCTGGTATCCTTACGGCGGCATTAACAATAACTTCATTAGCCCTCCTGGTCCAGTAATCGTACACTAGGGAGGGGGGAAGCCCTCCAGAACTCTCACGCGTGCGACACCCCCCTCTCCTCGCAACCAACTGTGGCGTTCAGCTCCGAGCGACTCTGCCTGTCCCAACACGCTGCGCACTGGACTGCTTGCACGCGCTCCGCCGTCACTCTGCCCCCACCTCGACCCAGCCGGGGCCCCGCGGACCGTGTGCTAAACAGAACCCAGGTCCTTCATCGACCGGTGATAACTATGATCGTATCTCTGGGACAACCTGCCCTGCATCAAATTTGGAATTTATGCCTTTAAAACGACAGCGATTACTCAACACATCAACTTTAACAGCGAGGAAAAATTTAGCATTTTGCCCACACAATAAACAGCGACTGTTTCCCCCCAGCCGCCAGGTAACGCTCGCAACAATATAAGAACGGTGATTTCTATGTGATTCGTGTCGAGATGTTACAAGCTAGGGAGCTGAGTACTGCACGGGAGGCTGCGAAGACAGAACCTGTGCGCGTGAAGCTGAAGAATCTCCACTGTTAAAGCCGTTGCCAAAGAACGGTTGGTGAAGACACAGCAGGCTGGAAAAGGCTTAGCGGGGGCTGTGGTGATTTGTAAAGTGTGTAGATCAACGGTAGCGATGTAATTGCTTGTAGTTCTGAGTCTTGTGTGTATGTAAGTGGTCAATAAATCCACTCACCGATCCATACCCCGTCTATAGTCACACATACTACACGTGAAACTATTAAATATTATTCAGACTTATTTTGAGCTCTAGCATGAACTTGTGTTACAAAACCCATTATAAGGCGTCGGCTTGTAATGCCCCCCCNCCCCCCCCCCCGAGTTTATTCTGCCCCTTTGACGCCATCGTAAATTACTGGACTTCCCCTCGAACACCAGGGCTGATGAGCCCTGCGCTCATGCATAACATCCGTGCGCGAATGTAACGCCCCAAGCTGACATCCTGGTATGCCCCTCCGGGCCCCATTATCTCTCTCTTCAACTTTTAAATGGTTAATAATCCCAAAAATATCATTCCCCCCCCCCCCCCACTTGTTCCTTTGCACGTTCCACTTCTAGCTCACTTTCCGTATTAAAAAACAAGGAACCTAAGCTTATGCGATCTCCATTATTTCTGTGTATCTCCCTTATCAGTTTGAATGCCTGAAAGAATCTTCATGAATCTTGGTACTTCTCAGCCCATCTCAACGGGACATTTCATAAATCCCTCCCATCATTGTGTCTACATGTGTAGACAAAGTCCCGGTAAACACGCTTCCGCGGCAACGAACACACGCAACAATAGAAGAATTATTGGATGCGTGTCTGTTGGTCTGTCTGCGTATCCCCCATAGCCTTGCTAGGTAACAACCACGTGAATACGTTCCCTCGGCAACAAGCAATTTTTTCAGGCGTTGTTCTCTATGCGGTTCTTGTAGCATTAAAAGAAAACACCTTTCCCGTGTGGAGGCAGGTTCGATACCTCCACCGTATCCCTGCGATTGGTAGCAGGTGACGAAGACGGAACCCAGTGCCTGGGGGTATAACTGGGCCACCCTGTTCTTGGAGGATATAAATACGGGGACCTGGCCCTCCAGGTTGGGGGAGTCTCGAGTCTGAGACAGTAAAATGTGGTCATGAGTCCCACTGGACTCGGACCTGAGAATGACTGCGCTGGCGAGCACCAGCAGCAATTGTAACTGACAAACCCATTTTCTTGTCAGAGAGGTCGACCCACATCAACTAACCCGTAACTGTATGACTAATAAAATCTAGTCTTGGGCCCTAGATGGGGCTTGACACCAAGATAAAGTGACCGATTGACCGTCGGTCGTAACATAACTTTTAACTTTTCAGTTGATCCCGGCACGCCTGGTCTTTAAATTTCAGAACTGAGCCTCGCCTCATTGCAGTCGACAGAAGTCACGATAGGTCACAGCTCGACTGCCCGTGTGCCGCCATCTGCAGATGGCGTGTCTGCATGCGGGCAGACATCATACCAGCCTGACTGTCCCACTTCATATCCTGCTCGCCGCTGCTGATATGAATCGAGCAAACAAACAACGAACTTCGCTTTTCACGTGAGGGGATGAAAACAGACTAACGGTAGGATTTGAGGTTCTCACAGCGGTTGTCGGATATATCGGATTCATCTGGCTCAGGATGAGGTCCAGTGGCGGGATCCATAAAAGGTGGTGAATTTTTGTATTAACCGCGTGGATTCTTCCCTGCAGATGGTACAACCCCGGATGGGGGGGGGGGAACCCAACTTCCTGACTGTGTAACCAGTGCCGGGTTAGAGATAAAGCCCTAAACTTAAAGTCAGAGGATGTGATAATGTGCTGCGTGATCACGACTATCGAATATCTTGGGATGCGGCGACAGACGAGTGTGTAACAATGGTAGAATTGCGATTAGAAAGGCAAAACAGAAGAATCCCCGAGAAGAACCTTGTTCCAATTCCATTTCGTTCATTAAGAATAGGGTGAATTTAACGGTGTTTCGCGATGAGAAGTCTGAGAACAGCCCTCCTCAACACTCGCCTGAATAACTGTGAAGAAATCTCGTCAGTAACCTCATTTGACGCCGACCGAGACACGGCTACGATGAACAGGAAAACGTCCACTGCGCTGACAGTGTCACTGTCTTGGTAATTGTTTTTAAATATGGTGACGTCAAACACAAAAAACGAACTCCGTGGCCCGTAGTCCGCAAACGAACTATACCGACCGAGCGACCTCCGCTTGTCTGCGAAGTCTGCGAAGTTGGTGCCAACTTTAGCGGATAGAGGGTGTCGCGTGATCGGCGTAACGGATCCCCACGGTCGTTAATTTCGGTTTTCTAGACCGGAGCCGCTATGTCCTTCAAATAGCTCCTCAATTATCCTAACGAGGCCACTACTTCTCAGAAAATCTGGTAGCGCCGGGAACATCTGGATCTGTACCCAGGAACTCTGACCACTACACCACAGAGGCTAATGGTGAGTGGTCAGATTTAAAACCGGCCCGTTTTAAACCCGGGGGAAGAGATCCCGGTACCCATTGAATAGGAGGCTGGTTGGGCCCCAGAGCCGGTCTGGACGTCGTAGATAGTAGAAAAAATTTGCCTCTACCGGGACTCGAACTCGTCCAGCCCCTGAGGGACCTAGTGTAATTTCAATCAACTTCATAAAGGCAGAGGTAAAGCTATCCCTGTAACAGGCCGTGGAGGCCAACAGGGCTGTGAGACGTCGAGGATCCAAAATTCTCTACACACTCAGCTCACAGATGAAGGTAAGGTTGTCAGCCTTACGCGCCGACTGCCCTTCAGCCCCAGGAAGATTCCTGGTACTCATTTCTGTTAGAGGCTGAGTCGAATCCAGGGCCATAGTGCGGCTGGGAGGATTAGGTTTACCGAAGAAAATAATGATCTCGTAAAGACTCAAACCCGCGACCTTCCCGGCTTATAGCATACTGCCTCAACCAACTACGCTACCGCGTGCTCCCCCTTCCCCCATCAATTTCATAATAAAGATAAAGAACTGAATAAGTACCGTGGCTAACCAGACTGGTGGTTCGATTCCCGGCAGGGGCAAGATATTTTTCTTTTCTCTACAGCGACCAGACCGGCTATGGGGCCCACCCAGCCTTCTGTCCAGTGGGTACCGTTGCCTCTATCTCCTGAGGGTAGAGCCCTCGGTGGTCTGAAGTTGGACAGCCCTGCTGTTGACTACAAGGGGCACCCTTCAAGAGTTCTTAGAAACAATTCATAATTCTGCGGTCCCATTATGAAGACTTGCACACAATGTTACGCGGGCGATTAGAGTGAAAGCTGGAAACTGTAATCGTGAAAATATTTCCAAGGAGATTAAAATTCATGGAAATATATGTTAAGTAGTCCGCATGCCAATTCCGGGAATTTCGTTATACGTTCCTCGAAAGCGTTGACATTTTCTGAGGCCGAAGCGGCAGCGGCAAGACAAGCGCGAACCACTTCTTTCTAAGTTGGTTATTTAACGATGCTGTCAGCTCCGTGACTAAATAGAGTCAGTGATCAGATCATTAGTGAATGCTTGGAAACTGGTGCTGTTAAGCTGTCGCCTTGTGACACGAGGAGCCACACACTTTCATTTCTGTGTTACAGTAACTCCTAGGACTGGGATGGGTTTCTGTATACTAACTGTTTCATTTCGAGTCGGGATAGCTCAGTCGGTAAAGTGACTGACAACAGACCGGATGATCAAGGAGTCGGAGTTCGAGTTCTGGTTGCGGCAAGAATTTTCACTCCTCCGCGTCGTCCAGACCGGCTCTGCGGTTCATCCCTTCTCCCATCCAATGGGTACCGGGAGATCTTTCCTTATGGGTAAAGAGGTCGGGGCATGAAGCTGAACACACACCTCCAGCTAGTGCCGAGGTCAAGGAAATGTGGATCCGTACATCCACTCCCCCATACGCCTTAATGGTGTAGGGCTTAATTAGTTAAGCAGAAGGACAACTTTACCTCTAAGTGTTTAATTTCGTTCAAGCATGGTAACTTAACGGAAATTCTGTCTGGAGAGCTTTGCGTCAATTCCGTGGATCCGACAAATTAAATTAAACTGAAGGTTCATTAGACAGTTACAAAGAGCGGGTAATATAGATGTCAGGAGCCTATTTGTAACATTCAAACTCGAAAATATGTTTCCGGGGGAAACGAACATGCATGGCTCCTGCTCTCTGGCAGTTTCGAACAAAATCCGCAGTGGATTTGGTTGGGGCCCACTGTGGGGCATATATGGTAGCCAGGGGGCCTTAGTTACAGTGCGTCACCTTCCCTCCCTCCACCCACAATAAGCTGTAACCACTATCCTTACTTGTCACATTTCACACGTCTGCCAATGCGCAAACAAGAGGGCTGTCTGTAAACACGGCCTGCACGAAGAGAATTTTCTCCTTGGTTGTAATGAATAATCGTTACGGGGACAGCCAGGCGTTTCGGAGAAGCATAACGCCTTAGTCTTCAGGATTTTGTTCAGACTGCAGCCTGATTTTCCTATTTTTTTTACTTGGTTTACTCGTCGACTTTAAAGATGCAGGTGATGTTTCTCCGAAATGTCGGGCTCTCTCCGAAAAACACGGTGCTACAACCCACAATACCGAACTCTCTGTAGTCATCGCAGTGGGGACCTTAACCCTTACGGCCTTTGTGTTTTATAAAACTTGCAAGGATTTTATTCAGATACACCGAAACATCAATTAGTACCACTTGAAGAAATGGCTCAAAGGCGAAAAACAGTTAAACGGGAGATTCTCGTTTCGAATCTCGACCATGATATCGGTTAGCCTGATTACGCTTTTCATTATTTTCCTCAGTATCTCCAAGTAAATTATGGGATAATGGGATAGGGCCTCGACCTGGTCGAACCAGCTTTATCAAAATCCTTTGCAATTCATCATTCACCCTACTATTCTTCGCTATGCAGTCTCACTACTGAAAGCGTCACAAAAGAATCAGCGAGCTATACATTCTGCATTCNGGGGGGGGGGGGACCGCAACAGGAAATGACAAGACAACGGATATAGTCGGGGAAATCCCCGAAGAAAGTTAGGATCACGTCCCATCTGCAGGATGCCCCGGCCTCCTTTCTGCTCGCTCCGAGCACAGGAACGTAACCGGTCGGCTGACAACAAAAGGAAATGCACTCACGCGCATCACGTCGCTCTACAGCCGGGGCACAAACACACGAACTCCGCGGAAGAGAGTACAAAAGTCGGTTCACAGTCAAGAAAACTTCATATCCTCGTCCGGGGCATTGTCCCGTGCGGTCTGATGGGAAGTTTGCCGATTTTTCGGTGGAACCTATTGTCTCCATCTTCAGGGTATAACAGTAAGCATATTTCAAGCTATAAAACGTCTATATTTGCTTCCTTGTTCGCTATCCTAACTACGGCTACGTGTCGACCATTAGATACAGAAAGTACCTCCTTCCGAAACGTCGGTAAACTTCAACCAGGATACAGGGAATCATATTCCCAAGGACCTTTGCTGTGTTCACACTCGCTATGGGAAGCCATCTTTATAAAATCAAATTCAGTTGCCAGTTTGACAACGCATTTCACTTTGAGGCAGCTCAGTAAGTACACTGACAAGGCTACGGACCGATTCCTGGAAGGAAAGAGCGATACTGCTCCTCTCCACAATTTCGGGGGCCCACTCATCTTCCGTGAGGTTGTCCCCAGGGAAGTGAATCTGACCATTCATTTCTATCTACTGCTGCTGTAAAAGAATGCCCCTACTCCCCTGGCAGTTTTTATGGTTGATGCTCCTGTGTCCAGCATCGGCTTAGAAAGGATCACACAAGCCTCAAGCACTGAGACCTCTACTGAGTCCACTGTTAGCTTCTGATCCTATCAGGACCTTTCAATGAGACTTTTCCTCAATGCTTGAGCCAGATCTTTTTGGCGTGCAGCTTAATTAACCTCTTACGGTCAAGTGGTTACTATATGTACCACTTAACATACCAAAACTCTGCATTCTGCCCACAGAGTGTGTCTGTGTGTTCCGTATGGTTCTCACAATAAACAGCGACTGTTTCCTTAAACAGCATTAACCGGTTAGGCTTTGTAGCGGAGACGTAATGTTTCCTGTGCAGGGGCGGAGGAAGATGTGGTGAAAGGCGAGGTTGAAGAAGAGAAGGAAAAGGTGAAGGAAGAGGAGGAAGTGTTGGAGGAAGGAGCGAAATGAGAGAAGAGA
Organism: Cryptotermes secundus; assembly: GCF_002891405.2. Taxonomy (NCBI): domain Eukaryota; kingdom Metazoa; phylum Arthropoda; class Insecta; order Blattodea; family Kalotermitidae; genus Cryptotermes; species Cryptotermes secundus. The sequence continues at coordinate 1,576,912 of NW_019718618.1, read as the reverse complement.
GAAGAAGTGGAGGAAGCAGAGGCGGAGGAAGATGTAGAGAAAGGAGAGGTGGAGGAAGCAGAAGAGAAGGAAGGGGTGGAGGAAGAGAAGGAAACGGTGAAGAAAGAAGTGGACGATTAGAAGGAGGAAGAGGAAGAGGAAGAGGAAGAGGAAGACACGAGGGTGGGCCCAGATGTCCAAATGTTTTGACACGGCGCTTTCTTGAGACAGTTTCCATGATATCGGACACGTCTTCCCTTAGCAAACGCCTGTGATCCTTTATGACGCTTGTGCAAAGCAATTGCATCACGGCTCTTTAACAGCCCATTTGCCAAGTATCTCTTTGTTCTGAGAAGGGTCAGACATACGAAACCATAAACACACCACGACCCCTTTCCCGCCGCTGTTGATTCCCTATTTTAATGCACATAATAACTTTTCGGCCGACAAAACGCATTTACGGCCTTGCCATAACCATCCACATCTGCAGGAGTGGGCAGGTTATCCTTTACATCTTCCAGACAACATAAATGTACTGGTAGGCTACAATACGAATTGAAACTAAAAATAACACAAAAACATATAAACACGCCCGTTTCGCAAGTTTACACAACTATTATACAGAGTGATCCAAAATTCAGGCAACATGTAGGAGCCGATTTCGACACTTAAACGCTACGTCATGATTCAGTTTCATGGCAGTAAACTTCTTAATCGTGGTCTCTGAGTCATGACGCCTTGTAGTCAACAGTCATTACAATTAAAATTTAAAAGGGCCATGGGACGACTTCGAACAAGATGGTTCAGCCAGGTATTGCACGTTATGAACAGACGAAGAGGCTGGCAAGAAATGGGAACAAGAGGGGAAGGGGATAATGCCATTATAATAACACTATTCTGAGAATTATGCGAAAACATAGAAAGAGGAAAAATTAACAGATTTTCAATTGTAAAGCAAATGTTGCGTAAGTAACCACCGTGCTCTGAAGCGGTAATTAGTTTACTGGTTTGTTAATCAGATACTTGTTTAGTTAGTGTGTGGTTCAGACTACAGACACTAGCTCCGACACGAATTTGTCGCCCTTTGCGATGAGAGAAAATGGCCGCCGCTAGCACCGTTTTCAAACACTGGTCTTCAAAATGTAAAGCTGTCTCTTTGCTTAATTACGCAAGATGCCATGATGACGTGTGGGGGAGTGGAGTTACATTTCCACGCGTTTGTGACTTCGGCATTAGATGGAGGTGAGCGGTCAGATTTTTGTCCTGGGCGCTTTAACTCCCGGAGAAAGAGCACCGATACCTATTACATATGAAGTATGGAGGCCCCACTTCTGTAGAGGAAACAAAAATATATTCCTCCTGCCCGGAATTTAAGCCCCAATTCCTAGGTAGTCAAACTCGCAGACCAGTCACTATACCAGCTGAGCTATCCTAGGCCTTTTGAAATGGAAACCATCCTATGACCTCATTCGGCTGTATATTTGAAGCGTATTCCGGCTGTTTCTATTGCCTCTGTCTTGCGGTTTACCTCTGACCTTTCCGAAGAAGGAAGAAATCCATTATCGTGTAATTTGGATAAGTGCAACGTTTGTATAGCGAGCTGTGTGACGGGACCCGCCATCGCGCGAGTGCATTCACGCGAGCAAAGGTACTTCAACACCGGGGAACCTCAGACTTCAAGGGCGGGAAACGTCACATATGCCTATCTCTCCTCTCCATAGCACAGTGTTTCGTACATGTACTGCCGGCTTTAGCATGAAAATGTTTCGAAATTTTCAAACACAGTTTACTTTTAGTGTTTCATATGATTCTCACATAGAGAGAAATTAATAGCAGGAACCTTCCTGGGGGTAAAGGGCGACCGGCCGCACCGTAAGGCAGACAACCTCACCGCCATCTGCGAGTGGATTGTCTAGAAAAAGCGGGAGCCTCGACGTCTCACAAACTTATGGGCCTCCACGGGCTGTCACAGGGATAGCTTGACCCATAAGGCTGACAACCTCACCGCCATCTGAAAGCCAACGGAATAGAAAATGTGAGAGCCTCGACGTCTCACAACCCTATGGGCCTCCACGGCCCATGGTTTTACCGTTTCATAAACTGTAGATGTTAAGTCTGTGTGGCTAAGTCGGTGCAGAAACCATACTACGAAATGGGTGTCCTAAAGTTCAGACTTCGATTCTAAGCGGGGGCAGGTACCATTACGACATATCCCTGGAGGGATTGAAAAGCATTACAATAACCTTCTTCAGGATAATGTGTCCCGGCCGGGATTCGAAACGTCCGCCACTCAACTGCAAGTCACACGCGTTGTCACGTGAGATGACCTCCTGTAAGTTGGGTTCTTCTAAAAGGTAAAGGTGAATTTGTTCTTGTCCTGAATTAATCACTGCACCATGAAAACGTGGAGGGAATGGAGGTATAACTCCACGCATTCTTAACCTCGGTACTGGATGGGAAAATGGCCACTGAGGCGGAGAAATTGTAGTAAACCTGACCTCATCCATACCCTTGCGTGTAAAGTTGTGTGAACGATTGAACTGGGACAGCTCGACGAGAGAATATTTTGAAAACACATTAATCAGTGTCCTGAACATTTTACAATAAGTACCACGCCGTGAGTACAACACAAGATGATCATGATGATGATAATGATTCATGCGATGACAACGTACAACTAGTTCCAACTCCATTAAGCACAACAAATAGCAAGAATTAAACAAGTTTGGGTTTTGCGGGAACAATCGATTCCATTTTATCGATTGTGTGTATCATGGCCACGGTCCAGCAACACACGTCAGGTCGACACACACACATACACTCAGCACTACAGGAGGCCTTACGCCGGAGGGGGAGTGTATTGCCTTAAATTATTCATTATTCAAACGAAGGGGGAGCCATTGAAAGCAGTTACATTCTGTTGGCTCAAGAGGAAGGGAAAGCCACGTCAGTTGTACCACATCCCGGAAAACTAATTTCTCTTCTTTCACATGCACACAATACTGCAACAAGGAGGAATGTCTCTTCAAGGTCAAACACTCAACATACTGTCACGATGGAAACAAAGAATCTGTTTTCTAGTCGATACCAGCAAGTGTACAGCCTTGCAGTGGCTCGAAAACTGAACACCAAACTGTAACTGGGAATACATGAATACATATATGAAATTCGTTAGAATTCTCGATGCGCGTTCTTTAACAAGTCTATCAGCAGCTGGAATACAGAATGTCCCAAGAGTAAAGGTCAATAATCTGGGATGGCAGAGTATCGGTCATTCTATGCAAAAGGTGTATATGTGCATGTGTCTTACATGTATCCTGAACGGTTTCCGGCATAAAGCTATTTCACTGTACAGTATATTCTACACTGTACAGACGAGCAGCACGTCATGTCGTCACACGAGTTGCACCGAGGTAGAGCTGTTTCACTGTGCAGTACACTGTACACTGTACAGACGCGCAGCACGCCATGTCCTCACACGAATTGCACCGAGATAGAGCTATTTCACTGTGCAGTACACTGTACACCGTACAGACGAGCAGCACGCCATGTCCTCACACGAGTTGCAAAGTGCGTTGATGTTGACGGCGGAATTTTCGAAAACGTATTATACTGGGTATTTCTTTTATTGCTAGTCGGGTGGGACTAAGTCCCTTGCCTTGCGGCCACTTCTGGCCTATTGTACCAGCCCCAGATGATAGGTGAGGGTGACTGTGGAGCAATTGGTGGAATGAAGATTGGCAGGGGAAACCGAAGTACTCTGAGAAAACCTGCCCAGCGCCACTTTGCCCACCGCAGATCCCACTATATCAGACCCGGGATCGAACCCGGGCCGCCGCGATGGGAAGCCAGCGACTAACCGCTTGAGCTATGGCGCGGCCATTATATTGGGTAAACCGTACCAACTTTGTCACTTGAACAATAAATACCAGTATTAGAAACAGTACGTAATATTTCTTTATCAACAATTTTGGGACTGTAGAGTTTCGGAAACCGGGTGTCGTGTTTTCTATTTTCTAGAATACCGGACGACGGAAAAAGTCCAAGAACCCAGTAATTCTGAGTGTTACACACCTTATCGTCAGAACCCTTTAGAATTTATTGGCATTGTTTGTGAACTACAGAGTGAAGATACATATGTAGGGAACTTCTGCCCGCATCTGAAGTTCTTACATAAAAGAAAACAGTTCTGACAACTTAATAGACTGTATGCATTATGGTGACACTTCTAGCGTTAACAGTGCAGTGAGTGGAGAGGGCATATGACCAATTAACTACGTGACACACACTGCCTCTTTACTGTATTGAACGAATTAATCAATCGATATTAATATGTCTTCAGTCTGACCTTGAATATATTGGTCCGAACACACACACACACGTATAGAGTTCAGACGGAACGAAGCGGATGTAGCTTAATCGATATATTATCCCGTCCTTCCTCTGGAGTGACTGAGCAAAAACATGAAAGCTCTCAGTCAAGTCAGCCCAGGTCCTGGCTGAGATTCGAATCAACGTAACCCTGAACTTACCGCTGTGCCATAACGCCCGTAGGTTCTAAGTTGCTTATTTAACGACGCTGTCAGTATTAAGACTACGTCGATGACAGGATTATGAATTTATGTGTAGCAGTTGGTGCAATGACCGACCGAGTGACTGCCGCTTGTCGGGGAAGTTAGTGCCAACTTTAGCCGATAGGGGGAGTCGCGTGGTCAGCGCAACGAATCCACACTGCCGCTAATTTCGGTTTATAGTTCGCTTGCGGACTAAAGACACGGAGTTTTAGTTTTTTTAGTTGGTGGAATGAGAATTGGTAGGAGAAACAAATCCGTCCCAGTGAAACTTTGTCTAATACAAATCCCACATAACCTGAGCTCGAACCCGTGCCGCTAAGGCGGGAAGCCGGCAGCGACATATGTGTATGCAACAATAGCAGAATGACGAATATCTTGGGAGAGTCGAAGGTACTTGAACTAGAACCTTTGTCCAGTCCACTTTTTACCTACAAATCTCACGCTAACTCGTCCAGGATTGAAGTCTGGACTCCGTCGTGTCTGGGCACGGCTAATAGCGGTTATTTGAGCGTTACGTTTCGGCAGAGGAGGGGGGGGGGACACATGTGGCCTTCATCGCCTGGCAGCTCCGCCACGCGGTTCACTGTCAATCAATACTGCAGCAAATCGAAAAGCTATTGAACTGTTTGTCAGGGAACATGCCGACACAGGGAACATGCACCACCCCTTCTACCTGTTTCCGCGTGGTCTTGATAACGCGTACAGCTTGGCCGTGCAGACACGAAGTACCTCATACGTTATTCCACTGTGTACCTCATTTTTTATTTCATTGTTTCCCGCGTTCCTTTTTTTTTCGATTATCTCTTTACTGTGTTTACTGTAGGCTGATTTATTGCTCCTCTCGTTATAACGCAACGTTTCAAGTTACGAATTCAAATTTATGACTGACATTCACGGCACTTTTAAATCAAGGAATTTCGATTAACAAAAATATCACCGAACAGGCTGGTCTAACGGTAAAACTATTTGGGAGGAGGTTGGTTCGAATCTTGACCGTCACACCGGTTATTACTGAGAATTTTGATAGATTTGCTCAATACCGCCAGACAAACTCTGGGATACTATCTAAAATGGCCACGACCACTTTGTTCCAAATTATTTCCAGTTCACCGCTCATCAACAAATAATCCTAGCAGAAGACGCTACTGACAGTCACGACGTAGCGTCGGTACTGGGTGGAGAACAGAACACAAGCATCTGCGACCGCTGCTGGTGTCTAAACGGGTAATGAGGTATGAAGCAGTGCCGCATAGAAATGGCGGTCATGTCGAGTCCTCCTGAGCCTTTGTCGTGGCAACCATTCTTACCATCCTACTCTAATACGAGATGTTGGAAGACCAAGAAGAAAATGGTAAAAATAAAAGAATGCAAAACTATCCCTGTCACAGGTTGTGAGACGTCTAGGCTCCCATATTTTCTAGACAGTCGACTCACAGATGGCGGTGAGGTTATCAGCCTTACGCGCCAAGCTATCCCTGTAACAAGCCGTGGAGGCCCATAGGGTTGTGAGACGTCGAGGCTCCCACATTTTCTATACAGTTGGCTTTCAGATGGCGGTGACGTCAGGTTTACCCGCCTGCCGCCCTTTACCCCTAAGAAGATTCCTGGTATTCATTTCTGTTAGAGGCTGAGTCGACCCCAGGGCCATAGTTCGGCTGGAAGGATTAGTCAATTGTGAAATTCGATTACTTCATCGGGAATCGAACCCGCGACTTTCCGCCTTATGGCACAGTCCCCCAACCCAGAAGATGGCGCAACAATTTACTCAGTCTCGGAACAGGTCATGATGGATGGACAGAAGAAGAGGAAGGAGAGAACGATCTTGGGCGTGTACGCGTTCATCACCTCTCCCAAGCGTGCTGTATGCTCAACCCATCCCATAATACGATCACCCCGTTAGAATCTGCGGAACAATACAAATTCTGACGCGTTGTGTGGACGTGGTTCTGTTTGCATTGAATCTCCAATCGTTATAGAGACGCTAAATTCAAATTATTATAACTGGTGGTAGTAGTAGTAGTAGTAAAAAAGTTTAAGTCCCTGTACTTGATTAATTAAAAACAACGCGAAGAAGATGTATGCGAAATGGAGGTATAACTCCATTCTTAACTTCGGCACTAGATGGAGGTGAGTAGTCAGCTTCACGCCTCAGTCACTTCAACCCCCCAAGAAAAGAACCCCCAGTACCCATTGGATAGGAGGCTGGGTGGGCCCCAGTGGCGGTGTGGACTCTGTGCAGTAAAGAAAAGTCTATTACACCTGACGAAATCGAACGCCGGCCGTCCAGCCCGCAGCAATACCGACTAAGCTATCCTGGCTCACAGTGACAGTAGAGGTAACAACGGGCCTGTTATAAAGGCACCCTTTCCCTAACACCTCTGTCAGCCCTGTCTGGCATCTCAGCCTAGGTCTGTGGTTCGTATACAGTGGCTCAGACCTACAGAAATCCTGAGAAACGTCGCGTAAATGTGTTCTGCCCTATTGCAACAACTGAATCTCTCAACACAAAACTACAAAAACGTGCAGTGATTTGTGTAAAAATAATTGTAAACTTCAACGATGCCTCTGTCTTATTTCTTAAGGATCTGCATAACAATTGCTTGCTGGTACGACTGAATAATAGAGTTACGTCAGAAGACGTTAATTGCACTCCTTTTGAAGCGACGCAGAGCAGTAACACGACATGCTGCCACCTTCTCGCACAGAAGAGAGGATGGAGACAGATTGCAAAAATGCTTCTGTTGCTCATACGTGAACACTCGAAATTCGATGAGTACCTTTTCATCAAAACTAATACTGGAGAGTTTTAATGACATATTTCCATGTGTTAGTGGCTAGACAGGGGATTTGGATTGGTAATTCGATTTATTGAAGGCTCATAATTCGTAACTACAAGTAATTATAACTATATATCTAATTCACTCGATAAGTAGTCTCAGTCTTCACTAGCCGTTGCTGGGTTACGGTTCCCAACAATGTGGATTCCTCAGCTTCCGTGTTCACGTCCTCACTGGATGGCAGCTTTCTCGGTCCTTCGGTTAAAATGCTGATGGCCTCCGCCAGCACAGTCAATCCTCGCTTCAGTCTCCGCGAAATCCTTGACCAAGATATTTATTCTCTCCTAGAAATGTACGTTTTTTAGAAGTGGGGCCTCCTCTTCGACGAGGGAGGGGTCGGTGTTTCTGTGTATGCGCTACGTTTGTTACGCCGCAGTTTCAGCATGAGCATATCCGCGCTGTCACGGTGTCCCGGTCACTGCGGGCTCTGCGCGCCCTTTGTCACTGCACTACACTAAGCAACGTTTATACAGAGGTTTCCTGTCAATGCAGGCTTGTGCTGCAGGCTATGCCTTGACTCATGCAACTACTCTGAAACTGCAATTAGTCAGCTGAGCGGTCGTAAACCTGACCGCCGCCAAGTTTAAGCCTCTTACACTTCCTATCCTTGGCTTCTCCTTGTCCAATAGCACATAAATCAGAGGCAGAGTTACTTTGCGACTGGCGGTTTACCGCCAAGAAGTTCGCCTTGGCACCAAGCCCCTTGAGACTCATGACCAGTAACATTTTCTCCTATTTAACACTTGCGATCATAGTCCTTATATAACATCCTCTCTGGCGAGAGGACGGGCCTGTCGTTTACAATTGTTGGTAGACCTCGCCAGCGCAGTCATTCTCAATTCCGATTCCCGAGGTACTCATGACTCCCCCGGAGCTGGAGGGTCAGGTCCCCGAATTCATAACCCGGAGGAACACAGGTACCCACAGGTATATAACATCGGCACTGACCGCATAGAAAACACGTCCTTAAACAGACCCTCTATTGTTGCACGCGTGTCCAGCCGCTGCCTCGCAACGAACCCCATAGCCGTGTCACAATAACGAAGATACAAGGACTCAGAAGGGTATCTGTTTCTGCGGACATCCGAAACGTAACTCGCTAAACTCTAGCATCAAAAACTGTTTCACATAGAAGTAGAAGAAAAGAAAATATATATTTTATGTCCAATACAATTTTTCCGTAAGTCATACGGTCTTAGTGATAAGTGCACAACTGCGACTGCGCCAAGGGCTCTTAGGCCGAAATCGCTCCTCCTCTCTGAGCCTGGGAAGGTCTACATGAAGGCCTTGATATGCAGTTACGGCTATCGACTGGCGATAATATATTCAGATATCTGCAAGCGTAATCCATCAACCTGAAGAGTGATGTAGAATCTCTACCTGCTCTTCTCTGCTTGGTATTTATTCCAGTCTATAAAGACCGAGGGAGGAAACATATCGGATTTATTTAAAGTTTGCGCTCGATATTAGGACCCTTATGTATGGAAACGGAAGGGGAATACAAGCATATCTCTGGCAGCACTCAGGATCAACGTGAAGAGTAACGGAGATAAATACGTTGGATATGAGAGTCTCATAACGATGATTAAGAAGACTACTGGGATGCAACACCGTGTAGATATATAGTTTACTGATGTTTCGGAGGAAACTAATGCCTCTATCTTCATTGTCGAAAAGTATGCCAAGCAAGAAACCAGCAGAAAGAAGCTAAGAGGAAGTAACGTTGTGGTGTAAATTATAATGTAGGAAGATGTGATGCAGTGCAGACTGGAAGATGGCTACCAAAAGTAGCTAAGATTGCCACCTGCTTCTTGCAGCAATAACTGTGCTGGCGAGGGTCAGCAGCAATGTATTGCTATGCTATGCGAGTACTTTCGACACACGGTTTTCTTGGTTTTATTCTGTCTCCAAGCAAACCCTGAGATGGTTCCTAAGATCCGAGTTGCTACCACGTGCTTCTCATGAGGCCCTCCCTGTTTCAGTTCCTCAGACTCAAACCCCTTGAAAAGAGTGCGTGAGGTAGCCGCTATGACAATTTCGGCTTTAATTCGTAAAATCCAAATTCCCTAGCCCCTCAAACCACATTTTCTACCCATCGTAACGTCTTCATTTTTAAGTTTTTTAAAGCTCGGTAGGTATAGTTCGCTTGCGGACTCAAGCCACGGAGTTGGTTTTGTTTGTTTCTGGTATGGGGTGAGACTGCGTCCACTTGGTACGTCGGCCACTATTTGGCATATTGTACCAGCCCCGTATGATAGATTAGCAAAGAACAATTCGTGGAACGAGAATTGGCAGGGGAAACCGAAGTAGGAGGAAACCTTCCCCAGTGTCACTTTGTCCACTTTGACTTGACCTGGGATCGAATGCGGGCCGCCGCTGTGGGAAGCCGGCGACTAACCGCCTGAGCTGTGGCACGGTCAACATCTTCACTTTCATCCTGCCCTTATCAGAAGGACAAGTGGGCGAAGCCTGGGAACCTTCTAACCAAACCATGCTCTTTCTCACCCCCCCCCCAAATAAAGTGTCTCTCGTTTCTCCCACAGCTTTCTTTTTTCATCTGCTCTTCTACCATCCTTTCGTAATCCCCTCTTCATATTTCCAAGAGTTAAAAGAGCGTGGAATTGCATCCACGAGGTTTCATTTCCAGAACTGAGGCATGTGCACTTGCATCCATGAGGTTTCATTTCCAGAACTGAGTCATGTGCACTTGCATCCATGAGGTTTCATTTCCAGAACTGAGGCATGTGCACTTGAATCCATGAGGTTTCATTTCCAGAACTCAGGCATCTGAACCTGCATCCATGAGGCTTCATTTCCAGAACTCAGGAATATGCACCTGTACCCATGAGGCTTCATTTCCAGAACTCAGGCATATGCACCTGCATTCATGAGGCTTCATTTCCAGTACTGAGGCATGTGCACTTGTATCTATGAGGTTTCATTTCCAGAACTGAGCCATATGCCCCTGCATCCATGAGGTTTCATTTCCAGAATTGAGGCATGTGCACTTGCACCCATGAGGTTTCATTTCCAGAACTGAGGCCTATGCACTTGCATCCATGCGGTTTCATTTCCAGAACTGAGGCATATGCACTTGCATCCATGAGGTTTCATTTCCAGAACTGAGGCATGTGCACCTGCATCCACGAGGTTTCATTTCCAGAACTGAGCCATATACACTTGCTAGCCACACATGCTTACGCAGTTATTGAGTTTTCGTAACAACGGGAAGCGCAAGGAGCACAGATCCGTCAGGTCACACATTCGAACCCGGCCTTCTCTGCTCTCACAAACCTGCAGACGGTATGAAAGAGCGTGGCATTTCCATGAATGGACCTTTATATCGGGCCAAAAAGACGGGGAAGCATTTCAAGCAGGAGCATATTGATCGGAGCCTGACAGAACATTTCGCTCCTTGGCAAGAAACGGATTTCTGTCGTCTCACCGGTCTGACTGGTCAGACCTGCAACATTATTGCGAGTCGACGGCCTACGGTCTGGACGGCCGGGAATTTGGGGTTCGATTCCCGGCAAGATAAGGTGAAGTTATCCCTCTGCATAATTACTTAAACACTACTCCTTTAAGACACATGTGACAGTGGAGGTGTAGCTCCACAATTCTTTATCTCGGCAATAGATGGAGGTGAGAAAGTTCAGTTTCACGCCCCTGCAGTTCTACCCCCGGGGAAAGAACCCCCGGTACCCACTGGAGAGGAGGCTGGGTGGGCAGCAGAGCCGGTCTGGACGCGATTTTGGGAATCGAACACGGGCCATTCAGCCCGCAGCCCGTGATTCTACAGACTGAGCTACCCCGGGTACTTCCCAGTAGGGGTCAAGATATTTTCTCTTCTGCACAACGTCCAGACCGGCTCTGGGGCCCACACAGACTGCAATGGGTACCGAACGCTCTTTCGCAGACAGCAGAGTGGACGGAGCGTGAAAATGACCACTCACCTCCATCAGGAGCAAAGGCGGGGCGCTTAGTTAATTAAGCACAGAGAAAACTTTAACAAAACTTCGGACTCGTCACCAAACAATTATTTGTGTCTGTATTATTCCCTCTTACTCTCATTCTGTGGGCCGTTCAAATGAAACCCGTGCAGCAGGGTCTTAGTTGAGAAGCTAAGAGTTGCTTGGTTGGTTGAGATATTGCCACCGTGTTCACGACAGCCCAGGGCTGCGCTCTGCCTCGAGCCCGGTATCTAACACTCAATTAAATACTTTCCTCCCATCTACATCTAGGTCTTCCCAGTTATCTACTTCCTTCAGACTTTACCACTAGAACCAAATTCCCTTCTTTCATTTATTTGTATTTCTTACTTCCTCCTCATTCCATCCAGTCTTCTCTGCTTTGTTTCATTTCTCTTTCTTTCACGTCTTTATTTACAGGTTATTCACCGGCACTGTAGCTCAGACTACACGCGCACACACAAAAAATATTACATATATACCAGCTGCTATGCAACGATCGCAAAACAGACGGGATAACGGCCATTGCTATGCAGCAGCTTCGTAACTACGCAACAATACTGGAGCCGTTGTTAAGCAGCGGCCCGCGAGGAAGTTCTGTTGAAAGCGGTGTTTTCTATGGATCCCATAGAATATTTCCCCAGTATATGCCTCGACGGATTCAGAAGAACCACGAGAAAACCTGTTAGAATATTTGAGTTTCTCGGTCTTAATTCGAACCTAGCACCTCCCGGTTACAAGTCACAAGCTGTTGCCACCTGAGCTAACCTTTTCGGTTGTTTTCTAGCGATGTAAGATTGAAATAACATTTTAAGAAAACTGCCTTTTGTAAATACAGCAACAAACCTACTGGGTACAGCATCATCATGGAAGTTCCTTGACTAGCTGAACAACTATCAGCTTCTCACGTATGACTGTGGTTCATGACGATTTCACTGATGTGAGAGACAGGCAGGCAGTGCGTGGTGTACCTTACCTCTTGTCGGCACCCCTTCTCGTTATGCATCCCTCATAACAGCGGCAAGGGTCTAATTACGGGGCGGACTAAGCACTCAGGAGGGCCTGAACACGTGTTCATTTAAGCGTGCGACAATGCATCGTTAGAGGCGAGTTGGCGTCGCGCCGAGAGAAGAGGTTAAAACATCTGACTCTAGAGATCCCAGTCACCACAGCCTGACTCCAAACACAAGCTTCGTACCGGGTGACCCGAGTGTTTCTTTCTTTAGCATTCCTCTAATGCATAAAGCGATCAACATGCGGTGCCATTAACACCTCTTGGAGAAAAATCGCATTAAAACAATGCGACAATAAAGGACATGATCCTCACGAATGTAAAGCCGTACAATTCGTTAGTCCGACGTTTCTGAGGAAAAACTGCCTCCATTATCAGGGTAGAAGAACAAGCCAAGCAAGAAATCAAAATAAGCAAGCTGAAACATCGGGGTGTCTCAGAACTGCATGGTATTGTAACTATATTCCGTGGGGGTGGCAAATCCAACAACGTAAGGACAGTCTCTCTGTCGTCAAGTGTCGTTTTCGTGGAAATGCTTATGTAGAACAGCTTCTTGAAAGTTGTATCCTGTATTCTTGTGAGGCCTGATTGTGTGTACACGAAGCGCACTTTTCTTATTTCGAAAAATGTAAGTAGGTTTAAGAGATCTCCATGCTGTCAGTTCTAAAATTAATTCGAAGCTATACAGCATAGGCTATTGAAAGCGTACTTAAATAAACGGCGAGTAAATAGAATTAATAAAAATCTGGGGTAAATATGAAGTTCTGAGAACGTCCTTTGATATGACACGACCATACAGTAAACGAACAAAGTGGGGGGGGGGGCCACAGATACACGAGTGACACGTTGCTTAGCAACGATAGTGATCCACTCAGACAGCAAGCCTCATAGACTTGAAAAATTAGAGGAGGGTATACAAACAAAAGGGTGAGACACAGGATACACAAGACAGACAGCAAGGTGATCTTATAAGCTTCCTTTTATTTTTCAAAATGGGCGAAAGTAGAGTAAAAAGGGCATCATGTACGGAATACGCACATGAACACACCCAAAAGGGACACGATCTCGGATTACACACACCGCTACCCATATTAAAGTGATGCATTTTCAAAAAATTTGTTTCCTGCGTTCAAAATCGGCGAACTGAACTCACGAACTCTACTTCTATTGCAGATGAAAATTTTTAAATTATGGATAGAATTACATCTCTCATTTGCATTTCAAAAACCCAGATTAATATGTGGTACTATTAATATGGAAATTTTTATCATAAAAAATTCATACCACAATTTAAATGACACAACCCAATGCGTTTCAGTAGTACTGTTGGATGTTTCAAAGCAGTGATGAATGGAATGCATGACGTATTTGTCACAACATTCATTCCCAACCGGTAACTACATATTTTTAAACCGACGTAAACAACGTGTGATTGTACGAGTACTTTATTTTTGAATTTCGAAGCCTAGTTCAGAAAATAGCGTTTAGATAGGAAAAACTTAAGGAAAGAAATCCTTTGAAAGACCTGGTCGTAGACGGGAGGGTAATATTAAATGATCCTTCAAAAAATACGGAGTGTGGCATGAATTAATCGCGCTCACGATGGGGTCCACTGGCGACCTCTGGTGAATACGGTGATCAACCATCGGGCTCCATAAAGCCCAGAATTTTCTTCACGAGCTGAGCGACTACTAACGTCACAAAAAGAGCTATGCTCCATGAAGTCCAATAGTCAGCATGCTCAGGAGAGGGGCAAGTGAACACGGTAAAGAATATTAACTGATAAGCACTACGCCATGAAGACGTATGGGGGAGTGGATGTATAGACCCACGTTTTCTTAACCTCGGCACTGGTTTGAGGTAAGTGGTCAGCTTCACCCCCGGGGAAAGATCCCCGTATCTAGGAGGATGGGTGGACCCCAGAGCCGGTCTGGACGACGCGTAGAAGTGAAAAATTCTTGACATCACCGGGACACGAACTCCGACCCCTTGGTCGTCCAGCCAGTAGCTAGTCCCTATACCGACTGCGCTATCTAGCTCACCGGTAATTAATATTACTATCTGATATGATGTGACATCGTGCAGTTTGGTAGATTTTTACCGAGGTTTATATGGAGGCAGTAAGGTCCCCGAAAAATCGGTTAACTGCTAGGCAGTCATTACAACCCAGAAGACAACCTCCGGTTTCATATGACAATGAAACCTTCGAGTTCCAATTAATCTTAATGAAACAGGGAATGGATAGGATTAAAGTGGCTCACGACAGAGTCCAGTAACAAGCTACTGTGAACACTGTAATAAATATACGAATTCCATGAAATGTTGATGAAATTCTTCGGCCAGCTGAGGCACTGTCAGTTTATCTACAAGGAACCTGCTTCATGGAAATATTAATAAAATCAACCAATGACCAACAAGAGATGGAGACAGACAATGGTTAATACAAAAAGAACCATAAAAACACAAACACACGAATACCAATATCCCCTGTTATTAATGCCCGGCCCCTTCTACCCCCAACCGTGACTATACATGCTGTCAGCCTGATGACGTCAGAACGTAGTGATCCATCGCGCGTGCGTAATAAAGGTAGATGCGCTGACTAAATCGAATCCTCGTGACCCACACAGAAGTTCGAACAGAGAGCGCTGCGTCCGAAAGTGCGCGCCCCCAAAAAACAGCAACATAGGGACAAAAATATTATGTCTGAGGCACCTGTCATTCTTACACCAAGTGATGTGACAAGGTACTTATCTAAATAAATAATTATTTCTCTTTATCTGTATCGCCGACATTTAACCCCTAAAAGTTTGTGATTACTTTGTGACGATTGTATATTGCTACCAGTACGTATTATGCTTTCGGACATTATCAATCGTCTTGTCTATTAAAAAAAAAGTCCTGTCTCCTTTTTAAGACGCAGCGTTTCGCAGACAGGATTCTGTCCAATTTTTCACTTTCCTAACTCTTACTCCTGCCGGTCACGGTAGCCGAGCAGTCTAAGGCATGTACTGACTTCGCTCGCTCGGAAGTCGGGATCGTGGTTTCGAATCCCACACAAGACATGGATGTTTGGTATGTGTATGCGTTTATTCTGTGTTTGTGTTGTCCTGTGTTTAGGTAGAGGCCTTGCGACGAGCTGATCACCCGCCCAAAGCGTCATACCGTCTGCAAAATGATCATGAAACTGAGAAATCAGCCCTGTGCCTCAAAGCCAAAAAAAATTTCATAAAATTACTTGGTTTACAGGAGAAAGTCCCCAAAGCATCTGCAGGCAGTTGGTTCCAGAGCCGCATGATCCTACTTGTAAAGGAATATTTTCCGATATCTGTCCTTTGCTTTGTGCTCCTAATTTTCCTACCACGTTCGACCCTGAAGATGGAAGTAGTACGTTCTTCCGAAACATCGGTAAACTTAGAGTAGATTACACGGCGTAATATCCCATAAAATAATTATCTTCGCTCTTATAGCTGTGAGTGTATAAACTCTTACGCAATATTCAAGTAGGTCTTCAATAAATACGTGTACATGCGGACTCGATTCAACTGGCTTAGGACAGGGTCCAGTGGCGTGAATACGGAAGCATCTGTTCTGTTTACTTGATTAATATATGTGAGAAGAGTAACTAACTACTTCCGTGGAGCTGAGCCCTTTTTGAGAAGCCGACGGTTGCTAAGGCGTTCAAGAAATTGTCAGTGTTTCACGAAACCCTAAGTTTCGTAACTGTGTTCATAAAAGACCCACCACTGGTCCGTATCCTGAGCCTGACGAATCCAATCCACCCCCCATCCTATTCTATAAGATTCATTTCAATAGTATTCTCCCATTTACGTCTATACATCCTTACTGGGCGCTTTCCTTCACGTCTTATCAAAATTCTGTATGCGCTAGTCTTCCCGTCCATGCGTGCTGCATGACCTGACCATTCTAGTAATATTTGGAGAGGGTTACACTTTTGGAACTCATACTGCAGCTTTCTACAGTTATAGATACAAACATTCTCCTGTGTCAGAGGTAAATTTCTCCTTGTGCTTAGCTACTTAAGCACTATGCCATGAAGGAGTACAGGAGAACGGATGTATAGACCCACATTTTCTTGACCTCGGCACTAGTTGGAAGTGAGTGGTCAGCTTCAAGACACGGCCGCTTTTTTTTCCAGGGAAAGAGCCCCGGTACCCACTGGATAGGAGGCTGGGTGGGCCCCAGAGCCGGTCTGGACGACGTGGAGAAGAGAAAATTCTTGACCTTGCCGGGACTCGAACTCCGACCCCTCGGTCGTCCAGCTCGTAACCAGTCGCTATACCGACTACGCTATCCAGGCTCCTGTGTTCCTCCCTTAATGTCAGAGACCAAGTTTCACACCTATACACAACAAGCAAGATTATAATTTTGTGTATTTTAATTGTTTCGTTTTTAGACAGCAGACGAGAAGACAAAAGGTTCTGGACTGAGTGGTAGCAAGCATTATTCCTTACATACATACATACATATGTAGGCCAACTGCAACTCAATTCGGCGATTATTGTTAAGCAGATGGTCCACTGTCATGTTCAGAGAACTCGCATTTCATATTAAATGTACACAAATTGTTAGGTTAGGAACAAAAGTCACGTTTCATGAAGACTTAATTACGAAAATTCATAGATTCTGTTATGATTTTAAACAAAGCACACACAATGTAATTAGCGCTCCATTTTGAGCAGCCCCGCGGTTCCGCTGGTAGGAACGGTGTTTGGCTTCATCAGCGTCGAAACAAAACACTGCACAGTGTACATCCGGTCCTGTTTATCGTTTCTAAAACGAGGCCAGCGCATCCGGTTTTACTACAATGCCATCTCTTATCAGAGACATTAAACATCCAGTCCCTCGTATAATCAGAGTCGGCGCGCATGTTTATGGACAAAACAAAGGAAATGGCGCGGAGTTTAGTTGGAAAGACGACGTTTAATGAGGTTTTATAACAAACTATACTGTGTCTGAAATATCTCTGTGGCTGTCCCATCAGATAGTGACGTCATCAGTATAAATTTACTGGATTCTATTTCCAACATTCCATGGGAACCAAACTCGCCAGACAAGAGAACTCTTTGAACACACAGGACTTTCCCCTACTCAAGGCATGACGTAATCTCAAAGATGTATTAGACAGACTATACCTAACCACCTAACTGAAACTGACTATATCCGGTTGACGCAGTCTGGATAGTGACACTGTATGGTGGTGTACGTGGATACCGACGTTTCGGAGAAACATGCTCACACAATCATCAGGGTTGCAATATGCAGATTGTGTTATGTAGGCGGGTATGAGGGGATGAGGAACTTGAGGACAGTCCGGGATCATCCTCACCATACAGAATTACATCCTGAAAATGGAAGAAACATGTTCGCCCGAAACGTCTACCACGTTACGCGGACTCGCAACCCAATAGCTAGCAATCTCAACATTTACAACCATGCAAACATCAAGTTTTATAACAATGCAACTAAGGCCGCGCCATAGCTCAAGCGGTTAGTTGCTGGCTTCCCACCGCGGTGGCCAGGGTTCGATCCCGGGTCTGATCAAGTGGGATTTGTGGTGGACAAAGTGGAGCTGTGGCAGGTTTTCTCCGAGTACTTGGGTTTTCCCTGCCAATCTTCATTCCATCAAATTCCCCATCATCATAATCACCCGGGGCAGGCTACAACAGGCCAATCAGTGGCCGCCGTGCTGAGTGGACCCAGTTGGGCTCCACCCCCCACTAAGCGAATTAAAAAAAAAACAACAGACGCCTTCCACAGACCTTTTTTCTTCTTCTGGCTTTAAGAGTCCTGTAACTGACTTTGGGTATTCTTTTTTGCTGTCCTCAGACAAAATGTCCATCCTGGCTGTAAAGGGGGGGCGGCGACCTCACCGCCATCTGTGAACCGATTGTATAGAAAATGTGGGCGCCTCTACGTCTCACAACCCTATGGGCCTCCACGGCCTGTTGCAGGGATAGCTTTACCTTTCTTACAATACTTTGCATAACTTGCCTAACAGATTCCTTGCCTGAATACCCAGACAAGTGAGCACTGCTCAGACCCTCGTTAACATCAATGAACTACACCGACATTCCAACCAGGAAGATGGGTATGTCCGCCGTCCCAATTTTCTCTGTCGTCACGATTCAATTAAATAATGATTCCTCCTCTTCTAATCCAGAACACAAGATGGAAACGGCAGCTGGGTCAGCATCCCGTCTGTTTCCAACCCCCGGTGCCACTGAAATATTTACTCGATTTTGGCGGCTTCTATTTTAGGAGGTTTAGCAGACAGAACGGGGAAGCAGGGTACAGCACTGAGAACCGGAGATATGAGCAAAATTCGATTTAGCTTCAACAGCTATCACCTGCATTCCCGAAAATTGGAAGAAAAATTGCGGCGGGGTGGGGCGGACGAGAAAGCTGGCTGGATTCATTCCCAGTGTTGCCATGTTATTATTGCAAATGGCTGANGGGGTGGGGCGCAGGCCGTTCCTTTGTCAGGTGTTCATTGCAGGCGTCGGAGTTCACTGGAGGCTAAACAGACATATGTCAATCTATATTCCTGCTGTAACCAGTGCCTTAGTTACTCAAGAAATTGCCAACATTTCACGGGATCGAAAGGTTCAGCGCCATGTTCGAAAGAGACAGTCACTGGTCCATATCCCGAGCCAGAGGAGCCCAATTCACATCATCCCCTCCATCCAATTTATGCCTACGTCTTCCTAAGGTCAGTCGACTCTATGAATTGGGGCAACTTTATGGACAAGTCACGTGTAAATCGGATAGCTCTGTCACTATAGTGACTAGCTACGGGCTGGCCGATCGAGACCGGCTCTGGGGTCCACCCAATGGGTACCATGGGTAAAGCGGTCAGGGCGTGAAGCTGACCACTCATCTCAATCAGTGCCGAGGTCAAGAATGATGGAGCTATACCTCCACACCGACCTTATGTCTTCATGGCATAGTGCTTAATTAGTTAAGCACAGGGACAACTTCTTTTGTTAAGTTCTTTCGGAAAATCCCAACGGCGTATGAATACCGGAAGTACTCTGAAACCGGAAGTCGTAACTTTATACTGATGATGTAACGGTCTACGTCACAAACTGATGATGACGTATCATCGCTCACACAGCAGACGGAGCATAGCGGTCTCTTCCTTTCAGAACGCATCTTGGATAGCATTTAGAATTACTGGGTTTCTGGATCCGCGCATCTTTTTGTATGCTTCTCGCATCCCAGAGACAATTTTTCCACAAAACCGCAGTTCCAGCACAGCAATAGCAAGGACGTTCTATTCCAAGAAATTTGCTTTCACAGTGACGCACATTTTAATATTATACTAATCATAATGAGCGTTCTTCAGTGTCTCAACATCGCGGATCACTGTCTTCTATAATGTGACGCCGAACAGTACATTAGATCACTACGAATGCTTCGGCGAAATCTGCTGCCTCCACCTTCAGGGTAAGAGAGTAAATAGAGAGTGGAAAAGTACGGATATACAGCGAGATCTGCAGGTCTCCTCCCTCCCTAACATTCTTTCCACTCACGGCTTACAGTTCTACCCTGGAAATGGAGGCAAAATGTCCCTCCGAAACGTAGTTACTCTGGCAAGCAGTGATCTGTGACTATGATGCATTCTTGCACGCTGTAACAAACATCTGCCATTTCTATTGACAGAACGGGATGTCAGAAAGAAGGGCAATTGTAGACGAAATGTAAAAATGTATCTGACAGTTGAGTCCCTCGGGAAAATTGTTTTGTTCCGTGAGTCGAGAAGCGAGGAAAACAGAAAGGCCAATGCGTACACAGAAGCAGGAGAAACGGAACAATGGCGCTGCTGTCACAAGTACCCAGCAGGGTTTCATGGACCAGCCATATTCATTACAACTGTCAACACAAACGTATCCCTTCCCTATTTCCAAAATTGCTTCCAGGCAATTTTCATTTCTTAAAGAAACAAAAATATACTTTCTTTACATCGCCATGCTGTCCTTGTATATGTCTGTACGTCTTTATTCTTCAACTTTCAAACAAGTTGGCCGATTTTGACGAAATTTGGTATGAGAGTTATGTCATTACTGTCCACCGCAAAGCCATAATTGTGCGTGTTAATTTGCCACGCTTTCAGTATCTAGACTACAGAATGCAGAATGGTAGAATGACAGGTACATGATGAACTGACAAGGATTTGGAAGGAAACAGTCTTGGCGTAATCGAGGTATATCAAAGCATTTTCTTGAAGGTGTAGGGGGAAACCTCGGTCACGACAATTGGCGCTCTGGTCGAGGTTCGAACCAAGCACCTACCGAACACGAGTCTAAG
The DNA here is from genome assembly GCF_002891405.2 of Cryptotermes secundus. Taxonomy (NCBI): domain Eukaryota; kingdom Metazoa; phylum Arthropoda; class Insecta; order Blattodea; family Kalotermitidae; genus Cryptotermes; species Cryptotermes secundus. Next base: position 1,556,211 of record NW_019718618.1, on the reverse strand, counting down.
AGTGTTAACATTATGCCAAGCAGCTAGGTGTGTATTTTTTAATTCCACACAATCACTAATAACAATATGGCGGATGAGCGAACTTATGAAGAGGCAATTAACTTGCATCACTAGATGTGAGGTCCTCTATCTCTGGAATGATGAGACTTTGTTAAGGCAATGTTTTGGTGGAGTGAAGATTGGCAGGGGAAACCGAAGTACTCGAGAAAACCTACCCCAGCGCCACTTTGTCTACCACAAATCCAACTTGACCAGACCCGGGCTCGAAGCCGAGCTGCCGCGGTGGGAAGCCAGCGACTAACAGCTTGAGCTGCGGCGGGGCCAACTCGATCGGACCTTCCTTACAGTCCGCCATACTTAATTTTTAATTTATTCGTTTCATTGGCCTGTGTCTCAAAACCTTTTCTACCCAGCAAAAAAGAAGTTTCGGTTACAGCTTTGCAGAAGGCTCGCCTAAACGTCTTTTGATAATTGAGTAGGAAGACTCAGCATTGGTTACACGAGCTTTCGCACTATTAACTTCCCCCGTTTTCTCCGGTATTCCGTTCCAGTTCTACAAGTTATCGAATGATACGTCGACACCGACGTTTGGCGCCTTCTCCCACTAATAACATGCACAAATATTCAATCCGAAAAAGTCTCTTTATGCTACACTTTACATATCTACATGAAAACCTTATCAGCAGAGAGCAGACACGATATAATGGAACAAAAGACTGCTCGCACGTTCGTTGTCTACAGCACAACTTACATTCACGTAAAGTGTTTACGCTGGACGATTCGTTACTATGGTAACTCAAAAATGAGTTAATTTCAGAGCTGTCACCTCACCGTTACATTACTGGAGGATGAGTGAAACACAAAGATTCAGTACAATCACGTGATACAGCTGTACTTACACAGAGATGTGATACATAAAACATTTCCAGCCTGTCGGACGCTCCAGGAAGTTGTACACTTGTCCCTGGAATGTCGCCTTGCCCGCACGGCGATGCTCCTTCATGAGGTAACGAGTTTCCCAGTTGCCCCTCTCCTGGAGCAAGGACCGCGGGTCCAAACCTGTGTACACAAAACAAATGTATTAAAATCGGTGCCTTCTGCGATGAACCTGGGCTTAATTAAGCACCACGTCATGAAGACGTATGGGGAAATGGAAATATAGCTCCACTATTACTAACCTCAAACTAGAGGTAACTGTGACATGACGTCTGAAAGCCGGAATAGTAGAGCCAGAGCGGAAGTCCATTTCCAGCCAACGGCTAGCCAAACACACGTTCCCACAGCAACGTAGAGATGCCGAAGTCCACTGATAGGAAACGGTTAGGTAAGCATGTTTCCGTGACAACAGACATCTTCCATGGTTACCGAGAGTCTATATAAGGAAACAGTCAGTCGTAAGAGAGTTCAGTGTTCAGCTGCGCAGTGTTAACCAGCGGCTAACGGAAGCTGAAGAAGTGACCGGCTCTTAAATCAGAACCAAGTGAGTCCCAGTGGAAGAGAAGACAGTCGTAATCCAGTACGGAATGGAGCGAGTTGTACACAGTCATTGATTGTGAGCTGATAGCTCTATCTCGGTGAAACTCGTGTGAGGACATGGCGTGTTGCTCGTCTGTACAGTGTACAGTGTACTGCACAGTGAAATAGCTCTATCTCGGTGCAACTCGTGTGAGGACATGGCGTGTTGCTCGTCTGTACAGTGTACTGCGCAGTGAAATAGCTCTATCTCGGTGAAACTCGTGTGAGGGCATGGCGTGTTGCTCGTCTGTACACTGTACAGTGAAATAGCTCTATCTCGGTGCAACTCGTGTGAGAACATGGCGTGTTGCTCGTCTGTACAGTGTACAGTGTACTGCACAGTAAAATAGCTCTATCTCGGTGCAACTCGTGTGAGGACATGGCGTGCTGCTCGTCTGTACAGTGGACTGTACAGTGAAATAGTTATATTTCGGAAACCGTTCGGAATAGGACACATGTACATATACACTTTCTTGCTTAGAATGACCGATCCTATGACCTCCCAGAAAATCGGCCTTTCAACTTGGAACATTCTGTATATTCTCTCGTTAACTAAGGACGCTTTCAATACCGAAACTGTACAATGTTCGATGGTGGAATGACAGACGAATGATAAATTAGAGACGATTTGAAAGGAAGCGGCCGTGGCCTTATCCAGGTACTATCATAAGATTTGCCTGGAGAGACGGAGGAAAACCCCTAAAAACTTCCGTTCGGATACCTAACGTACCGACCGATATTTGAACCGAGCAGCTCCCGGATGGAAAGTGAAGAGCACTGTTCGGTGTATTGGTATAGTGGGAAAATATGTGGCCCCTCAGGGTCCCGAGTTTGGGCATCCCTAATATATGGTGAAGACACCACATAATATACAATTACGTGGAAACTGGCTGGCTATACAGGATACAGGAGAACGCAATCCTTTAACGACGAGAAGGCGAGGCAAGCTGTGGGTACAACAGGCGGCCCGTGAGCATTCTACTGTTCATTTAGAGACATATCATGAAGTCCGAAAATTTTACCGATGTTTTCAGCTTGCACAGTACATAAGGACGGACTTTGGTAATCGCCTCGTCTTCTCTTCGTTGGCAGACGGGTAGATTTCACTTATCAGAACGATACTAGATTATCGATATACAAACAAAAAGCGATTTAAGTCTGTCTAAAATATCTGCAAGCGTAAAACGTAAAGCTCTCCCTGTAACAGTCCGTGGAGGCCCATAGGGAGGTGGGACGTCGAGGTTCCCACATTTTCTAAACATTCGCCTCACAGATGGTGTTGAGGTTGTCAGCCTTAGGCACAGGCCGCACTTTACCCCCCCAAGGAAGATTCCTAGTACTCATTTCTGTTAGAGGCTGAGCCGAATACCAGGGCCATAGTGCGGCTGGAAGGATTAGATAAATTAAAAAAAAAAATCCATCTCATAGGGACTCGAACACGCGACCTTCCGGCTTGTAGCAGAGTGCCTCAACCAACTACGCTACCGCGTGCAAAGGTACGCCACAATTTCTGTAGGTAACCTTACGGAAGAACAGTCCCTATGTTGAACGAGATCTCCGATATGGGGGATTTTGGTTCTTGTGTGTTGAAACAATCTAGTGACTTTCTAATTATGACGTAACGCTCTACAACACGGCACACTGCAGTACCTGTTTTGAGGAGGTCTTTCTTCCATGCTGTTATGGTCTTCTGGTCAGGTGGCGCCTTCTTGTACTCCCTTCTGAAACGGCAGGCGTACTCGCTATCGCTCTCGTAAGAAACCGCCCACGTGGCCGCTTGGACCAGTTCCTCGGTGGAGTAGGCGACTTTCTTGGACATGAGTGGCTGACGGCGCAAGAACTGACTCGCGACTACCGTTATGATGATTACTGCCGGCGCGAATGAAGCCAGAAACGTAAAGAAAGTAGAAAGTGGGCTGATCGATATGCCAGCTCATTCGAGTTTGCAAAGTACGAAGGAATATCCAAGGAGTATAAAATTATCAGGAAATCAACACATCGCTGAAACAGGTATCAAAACAAAACTGACAGTTAATGCCTACATTACCAGTAGTAACATCTTACGGCATGTGACGCCGTGTAGTCGGGTAGTTCACCTATGTTTTGCAGGAAGGCAGGCACTGTCTCCAACTGCGTGTTTCGAGTCTCATTCAGATATTAGAAAGACGAAGAGCATTTGTGTTGCTATGTGATGCCATGACGCGGCAGCGCATTGGTTGGGCACTGTCACAAGCGTGTTCGAGTCCCGATGAACCAGTGCAGACTGTCAGTCTACAGACACCTGCTCACGCTAGTTCATCGCTCGTGGATTTCTTATATCCTGAAGATGGAGGCGATATGGTTCTCCGAAACGTCGGTTAACAAAATATCTACATTGCGTCACATCCCAGAAGACGGCATTCTTCGTAGTCACCGCCGTGAAAGCCTCAAATCTTACAATTTTTTAGTAGTTTAATAAGCACTAGCTTTTAAAAAAAATGCCTCAATGTGTTTGTTAGAAATGGAGAAAACAAAGCTTGTAAGTATTTATCAGACTACACGGCGTCACATCTCTGGACATTCGCGGTCCACCTGTCTGCTCTCCGCTTTACGTCCCTACTTTTCTATGCGAGGTGTCCAGCCCATCGCAACCTCCATGACATTAATGCTGTAAACAGTAATCGACCACACGCATTCTGCGGGTCTATCGGCGAACCCTCTGTTATGTAATGGTCACAGCCGTTCACTCACCCTGTCCTTGAACACAAACACTTTTTCCGGGCGCTCAGTTGTACGTTGTTGCTTTGTCGCAAAGGAAAAAATTTCAAATCGGAACAACAAACAAACAAACTGCCTAATTAACTTACCGACTAACCAACTAATCAGTTAACTAACCAAACAAAATTACGTACAAACCCACTAAGTTGCTCCTGTGCATAACTAATTAAACACTACGCCATGAAGACGTATGGGGGAGAGGATGTATAGACCCACATTTTCTTGACCTCGGCACTAGTTGGAGGTGAGTGGTCAGCTTCACGCTCCGGCAGCTTTATCTCCGGGGAAAGAGCCCCCCCCGGAGGTTGGGAGGACCCCAGAGTCGGTCCGGACGACGTGGAGAAGAGAAAATTCCTCACCCTTCCGGGACTCGAACTCCGATGCCTCGGTCGCCCGGCCCGTAGTCAGTCGCTATACCGGCTCCTCACTAAGTAACTGAGCGCCTAATCAAATATCTGAATACGTAAATACTAATCTAGCTAAGCAAGTAACGAAATAACTGCCTATCAGCCTAACTTAGGCTATGAGGTAGAGTTCTTCTTGAAAGCTAACAGTGACTCACATAATCAAGAAATGTCTCGCTTTTACAGAACCCAAACGTTCATTACCGTGCCCACAAGAGGTACCGGTCCTTGTTCTAGGCCAGATTAATCCATTCCGCATCCTCACGTTCTGTTTCCTTACGATCCAATTCAATGATCCCACATCTCAAATACGCGGAGAATTAAACCTAATGAACATAACCAAACGTCTGGAGTTCCTTCGGAAATGTTTGGGCTCGTCCCTTGCTCTTACCCTTACAAATACGCACCCCCCCCCAAAAAAAAACTAGACTCAACAGGTGTATTGGAATTGGAAGACTGAGCACTCAAATCGAAAAGGAAGAAACAAATGGCTTAAAAAGCTGAGCTACATCTGTATTGTTGAGTGGATTCAGTTCGTACCTCACAGGAAACACTGCGCCGTTGCAGCACTTAGACATAGGGCATGTACCCTGAGAAAAATTTTAATTTTAAAATTTGAAAAAGGAAAAGAACAGAAATTTCATAGATACTTTAACTTGAATTAAATTTTTAAAAGTGCTAAATAAAAATCAAAATTAACGCGTGTAGGTTAACAAACAGTTTATACAATTAGAAAGACTGGTGATTTTAAATTTTAACAGGCAGTGTAACAGCTACGTAAGAATACACACCTGATGATGGCCATTTCGGGCCGAAACATGTAGTGTGGAGTGAGGGGAAAGAAGAAAGAACTACAATAAAATTGTTACACTTAAGACGGTGTTTATCTTATATATATATTAATTAATAATGCTATTTCGATTCTAGATATTATGTGGCATCAAAACATATTGGAAGGCTATCATGAAAGGGCAGAAGGGTAAATCGTGGTATATTCCCAAGCACTATACCGGTAATCGCTCGTAAGCTTTAGTTGGATTTATAGCTTAGAGAGATTCGAATCCCTGTCTTCCGAATATAAACTTGCAGCTTCGTGATTGCACAAGCCCATCTCGTTAGAATTTTCGAACAGATCAAACAGTCATAGGATTGACGTCGAGTGTCACTTGAATAACTGCCAATCAGTAGAGTAACAACACAGCCACTTCTCACTGGCTCAGCGTGGCAACATCTGAAGCACCTCTTCATTTCGAGTGGCTGTGAGGAGACGCCTTAACGCCGGCGTCTCGTTAACCTGCTCAAGACAATACGCGTTGGGCCAAGAACTCTAAACCCTTCAGAAGTTTCGAGACTTCTGTTTCACAAAGTAAGGCAATAAAAATGTACGAGGACGAAGCCATTCAAGTGTCGTCACAAATCGTAACAAGCATAAACCAGTAGTTAGTTGATACGACAGGTGTACCTATGCGACCAGCTGAGGCAACATTCAGGCAGAAATAGCAAGACACACACTCATCACTGGATCTTTTGTCTGCTTGAACAAAAATATCGGTGCAAAATACACTGCACATTTTGTTGTGTATGCACAAGTGACAGATCTCAGCTTCCTCCTGTCCTTAAATAGGAATTCAGAAAAAGTTATTTGGGGGATGGCGGGGAAATATGTCCAGTAATTCTATTTGGAATTATCAGTACTATAAATTGGCAAACATTTAATCAAAATCATTTTTTGTGGGCGAGGTACGTATATTTTTTTGATTGAGCTCGGCTAGCGGTCTGTTGTTCGAATCCCGTTCCGTTTAGGGCGTTGGCTAACAAGGTACCATTCGGGTCCACATGCCTATTAAAATGTCACTGCCCCCAAATGGGGCTCGACATCAAGACCGACCGACCGACCGACCGACCGACAGTCGCAATGTGACTTTGACTTGAATTGACATTTGAGTTGAATGTTCAGCTGTGGAGTGTAAACCAGTGGATAGCAGAAGCGGAAGAATCTCCATTGCTAAGATTCGTTACCAGGAAGCGTCTAGTGACGACATTGCAGAGGAATAGCCATTGTTCAGAGCTGCTACCAAGCAACGACTAGTGCAGACAGACTGAGAAAACTTACTGTTGAGTGACTTTTAGTGTGGAAATCAGCAATAGTGTAATACTTATTTCTAGTTACGACCTGTGAATGGCCAATAAATCTATTCACCAATGCAGATCCGTCTATAGTCACTAATACGCGAGGCAACTGGTGTCAGAAGTGGAACCGACATATAAACAAATTTGGCTCTTTTTTTAAATAAGACTCGAAATCAAAACCATAACAACTGCTTCGAGACTGGGCAATGAGAATGTCGTGTTGGTGTAATTACGCAGTTGGGTACAAGAGAGGCTGTTTTGTGAATTACAATTCGCTGCACCCCTGATGCAACTTTATATCCAGCCATTAACACCTGTCCTACATGTTAAATAACGTTTCAATCGATTCACTTAATATAAACATCGGAGTAGGTCATGACGAGCGAAGCACAAATCCAATGTCGGGAAGTGTTGTGTGACGAGTCGACAATTCATAAACAATTTTAATACAACACATTGAACAAACTCATCTTAAATCCATATAAATGAAGACACGATAAGCCTTTAAATGTATAAATAACAACCATAACCAAACTAAAAAGTTGGAGTCATGCTGTGGTATATAAGTGACGTAATTCGTTCAATATATATGAATATTAAATGCCGGCCAGCGAATGAATAACCTTGGCCCACTTTACGTGGCTGCCATCTGTAATATAACTCGAAAGCATGTACAGAGGTGCTGTCTCGGTAGCTCGATCGAAGATGCCTTGGTTTGTAGCACACCGACTGGCGCGTCATCACGTGGGCAATTAAAAAACTACAGACAATAATAGTACAGCGGAATATTTCATAGATGGCGTGACGTCCAAAATAACGACATTCCAAGTTATTACACGAGCAGCAGCCAGCTTGAACTAGATAAGAACAATTTCAGGGCCGTCACCGTTTTGTAATTACGTTGATAAGCCCCTTTCGAAAGGTTACCGTCATCTGGGATGTGACGTAGTGGGCTTACCGGTAACGCTCTAGGCTCATATCCGGGACGTACGCAGTTCGAATCCCGCTCGAAACGAGGGCCTCTCCATGCGAGATTCTTCGTGTTTCTCTTGGTCCATCCTGACAAATTCTGGTAGGGTACCTCAATTCAGACAACTCAATTCATCACTCATTAACCATCCTACAATTCGACGCCAAACAGTGTACACACTGACGTCATCAAATAATGCTCACAAAGCATAAATAGTAACAATTTAAAGGCTTGTTGTCTTTTTAGATTTTGCATCTTGTAGTCTGGTAGATCCTAACAGACGTTTCAAAAGAACGAAAAAATGAAGGTAAAATTTGCGAAGGCCCTATAAAAAAACAACTGATTTCGGTAAATGCTTGCCAATACTGAGTTCAGAATACGGAATATAACTTTTGAAAACGAAATATGGAGGAACTATTTTAAGCATCCAAATAGACAAGACAAGGCACGAGGATATAAAAACAATGAAGATAGGGGTGGTGGGTGGGGAAGCGTCAAAGAGAAGAAATGTAAAATAAAGGAGCCAAATTAAAATAAAAGAATTTATATACATTTGAGCCAATAAGCATGTGAGAGAAGTTGCAATAATTATACAAATTAACTAAATAATATTATTCATAATTTCTGACCAGCATATGTGCCAGGAGAAGCTGATGTCTCATGACAGATGTACTGACAGCTGCAGCGGGACTGCAGACAATTCCTGCTGCCTTCTCTTCGAGGCTGTCAGTGTCTGAATACAGTCGAGTGGTGGGATGACTTATGAATTCGAAATGATTTAAAAGGAAAGGAAGCGACCGTGGCCTATTGGATGTACTATCCCGGTATTTACCCGCAGGGATTTGGGAAAACCACGATGAACCTCGGCTGGGATAGCAGGTGTCCCGCAGAAATTTGAATTGAGCACCTCCCGAATGCAAGTATACAGCGTTGCCGCTAGACCAACATTTTTTGGTAAAGCAGAAACGGAATTTTAATTCTTTTTAATTAAGTTATTGCTTCAGTGGGTTAACCGAATATTTTGTATGTACGAGTAATCGAATCGAATGTTTATTCTTCAGGGGAGTCGAGAATAAAATTTCTAAACCGGACGTCCGTATTATGTCTTCGGACAAATGACACGACGTGAACGCAAACTGAATGACCCTCATTCCTTGCTCCTATTCTCGGCAGCCCGCCATACATCAACATGCTACCATTCAGCACTGTTTACATTAGCTTCAAAGCAGCGAGCAGAGGCATAAAAGAAAGTTAAGCCAAATAAACCACTCCGCTTGTGTGGCAGTCAGCATCATATGCCCCTTACCGGAAATTGGGGGAGGGGGATAAGGCAAAATCCACGTAATGTTCCTTCAGCGGTAACACGGCCGCCGGTAAGGAGACACAAGCCGCCAAACATATGCGCCTCCATGGATTTAAGAAAAAATTAAGGAAATATATAAAAATACATAAAATATTAATTTACATAACTATTATTCTGTCTTCAATACTATAAGGGTAGTAGTTTTCAAACGTCGTAAATACTCCCCCCCCCACCGCTCTCAGCAAAGATTTTATAGCCCTATCCCTTTTTAACTCTGTGTACAAAGAACAGCTTTCTTCGGTTTTAAAATGAACACGCTCTCTCTTTTAAACGCTTTATCCTTTTAAGTACTGAATTTCATCTAAATAATATATAACATTTCAGTTCGGACCTCACAGGAAACTGATGAAACGGCAACTCAGTTTCCTCAATTTGGGCTACTCCATTCAGTAACGTGTGTTCAACCCAGGCTGATTGCAGTTGCGTTGCGGTTGCCAGTTTCTTTGGTGTGCCCTCGCTCTTAGAGTTAGAATTAAGAGTTAAGAGTTTTTTTCGCATAGTGGGGGGTGGAGTCCAGTTGGATCCACTCGGCACGGCGGCCACTGATTGACCTTTGTACCTGCACGGGTGATTATGATGGAGAATTTGGTGGAATGAAGATTGGCAGGGTAAATCGAAGTACTCGGAGAAAACCTACCCCAGCGCCACTTTGTCCACCACAAATCCCACTAGAGTTAGAGTTACTTTTCCACTGGCGGTTTACCGCCAATCAGTTCGTCGTGGCGACAAGCCCCTCGAGACTCAGGACCAGAGAATTTACTTTTGCAACTGAACACTTGGTTTCATGTTCATGTAACATCCTCTTTAACGAGAGGATGGGTCTGTAGTTTACAATTGCTCCTGGTCCTAGCCAGCGCAGCCATTCTGAGGTCGGACTCCCGCGGGACTCGTGGCCATATTTTACTGTTTCAGATTCGAGACTCCCCAACCTGGAGGGCCAGGTCCCCGTATTCATATCCCCCAGGAACAGGGTGGCCCACTCGGACACCAGCACCAACATAAGATAGGCTATACTGTAAACCATCTGCCAGAGTTAAGAACACTCCACACGCATGAGACCCAGCGCCTATGTCTTTACACTAAATGGAGGACTTTTCTTCAAGGACGAGTCGACATGTTTCAGACATTGAAATATTGTACGGACAACAAGTTTGTGACGCTGGTAATATTAACGCAAATGTTCTGTTTATGGACATTATCCGTCGTCCGCTTTTTGTTTAAAACACACAACGTTTAGGAGATTGGATTCTGTTTCCGGAGATAGGGACTAGCTCTATCGATTGGACGCAACCGAGTAGGTTCAACCTGAAGACGGAGCCGGAATCCAGTCTCCGAAACGTCGTTGTGTTTTAAACAAAAACACGTCGGAATCCAGTCTCCGAAACGTCGTTGTGTTGTAAACAAAAAACACGTCGGTAGATAATGTCCAGAAACACAAAAATTGTATGAAGTGTTGAATGTTTCGGTTCAATATGAATGCACCCCCTGAAGATGGTCCCGTGTGCCCGAAACATGTACAAAATACAAGGAAATAGCTCGGATGGTGATTTACATCTTGCGGCATGACAGGGACAGCTTTACACGTGGCTATTTTTACACACGTCACAATCCCTCCGGCCTTAAACTGTGTAAAGGATCTTTGTGGCCGAGTCGTAATGACGTAGTTCGTTACGTCATCACCAGAAAGTTACTGGATTCTATTTTTAACCTACAATAGGCACCAAAATCACCACACCGCAGATCCTTGGTGTGACGTACCCTCACAGATGTCTTGAAATAAGGACTGCGGTCCTGCAACTCACCTCCCGGACCAAACGTGTCGCTGTTGTTATCAGCCAATATGACGTCACTCCCGCTGCTTCTGCTCTGCTGCTGCTGACCCATTCCACCGGTGGCATAGCTCCGGTTACTACGTGTGCTGTTGTTGCTCTCTCTTCGCTCTGGGGAGATGCCGCCCGGTGTCATGACAATTGGGGGCTCCAGCCCCCCTGGGGACAAATTAGACACGAAGGAGAGCTTGTCTGGATCATTCTCTAAGCCATAGTTCCCTGCCCCGGGATTCGAAGACAGCTCCAATATGGTGACGCTCAGATGTTGTCTACTGCTCGAGCTAGAGGGACCTGAAACAATTGAATTACTCTGTCGCGTAACTTGTCGACACAGACACAGGGTTCAGAGCGTTCGGTAAGAAGGGCTTAAGTCAAATTTTGTCAAATTGGGGGTACGTAACCAGACAAGTACCGCGTCAGGAACGATTCAACTTAAACACGGAGGTTGGGATAATGTGTTGCGCGTTCAGGGTTATCGCACACCTCAGGTGGTGGTCATGGATGAGTATTCAGCAATGGTGGAATGATGATTAGCAGGGGAAAACCACAGAGATTCTGAGAAAAATGTTCTGCCCCCGCGCGACTTCGCTCACAACGAATCTGATATGAAATTACTGAAGATTGAATTTGTGGTTTTCGAGCGTCGGTAAATATTACGATTAGGGTGTCGTATGGTGTGCGACACCGTCAAGGTTGGTATACAGCTATCAACGTTTGGAGGAACTGCTGGTTCCACTGAAGTGCCCCAGAAGGTTCTATCAATCTGTGCAAAGCTGCAGACGCGAAATTTACCGTTCAGTTTTCAACAGACATCCCGCTGGTGCTGACAGGCACACCGGACAGCAGAGATGCGAGTCTGTCATTAGTACGTAATGTAGTTGGTTAGCCGCTTCTTGGACGTTTCTGCGGACAGAGGAAAATGAAATCATTTGATAAACTGGTAGATCCTATACGTTTCTAACGATGCTCGCTTCTTGGACGTTTCTGAGGACAGAGAAAAATGAAAACATTTGATAAACTGGTAGATCCTATACGTTTCTAACGATGCTCGCTTCTTGGACGTTTCTGAGGACAGAGAAAGTTGAAAACATTTTATAAACTGGTAGATCCTATACGTTTCTAACGATGCTCGCTTCTTGGACGTTTCTGAGGACAGAGAAAAATGAAAACATTTGATAAACTGGTAGATCCTAAACGTTTCTAACGATCCTCGCTTCTTGGACGTTTCTGGGGACAGAGAAAGACGAAATCATTTGATAAACTGGTAGATCCTAACGTTTCTAACGATGCTCTATGTCATGGAGAACCCTGTACTCCTGAATGTCATAGTCTACGACACTCAGGAGTACAGGATTCTTGGAGTTCGTCCATCATCCTGTATTCTAGAGAAAGCAATGTTTCGGAGACTGCATCTGTTTCCGTCCTCAGGTGATGGGATAGGAAATATCTACTCCGTTGGGTCCTTTAGAAAGAACTATTCCAAAACCCCGGTAATCCCGACTTTATAGATTGTTTAAAACAGGTAAAGACAATGGAAAGGACTGTAATTGCGCATGTCAGCTGTTAAAAATAACAAAGGAAAGAAATCACTGAACAACCAACGAGGAGGTGGGGTATGTTGGTGTATATGTTGGCGAAACAACGAAGCAAATATACTGTCACTGAACACCAGAAGAAACACAACAAAAACAAACTCCGTGGCCTTAGACCGCAAGCGAACCATACCGACCGAGCGACCGTCGCTTGTCGGCGAAGTTAGTGCCAACTATAACGGATAGAGGGTGTCGCGTGGTCAGCGCAACGAATCCCAACGGTCGTTAATTTCGGTTTTCTAGACCGGAGTCTAGACTACTTTTCCATTCAAGTAGCTCCTCAATTATCCTCACGAGGCTGAGTGGACCCCGTTCCAGACCCGATACTTCTCAGAAAAACTGGTAGCGCCGGGAATCAAACCCGGGACCTCTTGGTCTGTAACCATGAACTCTGACCTCTAGACCACCGAGGCGGTCTACACCAGATCAAATGGAGAAGCAATTCGAAAGCTAAAATTGATTCACTAATAAAACTGAATCAAATGTCTCTATTCCACGACAGGTGAACTGATCATCGGAACACCTTTGTCAGTAAGGGCTGTGTATAAACTGGGTTCAAGTCCCGGAAAAAATCAGAAAAACTTACCTAACGTTGTGTCCCTGGCGAGTCATAAGAAGACCGAAGTAATATAAATTTAATCATATTGAATTATTATTCTACGATCACCCAGATAATAGCATTAATCAGAGTCCTACTTGAGAAGCTAACAGTCGCTCAGCTGGCAGCGAAATCCCAAGCTAAAAAGCGGGAATCCCAAAGTTCATTGCCGTGTCCACAAGAGCCCTTCTGTTAACCCTATCCTGAGCCAGATGAATCCAACTGATACCATCACATCTTATTTCCTTTAAATTTATTTTAATAGCATTTCCCATCTACTACTAAACCTTCCCTGTGTTATTCTCAATTCAGGATTCAGGGCTAAGAATTTAATTTTTCATTTACAGGATGTGTGTGTGCTACATTCCTGGCCCAGCTCATCTTCATTTTACCACCCTAATAATTTCTGGTAAAGAATATGGGCCGATATATTCACATGTAAGCAGTGTAAGAAAATTTATACGGATCGCCCCGGATTTGCGAGTGTCTCTACTGAAACACAGATGGCACCACTGTATGTGTTCAAGATCCCTTGGTATTAATATCTGACATATCTCCCCCACAAATACAGGAGCAACCACGGTGAAGAGCACAAACCAAGTTGCGCCTCTCCAGCTCCTCCTATTAATCCCCCCCCCCTTCTCAGCCTCGCAAGAATGAACAAAACTTTTCTGTTCTGAAACGGCCTGCCGGCCACACCCACAGTGGGGTACATGTCTACTTACTGGGGCGGATAAGAGGGAGGCTCGTCGGGGGCGCCAGCAGACCCTGAGCCTCCTCACTAGGTTCCAGCTCCAGCGCCATGCCGTCTTCACCCTCCCGCATACAGCGCAGGGGGTGTGCTCACGGGAAAGTGCATCACCTGGACGCGTGAACTGCGGAGACATCTGGTGGAGACATGTCGCCCTGAAACAAGCGCTCGTATGAGATTCCGGTTCCACAGAATTGTGAAGGGAGACACCTCAACACTGGTCTCTGGTAAACAGCCTTCGGTTCCTTCCATGCAAGGGAGGCGTTCATTTTGTGTGGTGTGTCCTGTGTTTTGTTTGTGTAAGGTAAAGGTAAAGCTGTCGGTCACAGTGGCCGCGCGGTCTAAGGCATGCACTGTCTTCGCTCGCTCGGAAGCCGGGATCGTGGGTTCGAATCCCACTCAGGGCATGGATGTTTGTGTGCGTTTTTCTGTGTTTGTCTACAGGTAGAGGCCTTGCGACGAGATGATCACTCGCCCAAGGAGTCCTACCGTATGTGTAAGATCTAGNAACGGCGTATTTTATAAATCCCTCCCGTCAGTCTCTATATCTGTCGTTGTTAGGTAATAAAGTAAAGAGGTAAAGGTATTCCCTTAACAGACCGTGGAGGCCCATAGGGTTGTGAGACGTCGAGGTTCCCACATTTTCTACACAATCTGTTCACAGGTGNACGCTGCGGCGTGCCCCGTGTTATTTGTGTGTTGTGTCTTATTGTAGTATCACTGCCACCGGGTAAAAACCCATTTGAAGTTTATATATAATATAATAGTTGGTTAAGGCACTATGCTACAAGCCGCAAGGTCGCGGGATCGAATCCCGATCTGGATTTTTCCAATTTACCTAATCCTCCTGTCGCAGTATGGCCCTGAGGTCGACTCAGACTCCAACAGAAGTGAGTACCAGAGGAATCTTCCTGGGGTATAAAGGGCGACCGGTGCGTAAGGCTGATACCTGACGGCCATCTGTGAGCCGACTGTCTAGAAAATGTGGGAACCTCGACGTCTCACAACCCTATGGGCCTCCACGGTCTGTTAAGGGAATACCTTTACCTCTTTACTTTATTACCTAACAACGACAGATATAGAGACTGACGGGAGGGATTTATAAAATACGCCGTTGTGATTGGCCCAGAGGTGCCATGATGTACATATAAAGTTTCATAAAGACTGGTTCAGGCATTCAGAAGTTGATAATGGGGAACACACAGACAGCAGGGACAACGCATAAACCTACTTGCATTCTTTTCAAAATAAGGGAAATGGGCTTATGACACAGTGGCGCGTGAAAGAGAACGGCGCTGGAACCGCTATTCGAAGCCCATGAGGTTGAGGCTTCATTATGTCGGTAAAATATAGCCTCGTCACGGCAGGGGTAGAAGCGGTGGATTCTGGGGGAGAATAAGTGCTCAAGTCTTGTGAATTAACTGACGTCATTCGGGGAAGTGAGAAATGGAGGCCACTATTTGCTCGTTTCGCAGCAGTCAGAACACTCTTCTCCAAAAGTCTGTAAAACCTTTCGCTCGGTTCAAGAGACACGTTAATAACGATGGTGGACCACAGCGGTCACTATGAACAGTGCTGTCTTCTGGGATGTGACGCCGTATAGTCCGGTAGAAGCCGACTGACAGTGCTGACGTTGGAGCTTGTCAACTTCTTAATTTCCTTACTCATAGGCCATGAAGATGGACGCAGTACGTCCTTCCGAAACATTGTTGTTCTACCGGACTACACGGCGTTACATCCCAAAAGATTTTTGGCATATTCAAAACAAAAACTTTCAGAGTGTGCCTGCTACTATTCCTATCTTCCTGGTTTGACACCGTGTAGTCTGGTGTATCGGTAACGTTTTGGATGACTCCCCTGTCTCAATGTAGTTTGTTGTTTAGTTTACACTGTCAGTATACATTAAATTGCGTTCAAACGCAGAATGACTGATGAATGGTGAATTGTAAAGGATCTGAAAGGAAGCGGTAGTGACACGAGACATTTCCCGAAATCTACTTGGAGGGACAGACGAAAATAACGGGAAATCTACGTCAAGATAGTTTGTGTTCCGACGGAGATCTGAACCCGGGACCTCTAGAATAAAAGTCTCCTACGTTACCGCTTGAGCCAACGAGAACGGTACTGAAGGTTGGCTAAAGCTTTTCCGAAACGTCGAATAAGCCACTCGCCGCCGTGAGAACCTCAAACACGCTAGTCGCATTCCCGCGCTAGTCTGTCTGTCCGTCCGCGTGCAACAACGCAAGAATGGCAGAACGGGTTTTCATTAAATTTGGTACTGGGAAGTTCGGCTAATTTCTGACAACTGACTTCAGTTTTGGTTGAAATCGGACAACAATGGGCAGTCCATCATATAAAAAGATACGCGCGATTGTGCGCCATCTCCAGTGTCAACTCGGTAAACAGCTACCGAAGAGAAAAGAAAAAAAAATATTTTGAACAGAAGTTTTAGAGAAGGGTGAAGTCTTCCGGCATTCCAGACAATTAAACACAGATCAGCGACCGTACCCAGAACTGTTATGCTACCCGCACATTTCCAAACTTGGCTCCTCAGCAATCCACAATTGGCTCCAGAATACACGCGAAGATTGCCGAAGTACCATACTAACTCCGTGGCATGTAGTCCGCAAGCGAACTATACCGACCGAGCGACCGCCGCTTGTCGGCGAAGTTAGTGCCAACTTTTGTGGATAGAGGGTGTCACGTGGTCAGCGCAACGGATCCCCACGGCCGTTAATTAAACCGAAGTACCATACTTATTTAAAATTCACATGGTTTCAGTCCGGGTATATTTGTTGCGTTAAGAAGCGAGACGGCGCTTCCATGGTCGCTATTATGAAATCTTCCCAGTGGGGGGGGGCAGACAATAGCTTACAAATTGCATTTAAGCCGTTAATCCCATTTCTGCAATGTATAGCCCAGTTTCCATATTCCGCAAGAAAAAAAGGAGGCTTGTGGGAATATCTTGCTGTGTGTCTGTGCTCCGCCCAATCATTTCTACATAACGGCTCTGTAAACACGTTCCCGCGGTAACGAACAAACGCACGGTGTTTTCTACTCGTCCGTGCCGCAACCCGGCAACCGACCATTTATCAAGAGTCTCTCTTCGTGGTAACTCGTTCCACCTCCCGTTGCCCAGCAACGGTTAGACATGTCTCAATACTGAATTTGCAATGAATGGAAACCAGGCGATTAGCTCTTCCCGGAACTTCTTGATATACTTTTAATCAATATTATTATTTCTTATATTTCCTTCCTCATTCAAATTTTCCTTAGGAAAAAAAAATATGAGTGTCAGGCGCCCAGTATGCCCCTCCACCCTTCGCAGCGCCCATGACAGAGTTTAAAATCGATGTATCGCTACTCTCACTGAAATCCTCAGTTTCATGTTACTTATAAAACAGAACCAAAAATTTGTATTCACGAATTGAAAATATGTAAAGAGGGAACATGAGAGAAAAGGAATGAAAATTGTTACCATGAGTGTACACCTCCCAGCATCTTCCGTAACTGTTCCTTCTAATGTTCTCCGCCATGTCTCGCCCGCGTAAACAATATTGGAAAGCATCTGCCCCACTAAGGTACAGTCTTACACAGAATTATCAGCCGCGGTCCTCGAAACTTCTAATGGGAATACGCGCTACTGCAGTGCTCAACTTCTGTGAACGGGTTCCTCATATGCAGCGAATATTTCACTTACGGCCCGCCTAAAATTGGCGTTATTTTAGATCAATATGGCAGGAAACCAACACGACAAGACAACGTTTGGTGAAAGTTCGCCATTAAACAATGTGACAATATCGGCAAAACGGTTTATGACATAATCACTGAACCTACGTTCTCACGTGACCTACGTTTCATCGCGCATCCGTGCGAGTCAAAGTCGTAACATGCGGTAGCGTAGTTGTTTGATGCACTATGCCATAAGCCGAAAAGTCGCGGGTTCGATTCTCGATGAGGTCACTGGAATTTCAATTCATCCTGCCCTGGGGTCGACACAGCCTCTAAAAGAAATTAGTACCATGAATTTTCCTGGGGGGTAAAGGGCGACCAGTCGACGGGTAAAGCTGACCTCACCGCCATCTATGAGCAGATTGTCTAGTAAATGTGGGAACCTCAACATCTCACAACCCTATGGGCTTCCACGGCCTGTTACAGGGACAGCTTTACCTTACCAATAAAAGTAAAGTAAGTAAAGCTATCCCTGTAACAGGAGGTGGAGGCCCACAGGGTTGTGAGATGTTGAGGTTCCCACATTTTCTAGACAATCGGCTCATAGATGGCGGTAAGGTTGTCAGCCTTACTCGCCGGCCGCCTTTACCCCCAAGAATATTCCTGGTACTCATTTCTGTTAGAGGCTGAGTCGACCCCAGGGCCATAGTGCGGCTGGAAGGATTAGATCACTTGAAAAAATCAAATGACCTCATCAGGACTTGAACCCTTGACCTTCTGGCTTGTAGCATAGTATCTCAACTAACTATGCTACCGCGTGCACCTTACCTTACCAATACAACTGAAAATCCTAACACAAATTTCAATAAACCACGTTAAAATGTTCATCAGATATGTGAACAATTCATTCGCGGCCTTGTGTGGTGAACCACGCTTTATTATGAATGAATACGGCTGAGAGCGGAGTAGCCCGCACTCAGTTCGAACAGTCTCTCTCTATGGAAAGCGCACATGCACGTGAGCCCATGGCTCCATATGCCCAAGAAGAATCAGTGACACGCTCCCATACGGAGTTCTAAGAAAACATGTGGAACAGAGGGAAAGACAGGCACACAGATGGCAAATGGACAGACATGCCCTGCACAAGTGAAGTCACGTGTTAGTTGTTACAGAAGAGCCAGAAAATGGAGAGGCAATCACTTCAGGTCGATACCGCTTCGCGTCCCTTCAAGGAACATTTTGTTAGGCTTTGTTCTATGTCAATGTGAGACACAAGATACATGCCGCATATGCATTCCGCACCCCAGAGCAGACGTTAGCGTCTATTGCCATTCAGACGCTGCAACAAGTTGGTGTGTGGACGGGAACGCTCGGTATAGCGACGACCTGCGAGCTGGACATGGGGAGGTTACATTCCCGACAGAGGAAAACATATTTTTCTCCCAGCAACCAGGCTCTGGGGCCCACCAATGGGCGCCGGGGTCTCTACCCATCCACTCTCACATGTTTGCACAGCGTAGTGATTAATTATTTAAGCACAGGACAACTTTTCCTACGAGAAGCATTGCGCCTGTTTCCTTTGTTACGCTTCTCACGACTATAGCGACGGGCTATGGGCTGGACGTCTGGGTTTCAAGCCCCGGCACAATTAAGGGGTTCACAACGGCTCTGGGGCCCACCCAGGCTCCTAACTGATGGGTATAGGGGGCTCTTCCCCCGGGTAACGAAGCGGGGGTGAAGCTCACCACCCACCTCCATCTAGTGCCTAGATGAAAAATGGTGGAGCTATACCTCCACTGCCAGTACATTTCCATGGCACAGTGCTTAATTAATGAAGCACATGAACAACTTCACCTTTAGAATGCTCTTCAAAAGATGAATAAGAGAGGAGGAAGTGGGAGAGCTTCTTTGGGGGGGGGGTAATGAGAACTGTATTGTAGCGTGTAAATCTGTTAATAGGTAGCGAAATAAGTTACAATACAACAGACACTGCTAAGTAACGGCTTCGAAAACAAGCATGTTTCCACGGAAACTGCACTGCGGAAGAGTAGCGGTGTTTTTTACGCGGTCCGTGCCAGGACGTTATAAGCTGGTCAAGTTAGTGAGATAACCGCTTGTATATATTGTACATAGAAATAGGAATTAAGATTAAAAATGTAAGTGTATGTAAATACTGACAATGGACATACTAATACGGACTATGACTGACAAATGACAGACCCGAACTCTCGTCAGAGAGGGCGCCCCAAATGAGCAGGACAGTAACTTTCATATAAGAAAAAAAAAATCTGGTCATGAGCCAAGACAGACAGACTGACGGACTGTCAGTCGCAATGTGACTTGAACTTGGAGATAACCGCCGGGGTTCAGTTGTGAGCTACTGCTGTAAGAAGCCGGTAGCTGAGGCCGCGGACAGTTCGGGAACCCAGAGGATGGGGAACGTCGTCGTTGAAAGTCGCTACCAAGCAACGGCTGGTGAAGACTCGATCTAGTGTGTCCTGCAGTGATTTGTGAAGTGTGTGTAGCACAATCCTTACTTGTAGTTACGAGTTGCAGGTGTTCAATAAATCTGATTAGAAATTCAAACCCCGTCTATAGTCACTCTATCACGCGACAGGCTTATTCTGTGACGACCTGCAGCAGATGACTCAGTATGTCCAACTCCAGGCAATGAGGTGATACGAACCTCCTTCACTGCGTCTGCTGTACCAGCGAAGCACGCAGGTGAGGATGGACGGGCGCAAGTTGCGTTCCGCACGCCATATCGCGTGTAACTCTCTGCGTCTCCCTGTCCGAAATATTGCATTATGTTATTACTACTGGAAAATCCCGTTGAAATTTACGTCCTCTGTATCATCCTTGAATCCCTTTCTTCTTTTCAGTTACCCCTTTAATACCTTTATCTCATTCCCTTCTTTCTCCGTTACAACAGCGAATTAAATTACTTCTTTATCTATATAAGATATGATACATTCACGGCGTGTCAATATGGGAGTTGCTACCTGACGTTTCGGAGACTGCCTCTGTCACCATCATCAGAGGCTAATAGGTAAAGTTAAAGATTCCCTGTACAACTAAGAACCACGCCATGAAGGCGCATGGAGAGTGGTTGTATAGATCCAGGTGTTCTTGGTTTCGGAACGAGTTGGAGGTGAGTGGTCAGCTTCATGCCTCGGCCGCTTTAGCCCCGGGAAAAGCCTCTGGTATCCAGTAGATAGGTAGCTGGGTAGGCCCCTACTGGGCCTCGAACTCGGACCCCTCTGTCGTCCAGCTCGTAGCCCGGCTCTCCGGAGTTAATGCAGTGCTCGAAATGTCCCTTAAGTTACAGCGACAGAGGGAACATGCAACCAGAGTTTCGGACAGCAATCAACCTGCCTTCTTGCCTGGCTGGAAACCAACGTATCCTCTCCATGTGTCCATTGTTATTTGACCATCCTGTTCGTCTGACTTCCCTTCAATTTCCCGATAACAGGGACTTTCTGCTACATCATCATGTATCTGGTACCGATATCTTGCGAGTTACGTAGGTCTGCAGCCCAGAGGCCTTTGTGCTTTTTGTTTGCTTCGCATGTCTGCACCAATCTCAAGTCCTGCTTCTTTGCGGAATACAATTTCTTGCAGTCCTTCCGGTTGGAAAACTTATTTCAGGAGCCGGCCGGTCGTCTGTAGAATGCAATGCTACAGGGTGTTTCAAAAATGTATTTTGTGGTGTACTTCGGTGTTGTAATAAACCCAGACTATATACCGCCGAAATCCCGTGTGGAGGTGGGTTAGAATATATTCACCGTAGCCCTGCGAGTCTTAGAAAGCGATGGAAGGTGAACCCGGTGCCTGGAAGTATAACTGTGCCACTCTGTAGCTGGTGGGGGACATAAATACAGACACCCGCTCCTCCGTGTTGCGGGGTGGACGCAATGCTGACGACCTTGCTGTGTAAAAAAAAATACTGTTGCGAAATCCAAATAAGTGAAACCCGGATCAAACCACGCAGAATCTTCTGAGGAGGGCTGTGATTCAAAAAGGGCTCGTTTGCCGATGATATAACGTCGATCGGTGAGATGATTGATGCATAATGAATTACAAAGGATTTAGAAGGAAGCGTGTGGCCTAACCGAGGTATTATCAGGGCGTTTCCCTGGAGGGACTGAAGAAAACCGTGAAAACCCGTCAAAACAGCCGGCGCTTCAACCGAGATTCAAACAGAATACGCCCCCCCCCCCGGATACAAGTGTAAAACGTTCGGTTACACCAGCCTGCTAGGTTTCAGAAACATCCAACACATTACAAATGCTGACGGACCCAGAGACAACGTAGGGCTCTTGTGAATGCGGTAATGAACTTTCGCTTTCGCCTGCTGTCACAAAGCCCGATGCTCGGCCAGTGATATTGTTACGTAGTTATACAGACATACACAGACACATACATGAGAGCCGGACGGGCGTATAGATAGATATATTAGAAAGAATGATCGACTGATAGATAGGATCGATTGACAGAGATAGGTTAGCAAAACGGACAGATAGATGGCAGGCAGGCAGGCAGGGAGGCAGGCAGTCTGTCCCATTGAGCTTCCTGGAGGCTCTCTCGCGTCACTGCTTCTGCTGATCTCGGGCAACTTACGCAGCAGAGAGGCTCACAGAGAAACTGAGTTCGACTGTCTCAGCAGAATCTGCTCACGCATTTCGGCCCCTACTCCCCTGGGTGTTCGCATGCTATGGAGCTGGTGCACGCGGCTACGACTCCATCTGCAAGTACTGACATCTAGCCTAGTGTTCGGGAGGTCCCCACTTCAAATCCTGGCCCCAAGACAGGTTATCCCTAAGCAGTTCTCCTGGGAAACGGGCGCATCAGTTAAACCGATCGATACCTTCCACATGCTGTCATACGTTCTTCGCCAACACTACAGCGTCGTCAAATTAACTACAAAATGAATATTGCTTTTCTCTGGGATGTGGTGCCGGGTATCGAATCCCGGTCGTCTAGCCCGCCGCTATACCGACTGAGCTATCGAATCTATACACAGATACCGAAAGCAGCGTAAAGAAAATGGGGGCGGTGGGAGATGCCTTCATTCTTGCATCCGTTTTTTCCTCCATCAATCCTTTATTTATTCATTAATTCCCCCCTTCCTATCCTATTTTCCTCCTTCCCCCCCCCCTCCCGGCGAAGTTTGTAGAGTGAAAATGCGCTATTGAACCGGAGTTCATCCGAGATGGCAAATTAATTTTTCGTTCCAAGCCAAGGGGTACAATAGATTTCCGCTGGGAAATGAACTTTCAAAGTTATTCTGCCTTGAAGATGAAAGCAGTGGTTTCTTCTGAAACTCAGTAGCCATGTATCAGACTGTACACTGTCATAAGCCGCAAGCTAATAAAATGAAACTTCACTAGCCTCAGAATGTCATATCACATTTCGGTTACCTTGCGATCACTGCAGATGTGACCGTTGGAACTCTTGGAGGGCTAGAGGACAGACAAGAAATATGAAGGCGCAGAGACATGAGGCTGTGAGGCGCCCAACGTGCGGAAACTTTGTGAGAAGAGGATTTTTGGAAATACAGCGAGAAATATAATTACACTGGAGAGGATTATAATCAAGACGAGGAGGTCAGACTGACATGAATCAGACACTGAGCTAACTAATGACGAATCCGAAGGCAATATCGTGTGGCGTATAGATCCGTTGCTGGGCAAAGATCTCGAAACACACGAGACAACAGCCGTTGCTAAACACGCCTCTACAACAACAGAGTTACTGTTGAAAACCTTGCTTTGTACGCGGTCCGCGTCGAGGAGTTATAAAGAAGAGAAATGTGGCAACCAGTTCAGTTGAGTTCTGCAAGGGTGGCTGTGACAAGAGGACCTGAGCGCGTGAAGGTGAAGAATCTCCACTACTAGAAGCCGCTGCCAGGGAACGGCTGGCGAAGAGAGCAGGCTAAAAAGGATTAGCAGATACTGTAGTGAATTTTGAAGTGTGGAAATCAGCGATAACGCTGTAAGTGCTGAGTGGTGTGTGTAAGCGGTCAATAAATCCATTCACCAATCCACGTTCTGTCTACAGTCACACCCCTAAATCATGACAATAGAATAGTACAAGAATAATTTTACCCAGAGTACATAATATTAGTGCGATGACCAATGAAAATTCAAGCAAAATATTTTCCGCATGTTACATAAACCAGAT
Source organism: Cryptotermes secundus (assembly GCF_002891405.2). NCBI lineage: Eukaryota > Metazoa > Arthropoda > Insecta > Blattodea > Kalotermitidae > Cryptotermes > Cryptotermes secundus. Next base: position 1,532,447 of record NW_019718618.1, on the reverse strand, counting down.
TGGTTACAGATTTAATACAGTTTAATTATAACATTAAGTCTTAAAAATTTAATAATATCGTTCGTGGTTCGTAATGCGTTATTTTAACTTTTCTTTGGACGCCTGCACCAGCAAACACACACACGTCAAATAGGCATTTATACGACTGTATTTAATACTACGTACATATGTTACCGAATGATACGTCGAGGTCGTTTGACGATTAATGCCATCTAACAGGCACTGACTGTAACTACGCAAATATGCATATACATACTGAGTTTTATTTATAAAATGACTAGTTGCATAGCACTTTTTATGCAACAATGCATGATAATCAACTTCATGCAAAAGATCTGGCAACACTGCAGCTTGTATCTCTGTCCCTGTTGGCGCGACAAGTCGTCACTAACTCGCCTTCTTGTCTGAATATTACAATAGTCTGTCACGAAACTGTTACGTAGCTAATGTCTATTATAAATGAAAGCATGAGGTAGACAATATGCAGGAAGAGAGTCAAATATGTTTTCTTTAATTTTAAAGACCGTTTGGTTGGTTAAATTACTGCCGGCCGTCGCCAACACAGTAAATCTTAGTTTCGGGTCCTGTCGGGGACCCTGGGTCATATTTCTTTCTCTAACATTTTCACGTATTTTGAAATGGGGCATCGTCTTCAACAAGAGGAGGGGTCTGAATAATACTGCTCACTTCCCCCTACTTGGGGTTATTCAAGCGGGCACTCACTCACTAACAGCCCCCTCCCTCACGTTATATATACAAATTTATTTCGTACCTCACAGGAAACACACTATGTCTCCGCTACAAAGCCCAACCGGTTAATGCTGTTTAGGGAAACAGTCGCTGTTTATTGTGAGAACCATACGGGACACACGGACACACTCTGTGGGCAGAATGCAGAGTTTTAGTATGTTCAGTCCGTAGCTCACAGGAAACATTACGTCTCCGCTACAAAGCCCAACCGGTTAATGCTGTTTAGGGAAACAGTCGCTGTTTACTGTGAGAACCATACGGAACACACAGACACACACTGTGGGCAGAATGCAGAGTTTTAGTGTGTTCAGTCCCTACCTCGCAGGAAACATTACGTCTCCGCTACAAAGCCCAACCGGTTAATGCTGTTTAGGGAAACAGTCGCTGTTTATTGTGAGAACCATACGGAACACACAGATACAGTCTGTGGGCAGAATGCAGAGTTCTAATGTGTTGAAGTGTGTGGTACATATAGGAACCACTGGACTCAAATGGGTTAATATTGTTTTCGCATTTGGAACTCAAGTTTTATAGTCATGACAATTTAGATACCAGTAGGGCCTACCCTCTCTCTCCATCTACAGCTCTGATTGTCCTAATTAAGACGGTTATGGCAGCTTTCAACAAATATAACTTATCAATTGAATTCAGATCCATTCATTCGCCATAGAAACCGGTAAAGCTTCTAACCCTGTAATGTCACATTCTGCAAACTGCATGCTTCCTTCTGGTTGCACTCTCGAAGACAGAGACAAGACTTCTCGGTACAGTCACTGCCGTGAGAGCCCCAAATCTCAGGCTGTCCACACAATTTCCACAGTTACATGCCTAATTAGAACATGCCACTTGAACAATGCAACAGAGAGCTATTGATTTTATGGCGAATTGGTGTGTACGTCAGAGCCTTCACAGAAAGAGACCAGGCAGTCACAGACGGCACCCTATTTCAGAACGGTTAATACATACTGTATAAAATATTTTTCTCCTTTGGTAGAGTGCTTCTCCGAAACGTCAGTAGCCATCTACATGGTATCATAACCTAAACAAGAAGTAGAACCTTCCTGCCTGAAGTCTCTCCGAGAACTCTGCCTAACTTAACTTTTACTACATACTGAGTGTTTGATACGACACGGACCGCATTGAAAACACAGTGTCCAACAGTTAATCTGTTGTTGCAGGTGCATTCGTTGATTCGGGAACGTATTTACAGAGCAGCTGCCTAGGGACGGTAGTTCTTCCGGGTTGTTAGAGGGGTAGGACACAGACAGTAAGGTGGTCCCATAAGTCTGCCATTAAAAGGTAAAAATAAAAGAAAGGAAAAGCTATCCCTGTAACAGGCCGTGGAAGCCCATATGGTTGTGAGAAGTCGAGGCTCAAATATTTTCTCTAGGCAGTCGGCTCACAGATGGCAGTGAGGTCAGTCTTAAGCGCCGGCAGCACTTTACCCCCCGGAAGATTCATGGTACTCATTTCTGTTAGAGGCTGAGTCGACCCCAGGGCCATAGTATGGCTGGAGAGATTAGGTCAATTGAAAAAAATCCACCTCATCTTAACTCGAACCCGCGACCTTCCGGTTTGTAGCATACAGCCTCAACCAACTATGCTACCGATTACTCCAGCTTCCCATTATTTTTTTAATAAGGAAAGCAGGCTAAGAACTACAACTTTCGCTTGATTACAAACTAAGGGTATACTAAAACACTGGCATAAGGCGCACCAAAAGATGATCATGAACTCGAAGCAGATTTCGGCCTAACTTGTGGAGGACAGAAGGAAAGGAACAAATTATAATGCAATACAATGTGGTGCAGAATGAAGGAAGAAGGAGGTGTAGACTGAAGTATAATATTAAAAACGTAAAGAAAGAGAATTGCTGTGGACTGGATTAATCTAAGGACAGACACCAGTGAGTTCCAAAAAATGCTAACAACTTGCTGAGTAACCATCAGCTTCTCAAGCAGAACTCAGCTGCGTGGACTTGTTGGTGCAGAATAAATGGAAGGGGTGGGTAGGCAACCGGAGATGACCTGTTCTTCAACTTCACGCCGAGGACCGGGTGAGGCCCGAACTTGGGCCGTCTGCAGGAGGTCAGTGAGCCAACCAGAAGAACAGAAATATGTTACAATTGGATACTATTACGTGTTCCAAAGCTCCGTCATGGAAATTTACCGCAGAAGCGATATATCGCATTGGGTGGCCACCGGCCACTTTCAGCCATATCATACTGAAAGGCTGAGGGCAGGCAAAGCATACTCACAGGCCATAATCAGGGTCGAGTTTCGGGCGCCATTCGTTATCGCTACGCCACAATTCTCCCCCACCCCCTTCGTTACTTCCCACGCTGTCTCCCCAATTTCTTTCCCGCGTTAGATACTAGCACGTGATCTCTTTCGACCACATCTCTCATAAACTGTGTCCGAAACATCTTTGAGAGTGGGTCATAATACTGTTGTGACGTAGACGGTGACGTCATTATAGTTTCAGCGCCATACGGGATATCTTGTTAAAACACGCGACTTTTCCTTCCGTAAGGTTGGCTACTGAGGGTGTGACAACCTCAGATATGTTTTAGACAGGAGTCGAGTCCTTCATGAGAAGCTGACAGTCTCTCAGATACTCATAAAATTCCCTTGCCTTTTATGAAGCCCAAAGAGCCATTACCGCGTTCACAAGAGCCCGAGACTGGTCCTTATTCTTTGTCAGTTGAATTAAATCCACACTGTCCTATCCTATATATCTAAGATTCGTTTTAATATTATCCAACGATTTCTAGGAGAGGCTCTTCCGAACACGTCTCTTCCCTTCAAGTTACTTGACCAATATTCGGTACACATTTCTAATTTCTTTAATACGTGCTACGTGTCCGACCTATCACAACTTCATGGGTTTGAACATCCTAACAATATCTGATAAAGTGTGAAAATTATAAAGTCTCCTGATAAAGCCTCTCTCTCTTAGGTCGAAACAGTCCCATCAACGCCCTATCATCATACAACCAAATGTAATAAACCGAGTTCCATTCCCATACAAAACAACATGTAAAATCATTACTCGTGCTCTTGCAGGAATATGCATACTTACATCTACCTGTGGTTTCTTGCAAGACGTCGTCTGTAGTTCAGATTGCAACGTGTCAAGTCATAGAACTGCGGTGGATGTGCAACGAAGCGGTCGTGACCAAATTGAAGACACTGCCTCAGTATTTGTCATGAGGGACTGAGGAAAACTACGAAAAAGCATCAGAATACTAGGAGCTTCTGCCGAGATTCGAACTTGGAGCCTCCCTCATACAAGTGAGGAGCGTTAGCGCTGAATCTGTTTACTCGTCAGGGAAGCGCAATGACATAGAAGTGATACATTAAGAATTTAGGGGAATACCCGAGACAGCGCCCCAGATAAACTGCGCGCGCCGTTCCAGCACCTGCGTACTGCTGCTGGGAGCGAGAGAGAGGCCCATAGGGCTGTGAGACATCGAGGCTCCCACACTGTCTATACAACTGGCGCACAGACAGCAGCTTAAAAAACTACTTAAATAACCAAAGAATCAATCTGCTTTCTTTTGTCCCTATGTGAAACCACCGCCCCCCCCCCAAGATTACAGCTGTTCTTTACCTATTATACTACATGTTCAATACCTCGCCGCTTTATCAATCATGTGTTTATTTAACGACGCTGCCAGTTGCTAAGGTCACATCGATATTTCCAAGCACAGTCACGGTTAATTCTGACTTACTGTGTTCCCTTGATTGCCCAATGAGCCAGATGCTTTTCACGCTCTCAAGGTTTATGACAGTGTTTCGTCTTTCATTACCAAATCACTGTGCTACACATTGTCGTCATAGCTACATCTGGAGCCCGGACAGCTCAGTCGCTATAGCAACGGGCTATGGGCTGGACAGACGGAATTTGATTCCTGACGAGGACAAGAGTTTTTCTCTACTCTAGAGCGTCCAGACCGGATCCGGGGCCCTTCGAGCCTCCTAACCAATGGTTACCGGAAGCTTTGTCTTACGAGGTAAAGCGACCGGGGTGTGAGGCTGACAACTGAGTCGCATCTGGTACAAAGGTCACAAACGGTGGAGTTATACTTCCACTCCACCACGTCTTCATGGAATGGTGCTTAATGAATTAAGCATTGGGACAATTTTACCTTACTTTAGGTATATTTAAATTCACTAAGTTTTGGAAAGGTGTACAGCTAAAGTAAAGTTGTCCCTATGCCTCATTAATTAAGGGTCACACAATGAAGATGCCCCACAATTCTTAATCTCGACGGTCAGCTTAAGGCCCCGACCCTGGTCGCCATTGTATAGGAAGCTGCGTGGGCCTCAGAGTCGGTGTGAACATTGGAGAAAAAAATTGCGCTGTCGAGGATTGAACCCCGGCCATCCAGTCAGTAGTCCGTAGCCACACTGACTGAGCTACCTCCACACCCCACCATAGAGTCTGTGTATTAATAGTAATGCTGTATCGATTCGCCCAACTTACGAAGTTCTTATTAGAGACGCGTAGCTTTGTAAGCAACCCCTGCTGAGTGCGTTATTCTGTATTCTTCCTCATTAGGCCCTTAAAGCATAGTACACGTGCTATTATTTATATACTGTGTGCAGCATCTCCTGCTTTGCCACTTAAACAGAGAGGCTTGGGGTAGCACTAACGTTCTAGACTTGTAATTCGGAAGTGATAGGTTCGAATCTCGGCAGGCAAATGTCGACAGTATATCGTGCAGGAAAAGACAAATTTCTTCCAAAACTTTTCCCATTCATCATTCAATAACTGGCCTATCATGCGAAGACGTATATGTATATACTAACAAGAATGTAAAGTTAGAAGCAAGAATAATAAATAATTAAACTGCAGTTTCCCAATATTTCTATGTTCCGTACGGTTCTCACAATAAACAGCGACTGTTTCCCTAAACAGCATTAACCGGTTGGGCTTTGTAGCGGAGACGTAGTGTTTCCTGTGAGGTACGGACTGAACATACTAAAACTCTGCATTCTGCCCACAGAGTGTATCTGTGTGTTCCGTATGGTTCTCACAATAAACAGCGACTGTTTCCCTAAACAGCATTAACCGGTTGGGCTTTGTAGCGGACCCGTAAAACGGTAAAGTAGTTAGAATACTGGAGGTCTTGAGTTCAAATATCGACCCGGAGACTGGTTAGCTTGGCTGAGGCTTTTCGTGACTTTTTCTCGGAGCTTTCAAGCACCTCAAATTAGCCACGACCGCTTCCCTCTGCATTCTCCCCGAATTCTCTCAGTAGGATGCTATATAGCACAGACTATTTAAAGCGTGATTAAGTAGATACATATAAAATATACAGGTCTAACAGCCGCCCAATAAAATGCAGAGTGTCCATAAAAGAAGTAAGCAAACACAGCAGATATTTCGGGTCTGTCATCATTAATAAGGCCTGTGTAATAAAATTTTACATCTATTTACTTTTATGGCTACTCGCTGTATCGGTAAACATACTGTCGGAGTCCTGTACAAATTAATATATGCCTACGCCAGGTTACCGCTTAGAGAGACTATGGTTAACTGTCAGTAGCGAAGAGTAACGGTTTTAATAGCAACTGTGCCTCACATTATTAACCCATTAAAGCATAGTGGTTACTATATGAACCACCTGCTGTAACACTAAGTAGCTCTGCATTCTGTCCATAGAATATATTTATGTGTTCCGTGTGGTTCTCACAATAAACAGCGACCGTTTCCTTAAGCAATATTAACAGGCTGGTCTTTCGAGATAGAGACTGTTTTCTGAGAAACAGAAATTAATACTGAAACATTTTCATCAACTTCGTGCTCCAGAGAATAGACCTTCAATTTCTATTTATGTGAAATAAATTTCATTATTGCCATCTACACCTAAGTCTTCCAATTTAGCAATTTCCTGCTGATTTCTCGACTAAATGCTTATAAAAACTTGTAATCATGTGTAGGGTTTCAGGTTCCGATAGCCGTGTTTATGACGACCTTTCGGAGGAACATTTCGTCTCAATCTTCAGGTTCCAAGAATACGCCGGGCAAGAAAACAGCGTCAAAGCTGAAACTGAACCGTTTCGGAAGATCATATCGCCCCAATCTTCATGGTAGAACATGTTTAGCAAGAAAGCAGCATTAAATCTGAAACCGAAACGTCGGTTGGCTTTCAACGGACTACCGGGGCGTTATATCCCAGAAGACAGATCTCTTCTTGTAGTGCTATGTTTGGACACTCTCCATGTCTCTCAGGTACTATTGCCGCAACGGCCACCAACCTCGATTATCTTCAGCACCAAATTATAATCTCTACAAGAAGATGCGTGACAGTAGGAAAAATAAAACAGTTGTAGAATACTTTACTTAGAAAAAGTCATTTATGAATTAAACACAGTTTTCGCAACCTTCCGCTAGATGGAACTAGCAGATACAAGAGCAACTGCATGCAATGCCCAGTACTAACCAACAAAATGTTCGATAATATCAAAACTTAATGTATTGTTACTGTCAATGATATACGAGTCCCATGTGACATTTCAGTATTACGTAACAAACGAATGCAAACCGCGTTACTGCATGCAACAGGAGATCTCTATAGTGCACAATGGTCCGAGAATATCAGTTCACAAGAACATATCCTTATAGACAAGAAAATGATCAAAGCAGAAAACTGGCGGTTTATATGGTGACCACTGGGCATTAACTGGTTACAAAGATGTAGTTAGTCCTTTCGAGTAAGAAGTTAATGTAAATAATCTCCAAAAATTAAATTCATACCTCACAGGAAACATTACGTCTCCGCTACAAAGCCCAGCCGGTTAATGCTGTTTAGGGAAACAGTCGCTGTCTATTGTGAGAACCATACGGAACACACAGATAAACCCTGTGGGCAGAATGCAGAGTTTTAGTATGTTCAGTCCGTACCTCACAGGAAACATTACGTCTCCGCTACAAAGCCCAGCCGGTTAATGCTGTTTAGGGAAACAGCCGCTGTTTATTGTGAGAACCATACGGAACACACAGATACACTCTGTGGGCGGAATGCAGAGTTTCAGTATGTTCAGTTCGTACCTCAAAGGAAACATTACGTCTCCGCTACAGAGCCCAACCGGTTAATGCTGTTTAGGGAAACAGCCGCTGTTTATTGTGAGAACCATACAGAACACACAGATACACTCTGTGGGCGGAATGCAGAGTTTCAGTATGTTCAGTTCGTACCTCAAAGGAAACATTACGTCTCCGCTACAGAGCCCAACCGGTTAATGCTGTTTAGGGAAACAGCCGCTGTTTATTGTGAGAACCATACAGAACACACAGATACACTCTGTGGGCGGAATGCAGAGTTTCAGTATGTTCAGTTCGTACCTCAAAGGAAACATTACGTCTCCGCTACAGAGCCCAACCGGTTAATGCTGTTTAGGGAAACAGCCGCTGTTTATTGTGAGAACCATACAGAACACACAGATACACTCTGTGGGCGGAATGCAGAGTTTCAGTATGTTCAGTTCGTACCTCACAGGAAACATTACGTCTCCGCTACAGAGCCCAACCCGTTAATGCTGTTTAGGGAAACAGCCGCTGTTTATTGTGAGAACCATACGGAACACACTGGGCTTTAAAAGATAAGCTGTACTGTGAATAGCTACTATATTGCTATAGTAACTGTCCTAAATTTTCCTGTTAAATGAACGACTCCCTAACATCATCTGCAATAACCACAATCATTCTGAGTGATTTGTAATCCAGTTACTGTGTTTGTCAGCTGGTTCTGTTTTGCTTTCAGCGCCAAGGAAATGTTTAACATTGTAATTAGTTTTGTGTACGTGGTTGTATCGTGGACAGGGACACGCGGTAGCGTAGTTGGTTGAGGCACTATTCTATAAGCCGGATGGTCGTTGGTTCGATTCCCGATAAAGTCACTGGATTTTTCAATTAACCTAATCCAGCCGCACTACGGCCCTGGGGTCGACTCAACCTCTAGCAGAAATGAGTACCAGGAATTTTCCTGGGGTGTATAGGGCGGCCGGCGCGTGAAGCTGACAACCTCACCGTCATCTGTGATCCGATTGTCTAGAACACGTGGGAGCCTCGACGTCTCACAATCCTATGGACCTCCACGGTCTGTTACAGAGATAGTTTTACCTTTCCTGCCTTAGGTGTATCTCTGACAAAGAACAACTTGAGGATAACCGTCTTCTAGAACGTGACGCCGTGTAGTTTCGTAGGTCGTTACTAAATTGTTCTGAGCGAGCCAATAGGAACAAGAACAGCGAAAACAATGCCAGTTCCTTTAAAAGGGGCCAATATTTTTCTATCCTTAAGATCTTATTGAAAGCATGCAGCGAACATAGACAATATTATAAAAACGTACAAAAATTGTGACCGTCGACATCAAATTAAATTCATTTTGAAGAGTGATATTATCTGTGACGTGACGTAGTTTAGCGCTATAGACTTTCCCCGACTCTTCGGAACAACGTAATGCCTACTGCTTCAACGTACATCAATCACTGAACACAGCAACAAAACAATACAAATAACAATCGCTGATTAGAAGCTGGGCTGGAGCTTTGATCTGTCACTGAACACAGAGAAAAGAACATGGAAAAAGAGCGTGAAAATGAAAACATAAACGCATAAGAAGCCTCCGAGGAGCTCTGCCGTGGTATCAACGTCCTAAAGGCGAGGTGAAAGTACGAGCACGTGACTCCATAATACTTACTTTAGTGATCCTAAATTACTGCTTCAGTCTGAAAGCATTCGTTGTCTTCTGAGATGTGATTTCCTGTAGTCCTGCAGAACTGAACGTTTCGGAGGAATCATCTACAGGATCAAAGAATAAGCCGAGCAACGGTTAGAATCAAACACATGTCTGCTTATTCCTTGCTTCTTGTTGCCGCAATCTTACGTTTGCTTCCTTCAGAAACTTTTTATTACATACATTTCCCCTTGCTTCCATAGTCCCTTAATATTGAGTCAGAGTTATTCTTAAGCAGGGCAAAAAATGCATTTCATACTTATACAAAACAACGGGTAAAACGGGAATGTCATAAGAGTGAAGCCATCCAATTTTGTTATATAACGACGCTAAATTCGCCATGAAATTAGTTTCCGCATTTATTTTCAACATTTCTCCACTCATGGCTTCGATGCGGAGACTGGAAATATTTCAAACTGACTGTGAAAATGTTATATAATTTCACGGCGAATTTATAACAGCATACCACGAAATAAGGTAAGCGTCAGTAAGAACGCTGCAAAATTTTACCCATTTACCCTATTTTAAACATAACTTCTTAGAAATAATACAAAACGATACTTTGAATTGCAGGGTGGGATAAATTTCTAAAAAATAATATTTATCTTACTGTTATCATGAAGAGATTATTTAACCTCTCAGGTCACGGTGGTTAGTATATGTACCACCCGCTTTAACATATCAAAACTCTGCATTCTGCCCACACAGTGTATCTGTGTGTTCCGTACGGTTCTCACAGTAAACAGCGACTGTTTCCCTAAACAGCATTAACCGGTTGGGCTTTGTAGCGGAGACGTAATGTTTCCTGTGAGGTACGAACTGAACATACTAAAACTCTGCATTCTGCCCACAGAGTGTATCTGTGTGTTCCGTGTGGTCCTCACAATAAACAGCGACTGTTTCCCTAAACAGCATTAACCGGTTGGGCTCTGTAGCGGAGACGTAATGTTTCCTGTGAGGCATGAATTTATTCTTTTTTAAGAAATTCGTGCTTCAGAGGTTTAAGGAACTGTAATTAGTTACGACGCTAACGTTGGAGGCCATTTCGCTCCCCAGCAAAACGCGAAAAGCAATAAACAAATCAAATTACTTCCAGACTTTCTTTTGAAAGGCCGTCATATTAAAGTAATGGAGAATCAGCGGGTCTAATGCTTTCGCTTAATGGAAGAGAACTGTATCTACAGCGATATGCAGTTGACTTCACACAAACTTGAAAACTTATTAAAGCTGATTTAAGAAAACAACCCTCGCAAACCAGGCCATGAATATTTTTTGCTCCAACCACTTTACTTATTTATGATTTATTTCGAACCAGGATATTTCAGTCGTTATATTGTCTGGGCTACAGTCTGGACGACTAATAAATCGTCGTTCGATTCCTGAAAGGGGCAAAAGATTTTCTCTTCTTCACAGAGCCTTGGATGATTCTCCTGGGTGGTTGCAGCTCATCCGCCTGTTTCCTGGTTCGTTATTTCGCTGACAATTCGGTACTTCCTTAGTTATTTCATTACTTCGCCATTTTTTTAGCCAGTTTGTTAGTCCATTCCTTAATGTGTTAATTACATGATTAATTAATAATTAAGGAGTCATATAATTTGTGAATTGGTATTTTTTCTCTTATCCAGAGTACCCAGATTAGGTCTGGGGCCCACCCAGCCTCCTAACCAATGAGAACCGAGGGGGGGCGATTTCCCCTCAGGTAAAGCAGCCGAGGCGTGAAGCTCTCCACTCACTTCCATCTAGTTCCGAGGTCAATAATGGTGAAGCTATACCCCCCCCTTCTCCGTACGTCTTCATGGACTCGTACTTATTCAATTAAGCGCATCTCCATGTTAGTGAATTTGCTGGTCTTCAGGTTTTACGAGAGCAGTCGACCTAGGTAAGAAGATCCAGGTGCTGCATATTTCAGGCAATCTGCCAGCATATACACGTATCTCGACATTCGGCACACCCCAGCCTAAAACCGCATATGCCACACATTTGTTATCAAGCAATATTGATTTTGCCTCCACGTCATGCAACAGTACAGGGAGCTGTTTCACACTGTGTAGACGCCTTGCTTCTCCGTGACTCCTAAGTCATTTCACTCACAGACAAAATCAACCCATAGCTCAAGTAAAAATCTTCATTAAGCACTGTCGATTTCGAGACTATTGTCTTCGGACAAGTGACGCAGTGTACGTGATACACACACACAAACACATAAACACACACACATACATACATACACGCGCGCGCGCAAAGGATATCCCGAAAGTAAAGATACAAAGTCCAGAAAATATTTGTAAAACATTTTTTGGCAAGGATTCACTTGTAGCACTTTTACAACAAACCTTTATTTACTTTTCAACAAAGTTACCATGGATCGCAGCACATTTAGTGAGCCTGGGAACGAGGCTTTGTTTATTCCAGCTGTGAAAATCACAGATCTTGCAATGCCAGTCTACCCTATGTCATCTGTATTCGACAAACAGGCTGGCGCAGCGGTAAAGCTCCACATTTGTATTCGACAGGTGCATGACTCGAACCTCAGCAAGGACGCGTCATGTTATTTTCCTCAGTCCCTCCAAATAAATGTGAGGACTGTAGCTCCATTATGCTACGACCGCTTATTCCAGATCCTTTCCAATAAACTATTCGTCAATCAATTTTGACTTGCCACGCTGTGTAGTGTAGATACTGACAAAACAAAAACTTCGTGGCCTTTAGTCCGCAAGCGAAGTATACCGACCGAGCGACCGCCTCTTGTCGGCGAAGTTAGAGCCAACTTTAGCAGATAGAGGGTGTCGTGTGGTCAGTGCAACAGATCCCTACGGCCGTTAATCTCGAGTTTCTTGACCGGAGCCGCTATTTCCTTGAAATAGTTCAATTATCCTCACTAGGCTGAGTGGACCCCGTTCCAGACTCACTAATTCAGACACTGACAGCGCCACAAGATGTCCCACAAAAGATATAACTTGGACTGAGTGAGGGCCGTCGTGGGTCACAGGCTGTTATCAGTCACACGAGGTCAGACTGCGAAAGCAGTGGTAGTGAGGACAGCGCTGTGAAGTCAATAGAAATGGTTAATCGAATGTTCTTGGGGAGCCAGCTACATCTCTGATATAATTAGAGCAGTGACAAAAGACACGAGTTGTAGTCTTCTGCTCCATTTGCATTGTTCGGACGTCTCTCTCTCTCGCTCTGCTTCTTGCAAACAGATGAGAAACTTTGCGCTGCAATTTCTTCGGTTCACTACCAATGAGATTACTTTAGTCGGTATCTATGACGTCAACGAATTTTGTCTTAATTGAAACAGTAACTTCGCGGTTTCAGTATTGATTAAGCTGCAGATGAGTTCGCAGTGTATTGAGATAACTAATAAATCATCAAAAATGCAGTATATTTCTACAGCGCCAAGCATGGGTAAATAACATAGGCAGAAACACGGGAAGCACTCCAAACACAGGGGAATGTCCATTTAAATGTTTCATGACTATGTAATTCAGATAATATGCCAATAGATGTCGCATGATGTCAGGTACAGTAACTTTTATAAAAGCCGAAATTTTCGACACATGGCATTTGTAGGGTTAATGAATTTTTATGTTTACATAAGTATGCGTAATATTTGTCATTGCCTTTGAGGCTGATAATCGCTGTCGATCTAGTAGCACCGCTGTTCCGTATTAGGGAAATCCTGGGTTCAAATCTTGGCCAGTAGATCGACTCTCCTGACATGTTTCTTGTGGTTCCCCTTGGGGGTCCAGGACAGTACCTAATATCAGAGCTCTTTTTTTTTTCATATCCTCTCGAAATTATTATCCACTGCTAATCAACGTCTTCTTGTCTGAAGTACTGACAACCAAGTTAAATAACGAACAACTGACACAACTTCGGCTCGTGTGATATCACATCCAGAAACACGGAGCCGTGAACAAAGCAAAGATCAGGAAAGTAAAGTATAAACAAGGATTTATTTTCTAACCTTACCTTAAAGATGATAAGTGAATTTCTAAGTCGGATTATGTACTCGTATTCCTGTTACGCGCTGGTTGATGATGAAAGAAAACTGCACCGACTATTCCATTGACCTTGCACAACCTGCAAGAAAGAGTAATCTCATTGCAAATACATGTTACATATAACCAACATGTCCAGTGCCATCTGTCGGTAAAGACAGGAACGACAATCACCTGTCAATCGTTCGTCGGCAGGCTGCTTGGACACTAACACGCAACGTTCATTAACCCTTTACGCGACGTAAACGACATATCTCGTTAAAAAACTGACCTCGTTTGCTACGAATCGTTTTAATGTTTGATTGTGTCCTTCTGTTTCCAGTTCTTATTAAAAAATTTTATGTGAATTACTGGTTGCTATGGAAATACAGTAAAAAATCAAAGAATTTCAGCTCCTAAATGTTTACAACACAGTGGTAACTGCATGTACCACCCGCTTCAAAATTTAAAATACCTGGCCACAGAGTGTACCTATGTGTTCTGTATGTCTCTCACAATAAACAGCGACTGTTTCCCTGAACAGCATTAACCGGTTGGGCTTTGTAGCGGACACGTAATGTTTCCTGTGAGGTACGGACTGAACATACTAAAACTCTGCATTCTGCCCACAGAGTGTGTCTGTGTGTCCCGTATGGTTCTCACAGTAAACAGCGATTAATTCCATAAACGGATTAAACTGGTTGGCCGTTGACTGAAAGGGTCAACATTCCGCATGTTTAGGTTTGCAGACCACAAAATAAGACAGCGCTGAGCTACGAGGAAGTGTATGTAGACCTATATTTTGTCCTTGCCTTCTCCTTCGCCCTTAAATCCTTGAAGTTCAATCAGCCATCTAATACTGACACTTCTAAGCACCTTCTTGTGTGTTACGTTGCTGTGTAACAGGCAGAAAGTATTCGTTCTTCGCCTGGGATATTGTTCCCGCCCTTGTCCATATCACAGCGCACAGCAGTGGGTACTTTAAATAAGGAATAACACTCAAATTAAAAGGAAAATTAAAGTTCACTCATGTAATTTAAAAATAAATACTAGAAATGAGGAATCGAATCAGGCCCCCAAAACACCTACTACAATACTTGCACATAGCTTTGGCGGCTCTGGCTACCGTACGCACTGGTAAGTGTACTGAGTAACTTAATATCTTTGGCTGTTCTCTGTTCGATCTGCGGCCGCGGGACACAGGACTGAGATACGCGTGTCAGGGAAATCTTATGGGACCCCTAAAGTTTTTCACTTGCAGGACTAACATCTCGACGTCACTAAGTGCCCGAAAGCTACTTTGATCGGCCATCTTGTCACAGGTTTTGTTGCTTTGTCCTCTGTCTTGAAGCAAATACTGAGATGGTTCCAAAGTTCCCAGTTGCAATTGCGGGCTTCTCATGTAGCCCTACCGATTTGAATTCATCACAACTAAAATTAACTCTGGAGGCCCAGAAATTACCTTTCCAAAATTACGCTATCCGAAATTAACCACAAATAAAAATTCCGCGTCCCTTCTCTATATTGGATTACAAAACTCAGTACCTATCATAAATTAATAGATTCTTTCCCTCGGCTCCCAGGCTAGTAAGCACAGCCCAGACCCTGAATATATTACGTGCCAGGCTGTCGATATGGTACATCCCCACGATTATCTCTCGCTTTCTATCTAGACTTTAATAAATTAAAAATAACATACTTTTAGAAAAAGGCTGTACGCTTATAAATATGTTACTGAACTAGACACAAAAACCAGCGTTATATTGATGGAACCACTAGCTCAAATATTTTCGTTTATAGTTCTATGAACATAAAAACGTTCTCGAAATTTATATACAGTTTTGAAATATTTATATGATTTTACAAGCAGGAAAGCCAGAAGCAAAGAGACCATTCGGAATACCTAGATGTGGGCGGATAGATAATATTAAACTGGATCTTAAAGAGACAGAGAACAGGGTGGTACGGACTGGGTTGATCTGGCTTCAGCTAGGGAACAGTGGAGGGCTCTTGTGAGCACGGTAATGAACCTTCGGGTCCCATAAAACAGTGGGGAATTCTTGAGTAGCTCCATGGAGTTAGTACGTGTATATCGGAACACTGAGGCAGAGGGTTCTGTTACCGTCCAGGAGATACAATACGTACTTATGTGTATTGCAGCCTTTCCATTTTTTGACCGGCCTGACAACTGTCAGCTGCAAGGTATTCTTCAGTACAGGAGAGAATGCACCGTCAAGCCACCTTCTCTTTATTGATCCTGCAGCCCTCAGAAACATAAAGGGCATTTCTGAAGCCACGGCATGTGGAGTGGACCGCGGAACATGGATAACGGTTTTATGTTGTGTTACGAGGCGATCCTAAGGATGAGTACAGCCCTCAGAAACACAAAGGGCATTTCTGAAGCCACGGCATGTGGAGTGGACCGCGGAACACGGATAACGGTTTTATGTTGTGTTACGAGGCGATCCTAAGGATGAGTACAGCCCTCAGAAACACAAAGGGCATTTCTGAAGCCATGGCATGTGGAGTGGACCGCAGAACACGGATAACGGTTTTATGTTGTGTTACGAGGCGATCCTAAGGATGAGTAGAGCCCGAGCTAGCGAGCTATTGGCTAACTTGCTGTTGACGGGAAATAACAAATATATTGTCACGTGACAGAGTGACTATAGACGGGGTTTGGATTGGTAATCGGATTAACCGGACTCGGTTACCCGTGACTACATATTAGTGTTCACTATTACACACATATATGCACTAGTGTCCACAGTCAAGTCTTTACTGCCGTCGCTTTGTAGCGGCTTCCAACGGTAAACGTCTTCCTTCCTCTGGGTTCCAAAACTGTCCCCGATCTCAAGTACCGGCTTCTCAGAGCAACAGATCAAAACGACTGAACCTCCCAATAGTTCCGTAACTAACTGCAACTGCTAACTGGTCCTGGTTTTAACATCTCGGTACGGACGGCGTAGAAAATCTCTTCCATTATTGCTGTATTCCACTGTTGCCGTGGAAACATGCTTGTTTGCGGTGTCGTTACTTAGCAATATCTGTTGTGTCGCGGTCGTTGCCTAGCAACTGATCTACATGCCACAACTGTGTCTGCCTGAAGATTCTCTCTCGGTTATCTGAAGAGTCAGAGTCAGGGTTCCTTCACGACTGGCGGTTTAGCACCAATCAGTTCGTCTTGGCGACAAGCCCCTTCAGCCTCCCAAGTAATTTTGTTCCAACAGAACACTTGCGGTCACAGTCCTTATGTAACATCCACTCCGACGAGAGAATGGGTCTGTTTTTTATAATTGAGGCTGGTGCTCGCCAGCGCAGTCATTATCAAGTCCGAGTCCCGCGGGACTCATGACCATATTTTACTGTCTCAGATTCGAAATTCCACCAACCTGGAGGGCCGGCCCCGTATTTATATCCTCCAGGAAAAGGAAGGGAACGCTGCTCTTCGGTAGTACAATCCTCAAGCATGCTCAAAATTCTGACCACTGAAACAAGCCTCTCAACATGCGCATGCGCGTCTGTTACCCAGATTGTCCTGAAGCAGGGCTGTGCTGCCACCTAGTGATACATACAGAAAACCAATTAATCCATTACAGCTGTTTTACTTTCTTTTGTGACCTATTTACCGACTTCCTTGCAGAAACATGAAAATAGAAAAGGAAGTGGAGACGAGAGAAAAGGTAGTAAAGGTAGTAAAGATAGTGGTAGCGGCAGTAGCAGTAATAAAATAGGAGAAAACGCTGTGCATTTTGGCACATACCTAAATAAAATCAGTGCACCACAAGAACCGGGTGCCATGTGACCACAGATGTGTGCCACGTAAAGAAACATGGCACAGTGAAACGAAAGGACACCACAGGTGCATTCTTGTAACCGTCGTTATGAAAACACTAAAAATAGCATTCGATATAGGATTAAGCCTACTGCACGCACGAAAGCTGTATACATTCTGATGGTGTTACGCCCAAGGCAAGACAGGCCCCACGTTACAAATCCGATTTCGAGCAAAAATCCATAAGTTGGCTGGAGGAACTGCGGTATTTGTGTTAGCGTGATCACCTCCCAATCGGGAAGTCGGTATATACCCGACTTAAAGGACCAGCAAAACCGCCACTCCCCCCCCCCCAACCGAAAAACAATTTTCTTTTTTATTTCTCTGTTCATATAAATACCAGTATGATGAATCTCTTATTCTGACATCATTGTACAAGCAGCTGTCTTCTGAAATTATAGGAAGGTTGCCATGTTGCTCGCCTGGGGGAGGGGGAAGGTGACGCAACTGGAAACAATTGAACAGAGATGCACCATTTCATGGCGTCCAAGTTGACGGAACGTGTACACAAATATGATGCAAAGATAAAAATAAAATGTGTACACTCTGAAGCTCTCTACAGTCTCCTGGCAAGTCATGCTGTACTGTACACAGTAACGTTTCGGAGGAAAGTGATACCATCATTTTCGGAGTATAAGAGAATGCGTGTCCTCCGAAACTACGGAATTACACGACGTTATAACGCAGAAGACCACAGCAGGATCCCGATCGCTGTAAAAAAATTCAAGTATCGTATGGTATAATGGAAGTGTGAAATAACTCGTGAACTTCGCCCCAATGCGCAGACTCCTGAGACTGCACTGACTTCATTTTAACTATTTAAAACGCGAAATTCATTTCAGTTCAGTCCGTACCTAATAGGAAAGATATTATGTCTCCGCTACAAGGCCCAACCGATTAATGCTGTTTACGGAAACCGTCGCTGTTTATTGTGAGAACTATATGGAACACATAAATTCCGTCTGTGCATAAAATACAGGGGTATTTAATATTAAAATGTGTGGTACAATCAGTTGCCATTGTGCTATAATGGGCTGCAGAAATGAGGTTTAATTAACCACCCCCTTTAACATCCTAAAACTCTACATTTTGCCCATAGAGTGTGTCTGTGTGTTCCGTATGGTTCTCACAATAAACAGCGACTGTTTCCCTAAACAGCATTAATCGGTTGGGCTCTGTAGCCGAGACGTAATGTTTCCTGCGAGGTACGGACTGAACATACTAAAACTCTGCATTCTGCCCACAGAGTGTATCTGTGTGTTCCGTATGGTTCTCACAATAAACAGCGACTGTTTCCCTAAACAGCATTAATCGGTTGGGCTCTGTAGCCGAGACGTAATGTTTCCTGCGAGGTACGGACTGAACATACTAAAACTCTGCATTCTGCCCACAGAGTGTATCTGTGTGTTCCGTATGGTTCTCACAATAAACAGCGACTGTTTCCCTAAACAGCATTAACCGGTTGGGCTTTGTAGCGGAGACGTAATATTTCTTGCGAGGTACGGACTGACGTTTAAATATTACTGAGACTATTTTTTGGCTTCAAATACCAAACTGACTTTGATAACTAAACTACATTATTCGCATCTCCTGGCTGGCAATAAAAAACAGGGGAAACTATTCGCGTCGCACCCCGTATTGATGTTGTACCGACAATTACGAGTAGACTGCAGACAACTCCTGCGTCTCCCTTAGGCTTCACATGCTTAACCACGGTATTTCCATATTGATAGCACTGAGTTAATTAAAGCAACCTAAAAGTAATTAATTTCAAACCACTCAAATTACCAACTTTATAAGGCAGTTTCTGTCCCTAGTGATTTAAGCAATAGCTATTCATAAATACTATCTGAATAATAGCCCAATGTGGTAAAAGCCCCAGACGTACTCCACGAAGCAAAGGCGTGTCATTAGAAATTTTATTATTTCCTGTCTAAAATATCTCTGAGGTTACATCACACGTCAATTACGCAACCTTATGGAAGAAAAGTCCCTGTGTGTTCAACGAGATCTCTCGTAACGTAGTCCCGGTTTCGATCTTATTTTCACGTGTAGGGGTGACTATGAAGACGGGTTTTGGATTGGATAGTTGAATTAATTGCTCCTTGTACATTTTCATATTTTGGGACTACAGGCAATGCAGCGCTATCGCTATTCTACACACTTTACAGTTCACCGTTACACACGCACTTGGATTCTCAATCTTCAGTAGCCGTATCCTGGCAACGGATTTCATAACAGACTCATTGTAACTTGAAATCACATGTGAAGTCTTCTTTGCACAGCCTAATCCCTTTCTTGCCATTTCTTCTCAATCACCTTTGACTGTCATCTCCAGAACTCGACCCAATTCCAATTCTTGCCGCAAGAGCTGAGGAGGTAGGGAATATCTCGACTAGCTGAGAGACTATAAGTTCTCAAGATTTCACCCCCCCCCCACCGCACACACACACTTATGAACAATAAAACATAAATATATACTCTCTAGATGTTCGCGGAGTATGTAGTTCAGAAAGAATGCCAATAGATGTCATATGCTGTCACATATACTAACTTGTGTAAAGGTCGAAACTTTCAACACTTGGCATTGCTAGGGCTACGTAACAGTAGCCTTGTCAAACTAAAATGGCAACTTGACTCTGTAGAAATTAAAGTTGCCATTTTTATAGTTACATTAAAAAAAACTGCGGTACTTAATTTAGTCGTTACTAACAGAAATGCGTACGCGGTGGCGACCTTGACTTCTTACTTCTATCCTAGGTTCAGTCTGAAGCATTCTATTCTTTCCTCGCACTCAGCTTTAAATTTATCTTCTTTATTTCCGTATGCTGTAGAGTCACACTCCGAAAACAGCCTAAATATTTATACCGAACTGCTGTTTCCATCGCCTGCAATGCTTCAGTACGTATGTCTCAGCAAGCTCATTTGTTTCCTTCAGAATACAAAGCCCCTTACATCCCTAACCGCTCTTCACAGAAACAACAAGGAATGACAATGAAGGCCTGTAGACGCCATCTTGAGATCTGATGTTCTCACAGCGATGACAAGAGTACTATCTTCTGACATGGTCTGGTAGAAATTTACCGACGTTTCTATGAAACAGGCCGTTTCGGGCCTTGATCATTTCGCTGTTCTCCATCTTCCTATTGGTTCGCTGCCTCCTCTGCTCGGTTTAATCTTCCACAGCAACTCTGCAAACATCCCCCAGACTTGCAATCGCCTCTCAGAAAAGTTATCCTCGAAACGTAACAAGAATGGTTAGTAACGCAACATAAGAGCATACAACATACAAATCTAAGGGAAGGAGACACTTAGGAAGACCACGGAGAGTTGGTAGGAAACCCTAGCAGGCCACAAAGACTAATACTTCAAGTCTGAAAAAACGTTCAGGGCACGTCATATCCTGAGCACGCAAATTCCATGCGTTGAACGAGATCTGCGGTGCGGAGAGAGTGGTTGCAACTATGATTTATTTTGCAATGTTGACTTATCTACCCATGAAACTAGTGAGGCCGATTAAAATGTGTTCGAAACGTATATTAAAGTCAGTAAAGGTAAACATTTGTCTCTTGAATTTTCTATCCAGAATGGTCTAAAACAAGGAGATGCTTTGTCGCCACTGCTTTTCAACTTTGCTTTAGAATATGCCATTACGAAGGTCAAGGAAAACCAGGTGGGACTGAAATTAAACGGGACACATCATCTGTTGGTCTATGCCGATAATGTGAATCTACTGGGTGATAATATAAGATTCCATAAAGAGAAAACACAACCTTTAATTGAAGCTAGCAAGGAGGTTGGTCTAGAAGTGAACACAGAGAAAACTAAGTACATGTTGCTGTCTCGTCACCAAAGTGCAGGGCAAAATCAGGACATAAAGTTGGTAACAGATGTTGTGAAAATGTGGCACAGCTCACATATTCGGGAACGACATTAACAAATCAAAATTTGATTCAGGAGGAAATTAAGAGGCGATTGAACTCGTGTAATGCCTGCTACCATTCAGCCCAGAACCTTTTGTCTTCTCGTCTGTTGTCCAAAAACATAAAAATTAAAATATACAAAACTATAATTTTGCCCGTGGTTCTGTATGGGTATGAAACTTGGTCTCTGACATTAAGGGCGGAACATAGACTAAGGATGTTTGAGAACGAGGTGTTGAGGAGAATATTTGGTCCGAAGAGAGCTGAAGTGGCAGGAGGTTGGAGAAAACTGCATAATGAGGAGCTTCATAACTTGTAATTTTCTCCAAGTATAATTAGAATGAGCAAGTCAGGAATATGAGATGGGTAGGGAATGTAGCACGAATGTGGAGAAGAGGATTGCATACAGGATATTTATGGGAAAGCCAGAAGAAAAGAGACCACTAGGAAGACCAAGACGTAGCTGGGTGGACAATATTAAAATTTATCATAGTGAGAAAGAATGGGAATGTATGGATTGGATTGATGTGGCTCAGGATAAGACCAGTAGAGGGCTCATGTGGACACAGTAACGAACCTTGAAGTTCCACAAATGCTGGGAAGTTGTTGAGTAGCTGCACAACTGGCTCAGTTCCATGAGTGAGTGAATGATGTCTTATCTATGTCAATATTTGACGATGGCCCATTCTAAAGGACGTTTCGGACTCACGATATCTGATCTTGTCCCTTTCTTCATTATAAATTGGACTGATTGATGGATACAGGCTGCACTAAGTGCCTAACACAAAAATTTATGAGGGGGAATATTTCTTATGTGCCATTCTATTAATGGGACATATAAACGTAAATCATGGGATTATTTATTTACAAGTGTCTCGTGCACTTCCGACGAAAGCAAATTACATTTGTGCCGGCCGGCGGTAGGGGAAGTGGTGGCAACACTGACTCGAGCAGTAACGTAACATGTTCTACTGGACGTCAGACATATGCAGAACAGAGAGTATACGAAGCCACTAACTAAACACGAGAACAAGCTCCAGGCGTTACGGGTGAACTGAATACGAAACGCATTCTGGGTAACGGAAGTGAGTGTAGTGTCAGCAAAGCCTAACCGAAAGCTTAACCAGTTTACAACAGACTTCATTTTGAAGAAAGCCGTCTTCTGGGATGTGGCGCCGTGTAGACATTGTGTTAACCGACGTTTTTGAGGAACGTATCGCCTCTATCTTCATAGTAGAATAAAAAAGAAAATCCGTAAGCGAAGAACCAACATGAGCAGGTGCTGACAGACCAGTTTCGGAGGAACGTATCGCCTCCATCTTCAGGGTAGAATAAAAAAGAAAATCCGTAAGCGAAGAACCAACATGAGCAGGTGCTGACTAGTCTGTCAGCACCTGCTCACCCTGGTTTCTCGCTCGGGGATTTTCTTTTTTATTCTACCCCGAAAATGTAGACATGTTCCTCCGAAACGTCCGTTAACACAATATCTACATGGCGCCACATCCCAGACGACTGCTTTCTTCATAGTCACCGCCGTGAAAACCTCAAATCTTACAGACTTTATTTTATCCTTGAATTTAGGATCCTCTAAGAACCTTGGCCTCCTTTACGAAAGCTCTCATCTCTATATATAGGAATATTATAGAGGCTGAAAATGCTGAAAATGCCAGCTAAAAGCAAGGCGGTTTGTTTCACGAGATCTCGAGCGGCACACGGTTGTAAATACTTGGGAACAATTTTACGCAGCGATTTAAGTTGGGCTGATCAAGCTAGTTACACGGTGAAGCAAGCCCGGAAAGCGTATTCTTGAAAAGGGAAATGGTAGGCTGCACGTCACTACTGCGGGAACAAACGCCGTTTCGAACTCTGCTCATGCCGCGCCTCCCAATTTCGTTAGATTTGCGGGCGGGTCTTGCTGCCGTCGGTGTTGCACAGAAGTGCCGCACATCTGTTGAGGGGCTTTCCGCCGGCGGCGTAGTGCCGATGTGACGTTGCTCTCACGGGTCGCGTGGTGGTTAATTCAGTCGTGTCTCTTCAAGTGTGACAGGGTCGATATGGCTCCCCTCTATCGATATGCGACGAGCAGTTGAGGATTGAACTGAATCACCAACCAGAACACTGCATCGGCCCGGAAACCATATCTAAAAATTTGTCCATTTCTTTCCTAAGAACAAACCGATCTGTTCTGTCATTCATTCATCTGTAATCTGTCAGACGACAGGTCCACAGTCTCTTCCAAAACAGTTCCTCCACTTAATGCGATCTAGAGCTTTCTCCTTCAAATGAAAATATCCTCTTCTGTCCCCAAGGTCATCCAGCATCTTCTTACGTCTTCTTCCTCGTCTTCTTGTCACTTCTATCCGCCCCTCTATCTTTCCTTCGATAACTTCTTTTAGAAGGCAGTTACCGCGTAAGATATGACCAATCCAATTAGCCTTCCGTTTTCTTATTTCGTGTAGGATATTCCTCTGCTCACTGACTCTAAATAACACTTCTTCATTTCTCACATAATCGGTCCAACTGATCTTCTCCATCCTTCTCCAACACCAGCTGTTCTGTATGCATCTAAATTTCGTTTCGGATATTTACTATCCTTATTGAGAGGCTTTCATAGTTTACCTCAGCCCCTTGAAGCAAAAATCCCGAAAATGACGTGAACTTTTGACTTTCTTCTAAATTCTTAGTTTTCGACGCTAAACTGAACATTAAAATAAACTGTGGAGCAACTAAGGCACTGATACCAAAATGCAGTCCTGTCCTGTAAAACCGACAGTCGCTCAACAACTAAAAATATACCCCGCCTTTGAAGGAATATGAAGATTCATTACCGTGTTCACAAAAGCCCTTCACTGGACACTATCCTGAACAAGATGAATCCAGTCAACATTGTCCTGTAATTCTTCCTCCTACATCTTGAGAGCCGGAGTATGCGGTAGCGTAGTTGGTTGAGGCACTATGTTACAATCCGGAAAATCGCGGGTTCGATCCAGATGAGGTCAGTGGATGTTTCAATTGACCTAATCATTCCATCCGCACTATGGCCCCTAAGCTACAAGATATCCCTGTGACAGACCGTGGAGACCCAGAGGTTTGTGTGAAGTCGAGGCTCCCACATTTTCTAGACAATCGGCTCACAGATGGCGGTGTGGTTGTCAGCCTTACGCGGAGGCAGTCCTTTACCCCCCGGAATATTCCTGGTACTCATTTCTGTTAGAGGCTGAGTCGACCCCAAGGCTTATGGCATAGTGCCCGTTACATATTAAGGAGCATCAGAGAGGAATTACAATGTGGCGAAGCAGGCTGCGTCCTTCCGAATTAGAATAGGGACCAGTTGAGGGACTTTTGAGCAAGATAATGAACGCCTCGACCGCTTCACACCCGGTACCCATTGGATAGGAGGCTGGGTGGGCCCCAGAACCGGTCTGGACGACGTGGAGAAGAGAAAATTCTTGACCCTACCGGGACTCGAACTCCGACCCCTCGGTCGTGCAGCCCGTGGCCAGTCGCTATACACTAAGGAAGATAATAGCAATAAGGTGCCGCATTCAGTAACTCCTTCCCACTGCGGCGGCCCGGGTTCGATCCCAGGTCTGGTCAAGTGGGATTTATGGTGGACAAAGTGGCGCTGGGGCAGGTTTTCTCAAAGTGCTTCGGTTTTCCCTGCCAATCTTCATTCCACCAATTGCTCCACAATCACCCTCACCTACCATCTGGGGCTGGTACAATAGGCCAGAAGCGGCCGCAGTACAAGGGACTTGTCCCACTCCACTAGCAATAAAAGAAGAACTGCTTCACTGTCAGTAAATTCTTAATGCGGTGGATGGGCTTAATGAAGTGACACCAGTTTCCCTGTGTCTGGTCTGAAGTCACTTCAGTCGTAAATAAGCAAACAACGCGCTCGGAGTGACCCACGCCAGCGCCCCCCTAGGTAATCCCATCTCTCCCAGAGAGCGGTATAGCCCACTTCGAGAACCACTGATTTATAATCCTTTTTCTTCCCGGTATATAAACTCGTTGGTGTCTCCGCCTTATCGTGGTGAGGGGGTTTGAGTATGCTAAGGACCCTGAGAGCTATACCAGCGGTAGCGTAGCTACTGGCAGGGCCTCCCTTGCTGGACAGGTCAAAGGGTAGGCATCAGACGAAAAGAGACACCAAAAACTGATGCCGGAAGCAGCGTCATCAGCAGCGACTTGAAGCACAGAGCAAATGATGCTCGAGATGGTTCAAGTTCGTATAGCAACAGGCGTGACCAGAGTGGTTTGAACGGCTGCTGTACTGCGATGTGGAAAGCAAATGGAAAAACTACCACATTATCACTTTTCCTGGATAGTCTCTTTCCAAAAACAGAAGATCGCATTAAGTGGAGGAACTGTTTTGGAAGAGATTGTGGACCTGTCGTCTGACAGATTACTGATGAATGAATGAATGAATATAAACTAGAAGTAAGAGGTTATCTAGTGAGGACAAATTTAAACAGAAGTTGGTGTCTCGCGTCCCTTTCTAGTCGCATTTAAGGAGACATTTGTTCCGCTCAGGGACGTTCACACAAAGCTATTTAAGTTTTCCCCGAGCTTCATCATTGATTCAGCAAGTTGCGAACACGGCGGTGTCGACTGGAGCGCCACGAGGTAACAGCGGCAGCTGGGACCAACTCCCTCAGCAGTAAGACGTCATCAGGGTCACCAGTGCCATCGTCAGAATCGTCATGTTCATAATCAACACAACACTCTCAGAACTGTACTCGGAAGTGCCAGGTTCGAATCTCGTGCCGAGACACAGGACATCCTCACCGTATCTTTCCTCAGTCGCTCCACGGATATGCCGGGATGGTACCTCCTTTAGGACCGGCCGCTTCCTTACAAATCCCCTCCAGTTCCTCATCATTCATCTACAAGCCCACCATCAGACGGCACACAGTGTCGAGTCTGAAAGCGTCGTTAAATAACCAACACCATCATCACTCACCATAATCATCATCATCAACAACAACAACAATAATAAAAGAAACTGAAAAAAAAGTAAAGCTATCCCTGTAACAGGCCGTGGAGGCCCATAGGGTTGCGAGACGTCGAGGCTCCCATATTTTCTAGACAATCGGCTCACAGATGTTGAGGTTGTCAGCCTTACGCTCCGGCCGGCCGCTCTTTACACCCCAAGAAGATTCCTGGCACTCATTTCTGTTAGAGGCTGAGTCGATCCCAGGACCACAGTGCGGCTGGAAGGATTAGTTCAATGATGAAATTCTATGACCAAATTGGAATCGAGTCCGCGATATTCCGTTTTGTAGTATAGTGCCTCAACCAACTACGCTACCGCGTTCCCCTGTCATAATAAGAGTACCGTATTTACGCATGTATAGGCCGCACATTTTTTGCCAAAAATTCAAGAGGAAAACTGGGGTGCGGCTTATATTCGAAATATTCGAAATCACACTTCATTTAAAAAAAATATATTCATAATTAGTAATACAGGGTGTAATACTCCTGAAATAATATTCCAAGAAAATAATTTTTTCTATAATTTGTCTGAAAATTGTGCTGCGGCCTATACATGCGTAAATACGGTAATAATAATACTGAAATAATCATAACCATCAGTCCAGCAGAGGACTTGGGCCACTTGCTGGCACGTTTGGACCTAATTCGTCCAAAACTTCGAAATACAAAACCAGTGGGATCTAACTTGTCAGCAGACAGCAAAACCGGACTAATGGAATAAGGTCACTATGTTGGACACTGCCCATTGTCTACGGCATATTTAAACTAAGCGACGTTTCGGAAGCTCGAGCTGCTCCCATCATGAGATGTGACTGTGCGACTGCGTCTTGCTGATCACGGAAATGTGAGCATGAGGGTCGCAATGTGCAAGAACAAAAGTCGTCCGACTCACACCGAATTCCGAATTAGTGAGGTTTCGCTGTATACGTATGCTCACGGAAATATCCAACTTAACAAGTTTATAATAGAAGACAGATCAGACTTCAGAAACCACGTGGATCAAGGAACCAGGGAACAACTCTGTAAAAGCAACCCGACGGACGAGGTCGAAGACGATGCTAATAAATGTGATCACCATGACTGCGGTAATTATGAGTTGACTGTGACTATAAACAAAAAAAAAAAAAAAAAAAAAAAAAAAACAAAAAAAAACTCCGTGACCTGTAGTCCGCAAGCGAACTATACTGATTGAGCGACCGCCGCTTGTCGGCGAAGTTAGTGCCAACTTTAACGGATAGAGGATGTCGCGTGGTCAGTGAAGCTAATCCCCACGGCCGTTAATTTCGGTTTTCTAGACCGGAGCCGCTAATCCCTTGAAGTAGCTCCTCAATTATCCTCACGAGGCTGAGTGGACCCCGTTCCAGACCCACTATTTTCTCAGAAAATCTGGTAGCGCAGGGAATCGAACCCGGGACATCTGGATCTGTCGCCAGGAACTCTGGCCACTTGACCACAGAGGCGGTCTGACTGACTATGACTGACCGTAATGAAGAATGCTTGCCGGCGATGATTAGAAACACTTTTTTTCTTTCAAAATGGACAAAACGTAGGCTGAAAAGAACTTTCAAAAGAAAAATTACACAAAAAGAAATATAAAGCAGTCACAGCGCAGCGTCAGTTGACAGCAAAACATTTCCTGACATCAGCCTCTTTGACATTTCTGTTTCTGACAGTTTCAACAAAAGCTAGAAATATTAAGACACGGTGCGTAAACTTTCACTTCCCAAGCCTCGTGACTCGTGCAGCACCGTGAACCTGCAACTCACCGGGCCGATTTAATAACGTCGAATCTGATACAGTTGCACTTGATGTTTCGTGACCGCATCTGTCCCTCTCTCGTGGAGCGCGGTGTATAATTCAGAGAGTTGCGTCACACTGTCCGGCTTGTTCGATATGCAAACGTCACGGAGCAATCCGCGGCAACGTAGCACTTCTTGTGATTCATATGACGAAGCTGTCAGTAACTACAACACCGCATTACTTCGAATATAAAACGCAAAAAGTTTTTGAATGTGGGTTTTAGGGGGGAAACATCAGGAATATGCATATTACTCGAATTTAAGACGCACGTCAATTATTCAAAGGAGAACAAAAATGCGTAATGCGGTATATACCGTCCAATGGTACAATGGTGGTTCCAAGATGAATTGGAAGGGATTTGGGAGGACGCTGTCCTGGCCCCATCGTGGCACCATCCCCTAATTTGCCCGGAGGGACTGAGGAAAACCAAGAAAACCCTTGGTCAAGACAACCGGTGTTCCGGCCGAGGTTCGAAGAAAGTCCATCCCGAATAAGAGTCCCGAGCGTTACCTCCGCTGCCGATATTTGGACAAAGTCGGAGGTAGTTACAAAGTTAGGGACTTATATCAGATATTGTCAGGATGATGATATCAAGTTTGGTAGGGCATGTAGCACGCATGATAATAAATGCACACAAAATCTCGGTCCAGAAACCTTGAAGGGAGGAAACCATTTAGTAAATAATATTAAAAAGGATCTCAACGTAATAACACCATGTTATGTGGGTGCCTTGTCACCACGGCATGGCGCGTCCTCAGGTTGCGGGTGGAGGAGACGGCCTCCATATATGGAGGGTAGCTGAGAATATATTGAATAATCAGTCCCTGGCAGCCGACAACGGATGGTCCTCCACCTCGGGGGGTTGGGCGTGGGTCTAACAACTCANAAAAAAAAAAAAAAAAGAACAAGTGGAGGGCTCTTGTGAACACGGTAACGAACATTCGGGTTCCATAAAATACTTGGAAGTTCTTGAATAGCTGCGCAATGGGCGGCTTCTCAAGAAGGGCTCAGCTCCATGGAGTTAGTTAGATCTGGTTCATGGTAAGGTCCGGTGGTGGCGTGTCTCATTATATGCCTGGGGGTGTAACTGGGCCACCCTTTTCCTGGGGGATGCATATACGAGGACCTGGCCCTCAACGTTGGGGGAGTCTAAAATCTGAGATAGTAAAATATGGTCATGAGTCCCGCGGGACTCGGACCCCAGAATGGATGTGCTGGCGAGGACCAGCATCAATTGTAAACGACATACCCGTCCTCTAGTCAGAGAAGGAGCCCTACACCAACAAACACGCAACTGTCTGACAGTAATAAAAATCCAGTCTTATGCCCCTGAGAGGGGCTTGACACCAAGATAGAGTGGCGACTGACCGTCGGTAGGAACATAACTTTTGAGTTTATGAGGACAAGCAGGGATTTCCACCCCTATCTCTCCGACATTAAGGGTGACACGCCACGCCACCATTTTCTTTCCTCGCTTTTGTCTCTCTGGTTCAAACTTCGAAGGGATAAAGAAAATCACCCTTAATGGCTGATGAACTGGGGGCAGTGGAGCGTTATTCTGGAAAACTTCAACTCACAGCACAGGCATACGTGAAGGATAAATGGATGTGTTCATATCCTTTGATGATCAAGCTTTTGTTAAACGCTGCTTCGAAGAAACTCAGAAAATTGTTTTCATTTCCTTAATGGATCCATTTTACATTACACTTCTTGCGTGATATAATCCTCAAATACGTCGACAACGTGACGTGAGGAGAGGCCACATTCTGCTCATTACGTCACGAAGCTTTTGTTTCAGTTTGTAATACGCAAATCTGAGGACCAGCTCAACAAATCAGAAAACGAAAGCAAAGGGTAACAGCGCGACTGCTTAATTATGATGAAAACCACTGACCAAAGGAGGGAAAAATATGGGGACATAAAAACGTGGATTTAATTTGCGTCTACAACTTCAATTCGACATCAACTTTCTCTAGTCACTCCTGAGATGCATGCAGAAATGTATGTAGCTCTATGCAAAGTATTTGTTATTGTTGTCCGATTTTAACTAAACTTCGCATGTGTCAACAACATTTAGTGAAACTTCAGGTATCAGATATTAAAACCCGTTTTCGAACCGTTACAGGGCGAAACTAAGAAACGTATCTATTTAGCCTACTTTCCTGAAGTAGGCTTATGTAATCTCCATGCTGTCTGTCTGTGTATCCCCCCTCATGAGCTTCTGAATGCCTTATGAAACTTGGAATGTATATCATGGCACCTGAACCCATATAAACGGCGTATTCATAAATCCGTTCCATCAGTCTGTGTGTCTATATGCGTATCTTTCTTATCGCTGCTAGGCAACGGCTCGGTTAAGTGTATCCCTTTTATCGTTGCTAAGAAATTCTTAGCAAGAACATTGCCACGGCAACGAATACACGGAGCAGTAGAATAAATGTTGGACGCATAGTTTTCTATGTGGTCGGTGTCGCACTAAAGGAAATTAGGCGATTCGTGTTTCCCAGAACTTCTTGAAAAATTTTTCGATCCGAAAGCAAAAAAGGGACTGGTTTCTGTATTTCGATAATATGGAAAGGACATACTGAGCCCATCTTGTGAAGCTAATAGTTGCTCAGCTGCTCAATAAATTACCAGTACTTTACGATGCCAGAAGGTTTTTGAGGGCTGACAGGACCCTATCCTCAGCCAGATGAATCCAGTCCACTCTTCAAGTGTACTTTAACTGTTAGGTCCATCAATTGCTTAGGTCGTTTTGGCCGTATTCAGGCCGTCAGACGCCGGCTTCGCACTGCGGAGACAGAGGTTCGATCTGACGTCAGGTCAAGTGGGATTTGTGGTCAACAAAGTGGCACTGGGGCACGTTTCCTCAGAGTACTTCGGTTTCCCCTGCCAGTTTTCATTCCACCGACTGCTCCAGTCATCATCATCCGGGACTGGTAAAATAGCCGAAACAGTGGGCGACGTATCAAGTGGACTCAGTTGCACCCCAAGCCACGAAAACAAGCACATAACTAGGTCGTTTTAGTGCGAGAAGCCTGCCTACAGAAATTGCGTTCTGAAGATCACAAAAATGACCTCTACTGAGCCCAATACACCAGACACGTTAAACGTAATTACCAAAAGCAGTTCATGACCTTCCACTGCATACTCGGTTCCATGGGCAGGCTAATAAGCCTAATATTTCACAGGTTTCCGGTAAGCACCCGTCGCTGGGTAAAGATAAGGGTTTGAGTCCCTCCCACTGATAAAGTAAGATCAACAGATATGGCACGGCCTGATAAATAAGCAAACTGGGGCAGATGTTGAACATTCTGAAGTGCAGGAGAGAACCCGATGTTTCGAAGTAACATATCGCTCCTGTCTTCAGGATCGAAGAGTAAGTCAAAAAGAAATAACAGAATAAAGCAGACAAGCTCAGCTGAGTACCCGGTTGATCTCTTGCTTGGCCTACCCTGAAGTTGGAGGCGACATGTTCCTCGGAAACGTCGGTCTCTCTGCAGACTATGGAGTGTTTTACAACTCAGAACACCACACTCTTCGTTCTTATCGCTGTGAAAACCTCGACTTCCGGCCGCAAAAACAAAAGACTGAATTACTGCTCAAGTTAAGTGCGTTTTTATGCTATTGTTATGGACATATATCGATCAATTTAAGTGCCTGTGCTATAAAATACAAGGTTACAAATATCAGATTGGCTGATTTATTTTTGTGCAATGTTCACACACTCGTATCTGAACACTCAGGAGAGCACACACAAACATGACTTGAACTAAGTTGATGGAGCTGAGCCCTTTTTGAGAAGCCGCCAGTTGTGCAGCTCCTCAAGAACTTTCCAACATTTTATGGAACCCGAAGGTTCATTACCGTGTTTACAAGAGCCATCAACTGGTCCCTATCCTGAGCCAGATCAATCCAGTCCATACCATTCCATCCCGTCTAAGATCCATTTTAATATTGTCCACCCACTTAAGCCTTGGTCCTGACAGTCGTCTCTTTCTTTCTGGCTTTCCCACCAATATTCTATACGCATTCCTCGTCTCCCCATTCGTGCTACATACCCTGCCCACCTCATCGTCCTTGACTTGATCATTCTAATTATACTTGGAGAAGAGTACAGGTTATGAGGCTCCACAGTATGCAGTTTTCTCCAACCTCACGTCTGCTGTTACCTAGTGATACATACAGAAAAACTATTACGTCCATTAAAGCTGTTTTACTTCAGTCTGTGACCTATTTACTGACTCACGTGTATATGTCACTTCATGCTAGACTGCAAACATCTAAAACNACGTTCCTCCGAAACGTCGGTTAACACCACATATACACGGTGCCAAATCCCTGAAGACTGCTTTCTTCATCTAAAACTCTTGTCCAAACTCACGAGACGATACTCTCTATCTCCCCGTGCACCTCTTCGCAGCACGAAGGAGTTCCATTTCGTCCGATATAATTTTAGTTTCATCTTCTCTTTCTCAGAACACACGTAACAGGGGCAGGAATTGGGAAGGCTTCATGAAATGTTAAGGATTCTCCTTGCCTGCCTTAGCTCTGGTGTTCCACAGGCATCTTGGCAGGAGTACATATTATGATGACCAAGGTTTTTCGTGGTTTCCTTCAGTCCCTCCAGGCAAATACCAGAATATTACCGTGAAGTGGGTGACGACCACTTCCTTACAAATTCTTTCCAGTTCATCACTCACTAACATCCTACCACTGTACGGTATATATTCTCAGCTTTTGAAATCGCCAATAGATGTACCACAATATTCCACATATCCTTTGTCGATTTGTTAAGTCCTGTTTGTGTCATTATCACTGCCAAACGGTGTCTAGATCCATCTAAACAATTACAAATTTAGTTCCTATCGCGCAGTAAACCCACTGTCTCAATTACAAAGACCACTATATAACGCTCTTTTACCCTGAAGATTGATGCGGAAAATCCCTCCGAAACATCTATAAAGATATACCAGACCAAAACGCAAAACACTTTTAATGTTCACACTGTCGTCAGGACCTCAAAAAGGAGCCTGTCTCCAAACTGAGGACTGAACCCGGGACCTCCAAATAGGAAGCTTAGGGGGTGATGCGACATCAGCGGCACTGGGATATGAGCCTTATTATAGGTTATGTCTCCATGGAGACAAATCACTGCTCAGACGCGTTACTGAAGTCCGGTGTATGGGCTACTCTGGCGGGCTACTGGTCCATAAAACTTATTACACGTGCACTGAATCGAAAATCAATGAACTGCACGCCCCCTCGCCCCCTCAGTACTAAAGCAAAAAGGACGGTCTGCCGTCACAGCTCATTATAAACCATGGCCCTCTCGTGGAGGTACATCTCCAGTCTTCCTCAACCTCGGTACTAAAGAGACATAAGTGGTTAGCGTCAAACTCCTGCCGCTTTATCTTCGAGAAAATATCGCCCGGTATACACTGAACATAATCTAGGTGAGCCCCTGAGCTGGTCTGGATATTGTGAAGAGGAAAGTATCTTTACCCTCACGGGAATCGAACCTCAATTCTCCGGTTATTCTCGCTGTAGTATATTCAGCATACCAAGTTAGCTACCCGGCTTCTGCGTACTGTAACTGAACTGGGTACGGGGGGTAATTATTTATATTTAGTGAGCTCAAATATTAGCAGTTTGCTAACGAGAATTTGTCTCACTATAGGCATGTACAATGACGTGCTTGATTCCATCCAAAACACACTTCAGCAAAATTGACAACGATGCCTGGTTTACATAAGGCAGTAAAGGGAATTTTCTACCCCCTTTACCCCGTAACTTCTTACGCAACTTTTATTTAAAACTTAGTACCGGAGAATTTCACAGATTTGAATTTTGTTATTTCCAGTTCTAAGTGTGCTTAAATCTTTAGAGGCTGAATTTATTATAACTAATATGTACAAATTCAGTTCGTACCTCACACGAAACATTACGTCTCCGCTACAAAGCCCAACCGGTTAATGCTGTTTAGGGAAACAGTCGCTGTTTATTGTGAGAACCATACGGAACACACAGATACAGTCTGTGGGCAGAATGCAGAGTTTTAGTATGTTCAGTTCGTACCTCATAGGAAACATTACGTCTCCGCTACAGAACCCAACCGGTTAATGCTGTTTAGGGAAACAGTCGCTGTTTATTGTGAGAACCATACGGAACACACAGATACAGTCTGTGGGCAGAATGCAGAGTTTTGGCATGTTTAAACTTGTGGTATGTGTAGTAACCACTGGGATTTAAAGGGTCAATTAATCTCAAAGGGCGCCATTGGTAAATTTGTGTTTTACATGTCTGAGTAGATTCTCTCCTATTTCGCTGATGAAGGCTGACGTTTCGGGCTGTTACAAATGGTTAGTCAGCAACAAAAAAGGATACAGGTGTACGATTACTCCTCTGTTTGCTGACAAAATCAACAGAACTTGCTGTTCCCTCCCTCCACACAGACGGTCCCGGCGTCCGCAAGCGGCAGACACAAGTCAGTTCAGTTTATGAACCTGTGTATCACACAACAGGAGGGTTCCTGCCGGCCCGGTTGCTCTGACGGTAACGCTCTACATTCACATTCAGGAGGTGTTCTGTTCGAATCCCTGTTGGGGCATTGGTTATCTCGACTGAGGTTCTTCGCGTTTTACCTCAGTCTTTCTGAGCAAATTCTGGGGCATGAGCACTTGCTTCCACAGCCTTCCCAGTTCAGTGTTCAACTATCATCTTATGGTTCGACGCTATCTGGGATACAGAGCGTTATAAAGTGAACAACAAAGACATACGCGTAGCAATTTCATAATTACTTTCATAATTTCCTCTCACTCTCCTAAAAACATTCCACCCCCCCCCCCACACACACACACACACAGGTAAACTTGAAGAAAGCAGTCTTCTGGGAACCTCGCTCTCGGATTTTCTTGTTTTTCTTCTACACTGAAGATGGAGGCGATACGTTTCTCCGAAACGTCGGTTAACACAATATCTACACGGTGCCACATCCCAGAAGACTGCTGTCTTTATAGTCACCGCCATGAAGACCTCAAATCTTACAAAGGTAAACTTGTTCTGTGTTCAACTAATCAAGCATTACTCCATGAAAACGTATGGGGGAGTGGATGTATAGATCCATGTATTCATGGCCTCAGTATTAGCTGGAGGTGAGTGGTCAGCTTCACGTCCCTGCCGCTTTATCCCGGGGAAAGAGCCACCGGTACCCATTGGATACGAGATTTTGTGAACCCCAGAGCCGGTTTGGGCGACGTGGAGAAGTGAAAATTCTTGATCCTACTGGGACTCGAACTCCGACCCCTTAGCCAGTCACTATACAGACTGAGTTACCCCGGGTGGAAATTAACAGTACGAGGCCAGTCCTCCTTACACTCATACAAATCTATTAAAATATATGAAGTCGAAACAGATCGATCCGTATGGCAACGGGGCTACGGGCTGGACAATCCGGGTTCGACTTCCGGCATGGCAGGTATTTCTTGTTTCCTCTTCTCCATGTCGTCAAGACCGGCTTTGCGGTCCACCCGGCTTCCTATTCAATGGGTACTGGGGGCGATTTCCCCGGAGGTAAAGAGGACAAGGCGTGAAACTGATCACTCATGTCCATCTAGTGCCGAGGTCGAGAATGGTGGAGCTATGCCTCCACTCTCCCAATACGTCTTCATGGCATAGTGCTTAACTAATTAAGCACAGGGACAACTTTACGTTTTATTAATACCTTAATTCCGCCTAACATGAAACCAGCGAAGCGGGACATGCACTCCAGAGAACGAAATGCGAGCCACGTACAGACTGGCCATTTGGCTAAGTGAAATTACGGCAGAGGCATTCAGGGCGCAGTGTGACGTAACGGGTGAGATTAAATTCAGACTCCGGAGAATAAGACGTACAGCGTCGTAAATTGGCTCAGTTGAGATAAACAAAATAAACAGCGCCTTCACGGTGAAGAAACCTTCTCAAACTCTTGAGTAATTTACAGTATTCAGCAGCACAATCTTGTATCGGCGCAATTCTGCGGGTCCAAANAAAAAAAAAAAAAAAAAAAATGAAAATTTCTGAAAATGAAGAAAATTGGTTACGAAATATTCGCCGAAACTAACAATTCCAGTGTGTTCGCTAATAGTAAGCATCCCGAAAGCCGTAAGACTTACTGGAAAATGATTATCATAGATACTGTGTGATTAATTTTTCTCTATACATTTTCCTCTCCGAAAGAATTTTGCCAGTTGGTCTCGAGTTCCCTGTAAAATCACCTGTAGACTCACATGCAGTCATGTAGAGTATCCGCTATTTTTGTCCAAATTATAATTAAACACTGCACAATACCAACACACATCAACAGATTTATCCAATATCAAATTTCATGAAAATCCGTTCAGCGGTTCCCGAGTTGTTACATGCAGATAGACGGACATACATGACGAGGTTAACGCGCTAATTACTGCGAACGAATCATATCCCTATAAATGGACGCCATTTCATAAACAAATGTTGTCGCATTCTACATAAATAGAATGTGAAGTTGTCCCTGGGCTTAACTAATTAAGCACTACGCCCTGAAGACGTATGGGGGAGTGGATGTATACATCCACATTTTCTTGATCTTGGCACTAGTTGGAGTTGAGTGGTCAGCTTCACGCCCCGGCCGCTTTACCCCCAGGGAAAGAGCCATCGGTACCCATTGGATAAGAGGTTGGGTGGACCCCAGAGCCGGTCTGGACGAAGCGGAGAAGAGAAAATTCTTGATCTTACCGGGACTCGAACTGTGATCACTCTGTCGTCCAGCCCGTAGCCAGTCTCTATACCGACTGAGCTATACCGGCTCCATGTAAGTCTATGTAAAGGTACAGTAGTCCCTGTGCCTAATAATTAAGCACTACGCCATGGAGACGTATGGGGGAGTGGAGGTGTAGATTCTCGTTTTCTTGACCTCAGCCTCGACGTCTCACAGCCTTATGGGCTTCCACGGCCTCCTACAGGGATAGCTTTACCGCAAGTCTCTGTGTCCGAAGTAATTTATGTCGGGTTTTCTTCCGAAACGTCGATGTGCTTCCATCAGACTACATGACGCTACATCCCAGAATACAGAAGAATTCTTCATTTATCAGTTCGTCAAGACAAAACACTAACACTGATACTGAAAACACTAACACTTGGTTTCAAGAATAAATCAAGGTACACTTGAATTCGGGCAACTAATCACTAAACGAAACACGTTCTGTTTTCAACAAACGAAACAGAAAGAACACTTTTGTTCTAAAACACAAAACAATTGCGTCACTGAAGAAGATGGCACAGAAGGGCTCATTCATTCTTATAATGAATGTATAAGTAAACAGACAGACAGACAGACAGCCGGGTAAAGCAAATGCGAAACTCGGTACCCCCTGTTCCAGAGACAATTGTGTGTATATCTGAACTATGTATTGGTAACATAACGTTCAACTTGTTTCAACCGGGGGCTGAGATAGCTGTCAGTACAGTCACTAGGCTACGGGATAGACGGCCGAAGTATCGGTGTTCGATTCTCGACAGCGTCCTGACCAGCTCTGGAACTGGGTGTCGGGGTTCTTTCCCCAGGGGTAAATTGTCTGGAGCCTGAAGCTGGCCAGTCATCTCCATCCAACTAAGTAAAGCTATCCCTGTACCAGGCCGTGAAGGCCCATAGGGTTGTGAGACGTTGAGGCTCCCACATTATCTAGACAATCGGCTCAAAGATGGCGGTAAGGTTGTCAGCCTTACGCGCCGGCCGCGCTTTACTCCCCAGGAATACTATTTAATTAATTCCTGGTACTCATTTCTGTTAGAGGTTGAGTGACCCCCAGAGCCAGTGTGCGGCTGGAAGGATTAGGTCAATTGAAAAAAAAATCCAATGACCTCATGGGGACTTGAACCCGCGACCCTCCATCCAATGTCGAGGTTACTTCCCTGAACTTCCCCTACGTCTTCATGACGTGGTACTTAATTAAGTGCGGGGACAAGTTCACTGCGTGAATTTCAATAAGAGTTTTATATAACTACTGGACTTTTGTCACATAGATTTGTGGATAACAGTCGACGTGCCTAGTTTAATTGGTCTGACAAAGTGAGGTAACAATTATATAGGCGACGGTGGGTGACGGTTCAATGTCAGTATGTTCGTACGACACTAAGACAAATCGTGGACAATTTTTCATTAAGGGCGAACTACTTCAAAATCAAATTTATATCACGGAAAAATTAAGAAAATGGGACAATAAGACGTGATGCTGTATACCATTTGCTTTACAAGTGAAAGAATTTCTGTATTTTGTTTTGTACGATTCCCGTAATAAACAGAAATCATTTTCTTAAAAGGAGCATCAAGCGGTTGGTCTTCGTTATGAAAGAGGAATGTTTCCTGTGGGGTACGAACTTAATCTTTATGTATTACTTATAGCAAATTCAGTCTTCAAATTCTTAAGTTCTAGGTTAGCTACAAGTAACCCCATTTTACTTCAAACTAGATGGTACGTACGCCTGTAGTAAGCACTGCAATATAGACATAAGTACGTTAGTACCATCAAACCAAATAGACGAATGAGTTCTCCATATATATACACGTTTACGTTTACAGCAAGTTGATGTAATGCTAACACTATAGACCAGCATTCGGGAGGTTCTAGTTCGATTCTCTGCCGGGACAACGGCTAACCTGAGGTTTTTCGTGTTTCTCCTCAGTTCCTACAAGTAAAGGGCGGGATTTTACTTCGATTTTGGAATGACCGCATCCTTCCAAATTCTTCCCAATTCATCGATCATGCTACCGTGCGATGATGTCTAATGACCGCGTCGTGAAACGGAACATGCTTCATGCTTCAAACGGTTAGCTAAACGTATTTTTCACTCACCGAGATAGCAGCACAGCTTGCAATCAAAATATTTCCTTATGCCATGACACGAAACAACAATCACACACTCCACAAACACTAAACACGGGTATAAACACGATCGTTTAGAAGAGAATGCACTGCCCCAATTGACTAGCACTGAACCCGCTTTGTGTACTTGGCGACTTGTGTCGGACTGTGCCAGCATGTGCCGGCCGGTCTCGCTCAGCAGCTGCTACCGCCACCACCAGACGACTCCTCCAGCACCATCTAGTAGCACATGTCTGAACTACCTTATACCTCTTAGCCTTAGGAGACTCAAGTTTACGTGCATGTTTTTGAAAAATAGAAATTTTATAAATTCTTTTGTTTGTCCGTGGCATAAAATTGGAAAGTTTATATATCACAAAATATCTTTACAATATCATAAACTCACCGATCTTAACAAAGAGATCCTATATGTTCCAAAAATTCCCTCACTGGCTCCACCGCCCTTGGACTTATGTTTTCTAGTGATTCCACCCTGCGCTATTCTACTTTGGTTCTTAAAATGAAAACGTCTTCGTCTTTTTTATTATTTTTTTTAATTTAACGTGTATACGCTATCAACTTGGATCCGGCATAATTTAACTAAAAGTTTCAAATATTCCTTCACTAATAGCAAATTTCTCACGCATAAACTTACGAGGCCTATCCGGACCGAAAAATGTTGCGCATGAAATAAAAAAAAATTGTTTGTATGAAGAAAACGCCAAGAAACCTGGTCCCACTCCAGACTTGTATTCGGGAGGTACTCTGTTCGAATCTTTGCCGCAACATCAGCTATCATGACTGTGTCTTTTCGTGGCTTTCTATTAGGCCCTCCAGACAAATTCCGAGATAGTTCCCGATTAAACCACGTCTGCACACGATAACGTAGTTGGTTGAGGCAGCATGCTACAAGTCGGAAGGTCGCGGGTGCGACTCCCGATGAAGGCATTGATTATTCAATTGACTTAATCCTTCCAGCCCCACTATGGCCCTAGGGTTGACTCAGCCTCTAACAGAAATGAGTACCAGTAATCATCCTGGTGGTAAAGGGCGGCCGGCGCGTAAGGCTGACAGCCTCACCGCCATCTGTGAGCTGATTGTCTAGATAATGTGGGAGCCTCGACGTCTCACAACCCTACGGGCCACCGCGGCCTGTTACCTTTTACCTGCTTCCTTCCAATTCATCTGTCATGTCACAATTCGACGCTATATCGTCTAAGGAGTGAAAGCATCGTGAAATAACCAATAAAAATGAAGAAGGAAATTTCAGGAAGTCACAGTATGTAATATAGAAGCAATTCCGGCGATGAAGCTTTGTCATTTATACAAATCTGTCATCGAACGAGTATCGGTTATTTTATTGACGTTCCATTTACGTAACGTCACGTGTTGCTGTAAAATGGGGAAAATGCATGGAGCTGAAGGCCACCGGGGACAGATGCCGCACAGCTGGACACTGCATGCCAACCTTCCTCACTGACACTGTTTCCTGACTCACTGCAACGATAAGTAACGTGGGAAGGTCTACGGCCCAGATAATTTGCTTGGATCAATAATTTCATAACTCGCGTCAAGTACTGAAGAACTGCAAAGATTAAAAAAAAAGTAAACTTGTCCACGTGCTTAAGTAATCAGCACGCCATGAAGTTGTATGGGGAGCGGAAGGTACAGCTCCACGCATTCTTCTGGGATCTGTGGTTCTGAAAGCAGGAGTTATAGACAGCACTATGTTAACGAGTGTGAAGACGTGTAGTATGCTGAGGATAAGGAGAAATGGGGTCAATACGTTCCTACGAGTAGTCTGTAAATTTATACCGGACTGCACGGCAACACAGGATATTACTTGCTGTAAGCATTCTTAACCTCAGAGGCTAAATGGAGGGAGAGTGGTCAGGGCCATACCCCCATCAGCTTTATCTTAAAGCAAAGAGTCCCCAGTATAATTTCGTTTGGAGCCGGGTAAGACCCAGACCCGTCTGAACGCTGTGAAAATAGGAACATCTACTCTCCCGGATGCAAACTTCGTGGTCGTCTGGCCCGTAGCTTAGGCAGTACATCGACTGAGCTACACCGGCCCCCTTATTGTAAAGGACGGGAGAACAATCAAATGAAGCGCACACAGCGTGTGGAAAATTAATTTCATTTCATGAAGCATGAATTATATGTTCTTCGGTTATACAGAGTGTTCCGGGAGGTCACGCTATCGGTCATTCTAAGCAAAAAGTGTATATGTACATGTGTCCTATTCCGACTGTGCAGTACACTGTACACTGTACAGACGAGCAGCACGCCATGTCCTCATACGAGTTGCACCGAGATAGAGCTATTCACTGTACAGTACACTGTACACTGTACAGACGAGCAACACGCCATGTTCTCACACGAGCTGCACCGAGATAGAGCTATTTCACTGTACTGTACACCGTACAGACGAGCAGCACGCCATGTCCTCACACGAGTTGCAAAGTGCATTGATGTTGACGGTGGAATTTTGAAAATTTGTTATACTAGGTAAACTGTACCTACATTGCCACTTGGACAGTAAATACCGGTATTAGAAACAGTACGTAATATCTCTTTCTTACCGACAGTTTTGGAACGGCACAGTGAAATAGCTGTACCTCGGAAACCGTTCGGACTAGGACACATGTACATGTACATGTGTGACCTCCCAGAAGACTGACCTTTCCTCCTTGGACATCCTGTACAATGAAAGCCTCAGTTCCTCCAGGCAGTTCTGGGGTAAGCATTGCGTCAG
The DNA here is from genome assembly GCF_002891405.2 of Cryptotermes secundus. Taxonomy (NCBI): domain Eukaryota; kingdom Metazoa; phylum Arthropoda; class Insecta; order Blattodea; family Kalotermitidae; genus Cryptotermes; species Cryptotermes secundus. The sequence continues at coordinate 1,490,774 of NW_019718618.1, read as the reverse complement.
ATGACGCAAGAGTCAATATCTATGATTTCATATAAAAATCAAAATTGTCACTCTGCAACTAAGCACCATGTAATAAATATGTATTGAGGAACAGAGGTAGAGATCCAGGTATGTTTAATCCTGTAAATCAAAGTCCATGCTTCAAAATGTTAACTTCGGTACCAGATAAACCTCAGTAGTTAGCTTCACTCTCCGGCCGCTTCACCTTCAGGGAAGGTGCCCACGGTACTCACTGGACAGGCAGCTAGGTAGGTTCCTGAGACGGTTTGGGCGTGATGGAAAATGCGGTAGTTTCTGACCCTACAGGGAATTGGACGTGGTTCAAGAAGCCTGTACGCTTATCACTAACGGTGATCTGATAATTTATCACCAGTGTCAAATTTATCATATTTAACTCTAGCGTTAATTAGCATTTCATTAAATTATTTTAATATGTAATATAATGATTGTTATTATCCTTGAGTGGAATGTTGTAATTTTCGTGTCCTGGAACAACATAAATGAATTCGAAATTTCTACAGTACATCGGTTCGAGATCCTTTCATTGCGATAGTCTCACAGAGATGGCAGAACAAGTCAAAATGCTTCCCTTTATTGTGGAAAGGTGGCACTGCAAGTCTCATTGCCAACATGCACTCTTTTCAAAACACTCTGAGTAGTACCAGCCGTCTCCACCAGTACAGATGAGGACGAAAATCATTGTATGTGAACCCCTAGGTTCCTTCCACGAGTGATGAAGCGTTATATATTTACGGAGGGAGAGGGGCTATGTGTACAAGATAATATTAAAATTCATGATAAAAAAGTGTATGATGATGTGGATTGCATCAATTGAACTCAGGATAGGCAGCAGTTGCGCGTTCTTCCGAACACGGTAATAAAACTTGTGGGTTCCACAAAATACGAGTAATTTTTTGACTACGTAAGGGTTAAGAAAGGTTGTTATTCTTGATGTTGCTTAATTACACTTTTATTACCTGTTCACGTTTTTGCTTATTATTCTATTCAGTTAGGGGCAAGGCACTGGCATTCTCTGTCGCTAAGTAACGCTCTCGTATATACTGAGCAACGATTTCAATAACTTCAAAAGTTTCCCATGGACGGACTAAACAAGCTCTGACGCCCGAAGCATCAATACAGCCGGCTCTTAACAATTTCATGCCTTACGTCGACTCTAATAATATTTAAAAATTCAGTTTCTACCTCACAGAAAACATGCTCCAACTCCGTTACAAATATTATCCGGTTACCGCTGCTTAGGCAGAGTCGTTGATTATGAACATATATAATTTTTACCGTCAATGAAACAATACTATATTATTTATTTTATATCACGCACATGTTTCGATCTCAAAAGGGTCATCTTCAGGTGCTGCAAGTTACCCATTTACTATTACCGAACCTGCAGCAACTGAAGATGAGGTCGAAACATGTAATGCGTGCTATATATATAAATAAATAAAGTATTGTTACGTTGACGGTAAAAAATATATATGCTTATTGCATATACGCAACAAGATGCAATCATTCAAAATAGTCATTGATTAAGCTTAGAATTATATGACACACGTAAAATGCAGAGCTTGAATGTTAAACCATTTAATTTCGCGTGATCTGTTTCTTGAAACAGTAAAGTTTCGTGACACAAGATTTCCACATTTTTCAAATTATGTCTTTAATAACACTCCGGAAACAACAGGCTTATCTAAATACGTTACATACCATTTATGTATTATGTATGTGTGTAAGCGGTGGGCCATAAAATCCTGCCCTCGCACTGCGACCTTCAGTGATCTGTGCATTAACCCTTTATTAATCCTACACTTCCAATGAAACGTAGGACTTCATGGGGGCGTAATAAAAGTCACGTACTTACTTACTTACTTACTTACTTACTTACTCATGGAGCTGAGCCCTTCTGGAGGAGCCGCCAATTCTGCAGCTACTCAAGAATTTCCCAGCATTTTATGGAACCCAAAGGTTCATTACCGTGTTCACAAGAACCCTCCACTGGTCCCTATCCTGAGCCAGATCAATCCAAAGCATACCATCCCATCCTATCTCTCTAAGATCCGTTCTAATATTGTCCACCCACTTACACCTTGGTCTTCCCTGTGGTCTCTTTCCTTCTGGCTTTCCCACTAATATCCTATACGCATTCCTCTTCTCTCCAGTTCGTGCTATATGCCCTGCCCATCTCATCCTCCTTGACTTGATCATTCTAATTATACTTGGAGAAGAGTACAAGTTATGAAGCTCCTCATTATGCGTTTTTCTCAAACCTCCTCTCACTTCATCCCTCTTCGGTCCAAATATTCTCCTCAACACCCTGTTCTTAAACACCCTCAGGCAAAATATAGCTGTGTATATTCTAATTTTTATGTTTTTGGACAGCAGACGAGAAGACAAAAGGTTCTGGACTGAATGGTAACAAGCATTACCCGAGTTCAATCGCCTCTTAATTTCGTCCTGAATCAGTCATAAAAGTCACTTGGTTCCATAAAGAACTAGCCCAGCTGACGAAATCTTTAGTAAGCTATGGTCTCACAATCACATAGGATAAAACACTTGCCACAGTATCTAACTTTCGACACTTAAAACAAAGAAAAAAAGTGCACCGCCCGGGAATCGAACCCGGGTCGCAAGAATGGGAATCTTGCATGATACCACTACACTAGCGGTGCTGAACGCACGCAACTCCCTGCGGGTTTCAATATATGCAGCTATAGGTGAATATGCCTTGCTATTTCATAGTTTTGTTTGTTTGTTGTGGGTCCTGTTCGAAAGGTACTAAGTTCGAACCTCGTAAGGCACACTAACGAGAGTCTGTGTTATTCAGTAACTAAATTACAGCCCAGTGTGGAACAGAATGGACAATATCTCTTTTTCACCCAGAGATACTAACGTATTGGATGGCCTTGCCCATTCTACTGTTTGTTTTGGGACATGCACATATGGTATCAGTAAGATCAGCCCCGAAAATATGCGTATGTGTTCGAATTGCACAGTACACGCGGGAGGCCTTTGCAAATTGCTTCGCCTTCTCGTCTTTAGGATACTCCTTTATTCTTCCTCTTTGATGCTACTTCGAAGGCCAACAACCATACAACAGATGCAGTGATTACTAGAGCACCCTGCATTCTAAGCACTCCGTAGTGTGAACTTTATAGCAATAAAAAAGTAAAGCTATCCCTGTAACCGGCCGTGGAGGCCCATAGGGTTGTGAGGTGACGAGCGTGCCACATTATTTAGACAACTGGCTCACAGATGGCGGTAAGGTTGTCAGCCTTACGCGCCGGCCGCCATTTATCCCCTAGGAAGATTCCTGGTACTCATTTCTGTTAGAGGCTGAGTCGAATCCAGGGCCATAGTGGAGCTGGAAGGATTAGCTCAATTGAAAAAATCCGAGGGATAATATAATAATTTTGTATTTTTGTTGTTGTTGTTAACCGTCCACTATGCAACAATATCAAGATAAAATTCGATCCTTTTTTAAATCCGTCACTGCACTACATGTTTCGGCTCAGTCGGCTATCATCAGGCACATTGAAATGGGGGG